>NC_092246.1:11067064-11167064 GCF_036320965.1 Panulirus ornatus
AGCCACATGGTCCTCAGTCCTGACTCGGTCAACACCAGCCAAGGTTAACAAGATCCTCTTCAAATCAATGTCTGGGCTTAACCTTCAGACCCCGTTGTTAGATATTCCTCCCATGCGTACCCCCATTATAATATATGCAGGCTTGCTACCCCCGGAGCAACGCGGTCAACGTGTCCGCCATACCCAATTTGATCGACGCTCATTGACCGACCGAAAATGTTCGCCGAGATTAACAAATTGTGACAGAATTAATGTCTTACCGCCAGCCACGGAAGAATGCACGGAAAAGGAGAGGGAAAAAAAAAAAAACTGATAGTGATAATGATAACCCGGCAGACGAATGAGAGAGAGAGAGAGAGAGAGAGAGAGAGAGAGAGAGAGAGAGAGAGAGAGAGAGAGAGAGAGAGAGAGAGAGAGAGAGAGAGAGAGAGAGAGAGAGAGAGAGAGATGGAAATTCTGTACTGAGTAGGAAGGTCTGATTATGCAGATGAGTTCTAATGAAGTCAGAATTATCATAGTCATAAAGTCGAGTGTATTTTCGTAAAGAGTTTGAAGCAGTGAGGGAAAAACAGGTTGGATGTTACAGCTTAATGTTGTGCACTTGTGTGTGGTACGCGTACATCATCATCGAGCAAGACTGACTCCGTGTTTCACTGCGCAGGAACTATTATATGATATTACCGCTCATGCGAGATGGGTCGATTATCCAGAAAATATCAGGTCTCTAAAACACAGTAACAGATTAGCTTGGGGGGGAAAACAGCTAACTGGTGCATTCACATTAGACATTGTTCTTTATTAACTGGTGGGGTATCTTGAAGTTCACTGCCTCGCTGCTTAATTCCGGTTGACTTAAGGAACGTTGAGTAAAGTGGATGTAGTGGCGAGCTACGGAAAATGATTCCCGATCTGTGATATAAATCCTTCGAGAGCCGGTCAAATAACCTTAATGTATTGACCTTATAGAAGAGAAGGTCAAGAGGTGGTCTATCACAAGTATCCAAAATAATCGCAAGGTTCTCCCACTCCTTATCTCAGCAGAGCTTTACGATTAAGTCAGTATTGTCTGATCTCTGGTAGAGATACTGTATCATAGATAAACGTTCCATTATTCGAAGGAGGCAAAGTATATTCTCCTACTACATTCTTGATATGTGGAATGACTTGTCTACAACGCCATCAACACCCCTGAAAATAAGCTTCACATACACATCACTTTACGTTTATGACTGATATCATTTGGCCATAGGTCGTTACAAAGCTCATTTGCATAATTCGTTTTGCGCATTCAATTTGCTTTTCTACTTTCTCGATCCTGACCCCTATATTTCTGGTCTATTATCAAAAAATTGCCTGTAAAGAATCCAGTCGTCTGCTGCTGTCTGCATCACCTTGTGTTCTTTCGTATCTAACGAGTGCAACATTCTCACCGTCTTTCGTTCCACCAGTTGAGCATCGGGGATGCTACATTAGCTACTACTACTCCTCACATAGGTTCTCCAGTTATCCTCTATCTCCGGGGACATCTTCTTCCTTCTTCAGCCTTCAATCCTATCTGCTGGCGTGTGTGTGTCAAAGCATTGATGACTCTGTCTCACTTCATTACCATTGATATTGAAATCATCCTATATGTATATATGCATATATGTAAGTATGTATGAATCCAAGTTATTGGATATGTATATGTATTGCCAGTGAAGACATCTCAAAGAGGATGAGGTCCTTAGAAAGGCTGCGTCATCAGTGCACATCAACTCCAGCGAAGACCTTAGAGAAAAAAAGAAAAGAGATGCTATCGAAGGCCCTCTTGTTCCCGGGCGGGCAGGCAGAGGGTAGAGGAAAGCCTCCAGCGATCTCCGGCCACTGTGCCGGACTAAAGGGGGTTACACCCAAACATTCACACGATTGTCTACAGGTTTTCACCACTTGGGTGGAGCTGATATCCCAGCCCTCCACCTCCCCAACAACTAATGCAGACTGGTGATATTAACCCTAGACCACCCACCTACTGCTGCTACTACTGCCCACTGCGCAAGTCGTAAGAGCTGCCACTGATTGGAATTACTTCCAGTGTAACATCTTCCCCGTCGGCAAAAAGGCTATACTCGGCATTGTGAACATGCAGCAACCAATGGGACACACCACTGCTCATAGAACTTAACCTAAACGTCCATAAACACACCCGTTAAGACGCCGGTACGAAATGCATAATACTGTCCCTGCTGAAACAGTCGTTGCCATCCCTCAGAACCCTGGTCACTCATCAAACGTAGTGCTTAAAAACAAACACAAGGAGCTACATGAAAAGAGCACATGGCATTAAGCTTACATCTTCATCCTCCCTCCCTCCCTCACCGCTAAACACAAGGACAAGCGGTGAGGACGCATGAGAAAATGAGGACTCATGGACATTTGTTCGCCACAATATCCCATTGACTGGCACAAGACAAGGAACATATAAAGACAACACTCGTGACATCTTGTCTATAGAGATGTAACTAGATAATGAGAACTGCTACACCATTACTCAACGACCACAGTCCCACCTCCGCCGACAGCCCATTTGAGATACACTCCCCAGTTGCCTCAGCAGCCCACCCAACATTTTACGATGAAGTGATTTCAACCTCCAACAACCTGCCTGGCTTAGTTGCTGCATTCAGGGTCCCTGAAGAACATAGGATAAATATGTCACAAGAATATAAGAATCAAGTCCAGTGGGAGTAAGTTGATAATTCTTTTTAAAGGATTGTAGGTTACTTAGAGCAAACACATTTTCATCATTAAAGACTTAATCTGGGTTCTTTGTTCTTGTAAACTATTCACAAACCATCTTCATACTTTCAATATCCTTAACCTCCACAGTCTACCAACTAGTCTACCAAACCAGCACCCCCAACAACCAATCTCACCAGACATTACATCTTACTCACCAACACTGCATTATCAGCGTAACAATGCGTGATATAATCACAGGGTTCACACTCCACAAACTTCTTCTATTACTCTCTACACTCACACGCATGAAAAACAACCACAGAAAAAACGGTTTGGTTAACAGTTTCAGACTACCTAAAATCTAGAATAAAAAACATCATCATTAATGTTTTGTCCCATGTATAGACCATAGGATCTTCCACGGCAACAGTATCATCAAAGCCAGAGAAAAAACACATATAACCACGGACTCAGAAACCATTATAACCCAAACGTCACCACACACAAGTCACACAATTCATAAGGCATAGAAACATACTTGAGGCACTGCCAATCACCATTGGCACAAAGCATAGAACTAATCCAGGCTCAAAGACGATATCCTCGACAACCTAACCACTGAAAAATGGAGAGCAAGCTGACGTTCCTTAACAAGATGAGCAACTAGACCAGCTACGCTCAACTATGATGAGCGTTCTAGGAAATTCACACCTTCCTCACCACCTTGGCCTCAGCCTCCCACCCCCCAACGCACATGATGTACTCCCGACCCAAATTTCAGACATATCCCTTCTTCCAGAAGAGATACAATCATACTCGTGAAACACTGGTTAGGAATCAGCAGCCTTTAGCCAACAACACTCCTTGACAAGACTGTAGGACAATCATAAAACAATATCTGCATATCAAGCCACCTTGACCCAATTGCTTTCTCACCCCTCACTCCTGTCGAGGCACAGAAACAAACAAACCAAAAATAGGTCCCCATTTCAAGCAAACTGACGACTAAAACTTTACAATAATCTTTTTAAATTCCATCTCACTGATAAGACATAGCTTAAGATCTTTGATCTGTTTAAGATTCTTTAACAATTGCAGCGTTTTGACGAGCCTTGTGGGGGAATATGTATACATTTTTTCGCCCATGTTTTGTCCGTCAAAATACGGGGTATTTGCTCAAATAATTCTGACCTGATATAGTTCAGCACACGCAAACCTGGCGTCCGTTTTTGCTGACGTTCCCTGATAATCAGCTCTGTTGATAGGCGAGCGGCGTTGAAGTAAAGCGGTTAAGTACTCTCATCTCGAACTTCCTATTAAGTTCCCTTCTGAGAGGTGCTAAGCTTTATCCACGGATGCGTTCATCTCAAAGTTTTGGTCTTAATCTCTTCTCGACCAAATTTGGCTACCGCTGTACGTATTAACATAGGTAATGTTAGCCTCTGTGTCCGATTAATAGCCCTTAGGCCATTACAAGATAATATCTCACTGCCTTGGCGCAGATGCTATAAGATAGTGTTCATTATGCTCATAAATATATATATATATATATATATATATATATATATATATATATATATATATATATATATATATATATATATTAGATAAAATGTAGATTACCCCTAGGTTTGTATGACGTTCTCTGGCCTGATAGATATAAATATTTATACCCAAATTTTTTCCCTTTAAGTGATGACCGTAAGGAGAAAATCCATAATTAATTTCTCTCCTTATGTTGTAGTAGGAAAAAAAAAAAAACCCAGGGACTTTGTATTATTATGAATCTCTTTGTTTACATGAATTGTATTTTATGAAACATGATGTCCATATTATCAATACGAAATGATGATCCATGGCTTTTACTAGTTCATTAGATGCTAACAGCTCGTAATCAGGCAGTTATGGCCTCAGATGCCTCATATTATCTCATATAACATCCGGGAAAACAACCCATCATCCCTGATCTGTATCAATTATGATAATTAATAAATCTTACCAGGTTCTCCTTCATAGTACAAAAGATAAGTGCTGAAACTAATGTGATGAGGTCTTTACACTCACCAACAGATTTCTCTGCATGATGACGCTACCTCGCTAACGCGGGAAATGGCAAATAGTATGGAAGAAAGAAATATATATATATATATATATATATATATATATATATATATATGATAATTTCACTTGTCTATGATAGTATGAATGTGAAATCGTACTTCAATAGGAGTTCGTACAATCTTGTTTAACATGTTATTTTTCTACACGTGGCACATGTGGAGACAATCCAGCACATCAGGTGCCTCTCCGTTACATGAAAATACATCTATGTAAGCCAGCCCGCAAGACTTACTGTAACGGAGGGGGTGTTACTGGCATTAACATTTAGTACGGACGGATGACCATAAAAATGCAATCGCTAAACATTGACATGAAAATGATCACCACATTGATCTTGAAAATCCCGTTATTGTATAGCCCTGCTGATTATGCCACACGTAACACCATCAAATCTGTCTCAATCGCTAATACGAAGAACTATAATTTGTCCCCAGGATATTTCAAAGCCCATCCTAGCATTAACCAAAACAGTATGAGAGAACTGACAAAACAAGCAAACATAGAAAAAGTTGCTTATGACACATCCAGCTACCCAGGTCAACCCCGCCACCTGACCCTCCTTAATCACTCTCCCTTACAAGGATTACGACCAGACATAGCAGACAGTGCTTGGCCTAGAATGATTTATGTTGTACGGCGGGAACCAAGTGTGATGCTGGGACTTAAATAACCTTGTTAAGTACTGACAACCGATGAGTTGGATTGTCTCCACGAGACATGTCATGCCACATATATAGAAAAACTACATGTTGAATTAAGTTTTATATATATATATATATATATATATATATATATATATATATATATATATATATATATATATATATATATATATATATATATATATATATATATATATATATATTTTATTACTTATTATACTTTGTCGCTGTCTCCCGCGTTACCATATGCTTTGGACATTCACATGCTTACCAAATGGCGTCCTAGCTTCGTCTCTTCGATGTAAATCAACTGACTTATATTTCTCTCTAGTGTCCTCCCTGATGATGTGATTATCACACGAAAGTGCACTTGGGAACTTATCGTGTTTCATTTTCCCAGTAGCGCAAGGAAACAGACGAAAGAAATGGCCCAACCCACCCCCATACACATGTATATACATACGTCCACACACGCAAATATACATACCTACACAGCTTTCCATGGTTTACCCCAGACGCTTCACATGCCCTGATTCAATCCACTGACAGCAAGTCAACCCCGGTATACCACATCGATCCAATTCACTCTATTCCTTGCCCTCCTTTCACCCTCCTGCATGTTCAGGCCCCGATCACACAAAATCTTTTTCACTCCATCTTTCCACCTCCAATTTGATCTCCCACTTCTCCTCGTTCCCTCCACCTCCGACACATATATCCTCTTGGTCAATCTTTCCTCACTCATTCTCTCCATGTGCCCAAACCATTTCAAAACACCCTCTTCTGCTCTCTCAACCACGCTCTTTTTATTTCCACACATCTCTCTTACCCTTACGTTACTTACTCGATCAAACCACCTCACACCACACATTGTCCTCAAACATCTCATTTCCAGCACATCCATCCTTCTGCGCACAACTCTATCCATAGCCCACGCCTCGCAACCATACAACATTGTTGGAACCACTATTCCTTCAAACATACCCATTTTTGCTTTCCGAAATAATGTTCTCGATTTCCACACATTCTTCAAGGCTCCCAGGATTTTCGCCCTCTACCCCACCCTATGATCCACTTCCGCTTCCATGGTTCCATTCGCTGCCAGATCCACTCCCAGATATCTAAAACACTTTACTTCCTCCAGTTTTTCTCCATTCAAACTTGCCTCCCAATTCACTTGACCCTCAACCCTCCTGTACCTAATAACCTTGCTCTTATTCACATTTATTCTTAACTTTCTTCTTTCACACACTTTACCAAACTCAGTCACCAGCTTCTGCAGTTTCTCACATGAATCTGCCACCAGCACTGTATAATCAGCGAACAACAACTGACTCACTTCCCAAGCTCTCTCATCCCCAACAGACTTCAAACTTGCCCCTCTTTCCAAAACTCTTGCATTCACCTCCCTAACAACCCCATCCATAAACAAATTAAACAACCATGGAGACATCACACACCCCTGCCGCAAACCTACATTCACTGAGAACCAATCACTTTCCTCTCTTCCTACACGTACACATGCCTTACATCCTCGATAAAAACTTTTCACTGCTTCTAACAACTTGCCTCCCACACCATATATTCTTTATACCTTCCACAGAGCATCTCTAACAACTCTATCATATGCCTTCTCCAGATCCATAAATGCTACATACAAATCCATTTGCTTTTCTAAGTATTTCTCACATAAATTCTTCAAAGCAATATATATATATATATATATACATATATATATATATATATATATATATATATGTATATATATATATATATATATATATATATATATATATATATATATATATATATATATATATATATATATATACTAATGATTTTGATAATGGGTTATATTGTAAGAAATCAAATTTGGCAAATGACACAAAAATGGGAAATGGAATACAATTGAACTAGAATATCTGTGGCTTAAATTGACAAAGAAAAACTGATGGACTGGACACATAAGTTGTGAATGATTTTTGATGTCATTAAGTGCAAAGTTTTACTCGTCAGTAGTAATAGCAGGAAGATAACCTACAATATGAATCTTGTTGACCTGTCATAAGTAAATGGGGAACCTACACGAAATCAAGTCTAGGGAAATCATCCTTACATTTTACAATTCGCTTTCGTGTAACAATCACGTCATCAGGGGAGATACAAGAAAGAAATATAACAGTCAGTTGATATACAACGAAGAGACGTAGCTAGGACTCCATTAGGTAACCAAGTAACTACCCGAATGGATATATATATATATATATATATATATATATATATATATATATATATATATATATATATATTTATATATATATATATATATATATATATATATATATATATATATATATATATATATATATATATATATATATATATATATATATATATATGTATATATATATATAAAAGGGGAGGGAGCGGGTGGCTGGAAATCCTCCCATCTCGTTTTTTTTTTTTTTAATTTTCCAAAAGTAGGAACAGAGAAGGAGGCCAGGTGAGGATATTCTCTGAAAGGCCCAGTTCTCTGTTCTTAACGCTACCTCGCTAACGCGGGAAATGGCGAATAGTATGAAATAAATAAATATATATATATATATATATATATATATATATATATATATATATATATATATATATAGATCACCTGCCTGTGAACTCCCCAACATTATTCCATCATATTAACCAACGTAGGATGCAGGCCAGGGTGTGAGGTGCGTACGCAGTCTCCTTCAAGGACACTAATCTGACGCAAAGATAATTTAGTTCCAGCTGGTCGGCATAAATTAGTATGGTAGGCAGCGTAAAGAGGTTTGTCAAGCTCAGGGAGACGCCACATGAGAATAAATCATTGTTGCATATTATCATAGCCTTCTCTATAAGACTGATTATCACAGTACGTTCTCCGGTAATTAGTCGATTGATCATGTAAGTACGTTCTTCGGTAATTAGACGATTGATCATGCAAGTACGTTCTGCCGTAATTAGTCAAGTGATGAATATGTCAAATCTAGAACTGTTGTTGATGTCAGAACCTGGGAAAAAATTATAACATGAATAGGTCTCATTGGTATGTAAAACAGATACACAGGCTTAATTAGAAGCTTATGCATAGGATGTTATAGAGTACAAATATAGACTGATGTTCATTTCCTTAACATGAACATTTACAGTATCATGATTCTCCCTGCTAGTAAGAGGAGAGGCAGGAGATATATCATTAAATTTCAGGGAGAATAAAAAGATGTTTTGGAAGGAGGTAAATAAAGTTCGGAGGACAAGAGAACAAATGGGAACATCAGTGAAGGGAGCTAATGGGGAGGCAATAACAAGTAGTGGTGATGTGAGAAGGAGATAGAGTGAGTATTTTGAAGGTTTGTTAAATGTGTTAGATGAGAGAGTGGCAGATATAGGGTGTTTTGGTCGAAATGGTGTGCGAAGTGAGAGGGTCAGGGAGAATGATTTGGTAAACAGAAAAGAAGTAGTGAAAGCTTTGCAGAAGATGAAAGCCGGCAAGGTGGCGGGTTTGGATGGTATTGCAGCGGAATTTATTAAAGAAGGTGGTGACTGTGTTGCTGTCTGGTTGGTGAAGATATTCAATGTATGTATGGCTCATGGAGAAGTGACCGAGGATTGGCGGAATGCTTGGATAGTGCCATTGTACAAAGGCAAAAGGGATAAAGGTGAGTGCTCAATTACAGAGGCATAAGATTGTTGAGTATTCCTGGGAAATTATATGTGAGGGTATTGACTGAGAGGTTGAAGTCATGTACAGAGCATCAGATTGGGGAAGAGCAGTGTGGTATCAGAAGTGATAGAGGATGTGTGGATCAGGTGTTTGCTTTGAAGAATGTATGTGAGGACATTATCTCGGAAAGTAAAAATTGGTATGTTTGAAGGAATTGTGGTTCCACCAGTGTTATATGGTTGCGAGGCGTGGGCTATAGATAGAGTTGTTCGGAGGAGGGTGGATGTGCTGGAAATGAGAAGTTTGAAGACAATATGTGGTGTGAGGTGGTTTGATCGAGTAGGCAATGAAAGGGTAAGAGAGATGTGTGGTAATAAAAAGAGTGCGGTTGAGAGCAGAAGAGGGTGCTTTGAGGGTGGCTTGGTCACACTGAGAGAATGAGTGAGGAAAGTTTGAAAAAGAGGATATATATGTCAGAGGTGGAGGGAACGAAGAGAAGTGGGAGACCAAATTGGTGGTGCAAAGATGGAGTGAAAACGATTTTGAGCGATCGGGGCCTGAACATGCAGGAGGGTGAAAGGTGTACTAGGAATAGAGTAAATTGGAACGATGTGGTATACCGGGGTCGACGTGCTGTCAATGAATTGAATCAGGGCATGTGAAGCGTCTGGGGTAAATATGAAAAGTTTTGTGGTGCCTGGATGTGGAAAGGGAGCTGTGGTTTCGGTGCATTATACATGACAGCTAGACACTGAGTGTGAACGAATGGGGCCTTTGTTGTCTTTTCCTAGCGCCACCTCGCACGCATGCTGGGGGAGGGAGTTGTCATGATGTGTGGCGGGGTGGCGACGGGAATGTATAAGGGCAGCAAGTATGAATTATGTACATGTGTATATATGTATATGTCTGTGTATGTATATATATGTATACATTGAAATGTATAGGTATGTATATGTGTGTGTGTGGATGTGTATGTAAATACATGTGTGTGTGGGTGGGTTGGGCCATTCTTTCGTCTGTTTCCTTGCGCTACCTCGCTGACGCGGAAGACAACGACAAAGTATGATAAAGATGTATATATATATATATATATATATATATATATATATATATATATATATATATATATATATATATATATATATATATATATATATTATCCCTGGGGATAGGGGAGAAAGAATACTTCCAACGTATTCCCTGCGTGTCGTAGAAGGTGACTAAAAGGGAAGGGAGCGGGGGGCTGGAAATCCTCCCCTCTCATTTTTTTAAATTTTCCAAAAGAAGGAACAGAGAAGGGGGCCAGGTGAGGATATTCCCTCAAAGGCCCAGTCCTCTGTTCTTAACGCTACCTCGCTAACGCGGGAAATGGCGAATAGTATGAAAAAAGAAAAATATATATATATATATATATATATATATATATATATATATATATATATATATATATATATCATTGGTAGATAGATGAATAGATTTATTCATTTATTTGCTAAAATGAGTTCAAACTTCCCGGGTATAAATCCTTAGCGACACCTAACATGGTTGTTCAATTTAGAGATCTTGATTATGTTCGGGTACAGCACGTATGAGGAACGACAAAGATTAATCCTCCATTCCTTCTTGCTCTGAATATATTGACGATTGAAGTACTCCATCCACTCCCAACAAGATCACTGTACGAGCAACTATTTGTACCCATCGTCACACAGCATACGGCACAGCCTCTGAAGGTTTTGTCTCTAACATCACCACCACCCACCATCCCCAAGCGTACGCACGCACTAGAGTGTTGACGACTATACGACGCTTCGGTTGTCGGCGCCCCGAGGCATCGAGATCGACCCACCACATGAAGTCATACCGCCTCTACCATTCATCTGACAAATGCCAACGATAGATTCATGCCTGTAGGATTTGATACCAGGTTTTCAGAGTACCCGACACTCCATGCCACCTCATAACCACTCGCCACTTGAACGATTATACCATTCCTGACGTTAATCTGGTAATGCTAAGAATGGATTACGTCTGTACGCTTCGATCTCAGACTTCCAACACGATTTACACCCGTCAGGTTGATATACACTATGGAGAGGATTAAGCTGGGAGGCTTAAGGTGCAGAGAGCTACTTATACGTGCGCTTTGCTGGTCCGCTGTTGCAAGAGCTCACTAGTGGAGTGTGAATAAGGTGATGAACACGTCAGTTAGGATGAAGAGGAGACAGCTCGGAGAAAAGGCAAGTGAACTGTTGTGAATAGTCCAAGTCATGGACGAGGAACATGAAGAACGAGTTCCAAAGAGGGATTCTAGTAAGGAAAGTTATGAACAAGAAATGATCTACTTGAAGAGGCAAAAAATGAAGAAAAGAAAAATTAGGAATTAACTGAAATTTCAAGATTTTGTCGTAGTTCACGCGTTTTCTTTTATGAATGTAAACTCATACATAATTCTCGTATCTATTTCATTGAAATTATTTTCGTATCCTTCAACACATCATGAGTCTGTTTCAAGTCTTTTTTTTCCCTTAGCAAAGGTTAAAATCGATAGGTTTGATTCTAGAATATGGCTAGCTTTGGTAATCCAAAGTATGATACACCATAAAGCACAACATAACACTGCAATCTTTTGCAAAGTCAAACAATCGCAGTTCTTTTTTTTTTCCTACCACTGAGCCAGCAACCAGACGTAGGCAACACCTGCTAGAATAGACGTGACAGAAATAGGCCGTGTGGACAATCTGGATTCTCATGGACCCATCATTATCGATTGCTTGGGTCATCAAGGTTGTTAAACTCAAGTTTTGTCTACCGATCGAAATATCTTAAACAGCATCTTCAGCAGTTCAAGATGATCCTAAGACCATACCCACTCTCATTGGATATATGGCCACTGTAAAAGGACTATGTTCCAGTGGGCATCTTGCCTGCAGTGGGTAGGTCGCCAGGCATTGCTGTGCACGGGATCTGGTGGAGTAGTAACAGCAGGGAGTAGGTAGCAGCCAGTACAGCAGTGATAGCCGTAAGGTAGCAGCCGGTGCAGCAGAAACAGCAGTAAGCAGCAGCCATTGCAGCAGTAAAAGCACTAACATATTGCCTCGAGCATCACTACCTCATCTTGCAGCAGTAACAGCAGAAGGCAGTGCCTCGTGTAGCAGGAACAGCAGTAAGCAGTGCCCAGTATAGCAGCAGCAGTAGGCATTACCTTCTGTAGCAACAGCAATAACCGGTACATCGTGTAGCAAGAATAGCAGTAGGCAGTACCCAGTGTAGCAGGAACAGTAGTAGGCAGTACAGAGTGTAGCAGGAACAGCAGTAGGCAGTACCCAGTGTAGCAGCAGCAGAAGCATCAGGCGGGTGTGCACACCTGGCCAGTGGCCGGGCCGCACCCGTACTGCAGGGAGAGCCAGCAATTATAGTGCCACGCTTGAGTTAGCAGTGTAATGAGCACGCCCGTCGGACGCTAGTTAAAGAAAAAAAAGAGAAATGAATAAATAAAAAAGAGCACATACGAAAACAAAGGCAATAAAGATGCACGATTATTGGATGAATATTCTATGTCCCCTACAGGAAATGGATAATTCACTCTAAGTAGCCAATTAAGAGAGATATTAGGTCATAGTTCCCCAGCAAGGTCAGTAAGTGATATATGTGTTTTATAGATATATATATACACACACACATATATATGTATATATACTTAGAAAAGCAAATGGATTTGTATGTAGCATTTATGGATCTGGAGAAGGCATATGATAGAGTTGATAGAGATGCTCTGTGGAAGGTATTAAGAATATATGGTGTAGGAGGCAAGCTGTTAGAAGCAGTGAAAAGTTTTTATCGAGGATGTAAGGCATGTGTACGTATAGGAAGAGAGGAAAGTGATTGGTTCTCAGTGAATGTAGGTTTGCGGCAGGGGTGTGTGATGTCTCCATGGTTGTTTAATTTGTTTATGGATGGGGTTGTTAGGGAAGTGAATGCAAGAGTTTTGGAAAGAGGGGCAAGTATGAAGTCTGTTGGGGATGAGAGAGCTTGGGAAGTGAGTCAGTTGTTGTTCGCTGATGATACAGCGCTGGTGGCTGATTCATGTGAGAAACTGCAGAAGCTGGTGACTGAGTTTGGTAAAGTGTGTGAAAGAAGAAAGTTAAGAGTACATGTGAATAAGAGCAAGGTAATTAGGTACAGTAGGGCTGAGGGTCAAGTCAATTGGGAGGTAAGTTTGAATGGAGAAAAACTGGAGGAAGTAAAGTGTTTTAGATATCTGGGAGTGGATCTGGCAGCGGATGGAACCATGGAAGCGGAAGTGGATCATAGGGTGGGGGAGGGGGCGAAAATCCTGGGAGCCTTGAAGAATGCGTGGAAGTCGAGAACATTATCTCGGAAAGCAAAAATGGGTATGTTTGAAGGAATAGTGGTTCCAACAATGTTGTATGGTTGCGAGGCGTGGGCTATGGATAGAGTTGTGCGCAGGAGGATGGATGTGCTGGAAATGAAATGTTTGAGGACAATGTGTGGTGTGAGGTGGTTTGATCGAGTAAGTAACGTAAGGGTAAGAGAGATGTGTGGAAATAAAAAGAGCGTGATTGAGAGAGCAGAATAGGGTGTTTTGAAATGGTTTGGGCACATGGAGAGAATGAGTGAGGAAAGATTGACCAAGAGGATATATGTGTCGGAGGTGGAGGGAACGAGGAGAAGTGGGAGACCAAATTGGAGGTGGAAAGATGGAGTGAAAAAGATTTTGTGTGATCGGGGCCTTAACATGCAGGAGGGTGAAAGGAGGGCAAGGAATAGAGTGAATTGGATCGATGTGGTATACCGGGGTTGACGTGCTGTCAGTGGATTGAATCAGGGCATGTGAAGCGTCTGGGGTAAACCATGGAAAGCTGTGTAGATATGTATATTTGCGTGTGTGGACGTATGTATATACATGTGTATGGGGGTGGGTTGGGCCATTTCTTTCGTCTGTTTCCTTTCGCTACCTCGCAAACGCGGGAGACAGCGACGAAGCAAAAAAAAAAAAAAAAAAAAAAAAATATATATATATATATATATATATATATATATATATATATATATATATATATATATATATATATATATATATATTATATATATATATATATATATATATATATATATATATATATATATATATATATATATATATAAATATATACATATATATGTATATATATCATACAAACTTCCAGCAGCCAGGATCGAACCCGGGACCCCTGTGCAACAGGCGGGAGCGCTACCGCTAGGCTATGATCCACCCTAATAGGGAAATGACTATTCGAATACGTGAGACGAAGGGTAGGGTGGAGGCAGGGTGAGAAGGACGAGGAAGGTGGAAGGCGAGGCCTCAGGTAAAGGAAGGTGAGGAGGTTCAGGATGGTGGGTAGGAGGGAGGCAGGTGGAGGGAAGGTGAGGAAGACATAGAGGTGGAGGGCTATGAGGCAGGTGGAGGGTAAAGTGTTGAAGAGCCGGGAATAAGGAGAGCATGAAAAAAGATGGAGGGAGTGTAGAATGGGAGAATCATAGATAAACCCTGCGAGAGGGAGGGAACGAGGCATGATTTGAGAGAGAGAGAGAGAGAGAGAGAGAGAGAGAGAGAGAGAGAGAGAGAGAGAGAGAGAGAGAGAGAGAGAGAGAGAGAGAGAGAGAGAGAGAGAGAGAGAGAGAGCGAGAGACTACTGCTTTGCAGACAGAAAGCACCGACGAGTGACGACAAACATCAGTAGTATCTGGCTGACCCAGCGTGACCGCCGAAGATCCCAAAGACTCACATCTGGAAGCTGATACTGAGGTCAGTACCTGCTCTTCAAGTCATCGTCGCTACAAGTCTTCGTAGACTATGGACACTTCGACCTCCTCCGCCTGAACTGAAGAACATTTACGCAACTTTTCTTCTCTTCCCAAGCTCGCTAAGGCCTCCATGAACCTAATAATCTTTCTTTTATTCACATTTGTTTTCAACTTCCTCCTTGTACACTCTCTCAGACTCAGACACCAATTTATGCAAATCCTCTTAAGCATCTGTCATTAACTGACAACCACTGACTTACTCATAGACCTCTCCCAACCCCCAACTCATTTCATACTGCCTGACTCTCTCTCTCTCGAAGACCCTTGCAGTTACCCCCACTCACCGCCAGAACCATAGAAGATTAAACATGGTGGCATCACACATCCTGACCGCAGACCAACGTTCACTTGAAACCACTCACCCTACTTTCTACCCACTCGCACACCGGCTTTAATTTCTTGATAAATGTTCACTTATTCATGCAGACTTCTTCCCATGCTATATATATATTCATAACACCTTTCACAAACAACTCTATCAACCCTATCACATACTTTCTCCGGATCCATTAATGCTGTCTACAAATCCTTCTGTTTCTCTAAGTATTTCTCACACACATTCTTAGTAGCAAGCACGTGATCTACACATTCCACGACCACACCTGAATCCACATTGCTCCTCCACCAGTCTGATATTCTGTGCGTGCCACCACCCTCTCATTCGCCGCTCTCCCATACCTCTTATCAGGGACACCCTGCAATCTTGTACCTTTGTAATGCGCACACTCACCTTTGTCCTACGTGCCTTTATGTAATGGCTCTATACGTGCATTCTGCCATTCCTCACCATGACCCATACCTATATTGAAAATCCTGACTAGCCAGTCATCAACGCCAAACTTCTCTTCATGACTCTCTCACTTCGCACACCTCCCCAGCCCAAACACCCTACATCTGCCACTCTGTCAGCACATAAATTCAACAGTTTTTAAAAGTATTTGTTACATCTCCTCCTAACCTCATCACTACCTTTAGCCATTTCCTCATTTTCCCCCTTCCCCGATGTTCCATTTTTTCTCATCTCTCTCTCTCTCTCTCTCTCTCTCTCTCTCTCTCTCTCTCTCTCTCTCTCTCTCTCTCTCTATATATATATATATATATATATATATATATATATATATATATGAGCCCGAAGGTCTACCTATGTCAAGTTTGACTCATATCCTTAAAAGATAATATGACCTGATGTTACTGTCAAGCCTTGTTTGGAGTGAATAATTTCAAGGTATTAAGGGCTATCATGTTGACCACTTCATCACAGAATATACACTCAGGATGAAAACCTTATTACTTACCAATTAAGGGAGATGGAACTGAATTTATTCCTCGGGTTGGAGACATAAATTAGAAGTGACTGACTATCTGCTTTCGTTAATTACAGATAATTATGTTTATCTGCAATGAACTCACTTTGTCTCAGGTGCCATTAACCATTCTTCTGTCTTTCCATCTCTGTCTCTCTCTGTCTGTCTGTCTGTCTGTCTGTCTGTCTGTCTGTCTCTCTCTCTCTCTCTCTCTCTCTCTCTCTCTCTCTCTCTCTCTCTCTCTCTCTCTCTCTCTCTCTCTCTCTCTCTCTCTCTCTCTCTCTCTCTCTCTCTTACCTTAGAGTGAAATGATAGCCTAACAAACAAACACATACTCTGCCCAAACACACAGAAGGAACACCGTGCTAATTACATTCACACACATACAAATAGACCTCTATGCAGACACAAACACGCGCACATACACTTTCACACACAAGCAGAGCACAAACTCAAAAACGTGGAAACATTAATGAACACAATATATGTCTGTACTCAGGTTCTCATAAACCATCAGCACACACACACACACACACACACGCACACGCACACACACACACACACACACACACACACACACACACCTGCACACTACCACGTCCTGGTACATGCAGAGCACCTCATTAACCAGATAATCACTAATAAACCATAATCATAGCACCTGCTCAGCCAGACACACACAACCCAGCAACCCGTCACCACCAAGACGACCCCCTTCTTGCTCGGGGGGCGCGTTCGAGACTACTCCTTCTGCAGCGATGATTATCATCGTCTGCTTTAATTTGCTCCCTCGTGACGTTTAACGAGTCTCCCCTGTACCATTAAGTTGAAGAACATTGATTATATGCTTCACATACTGAGAAAAAAAAAAACATTGCATTTCTCTCTTCTCCATCTCTTCATTCCTAGCTTTCTTTGGATCCTTAAGTGATATGTTTAGCCTACTAGCCTTCTTTGGATCCTTAAGTGGTATCTTTAGCCTACTAGATTCCCTTCCACATAACTACAGAAGTGTGTGATCAGATACAGAACGCGCCATCTCCCTGAAGATGCTTTGGGTGTTTGTTTTGACCACTGAAATCCTCTGTAACCTAAGAGATGGTTATTGGTAATGTATTCTTCAGGTGAACAGCTCAACACTACCGGTACATTCTTTAGCTATCGTAACAGCCGTGCTTATCCCTCAACAGCAACCATCTCTCACCGGCCACATCGACCTATCAAAACATAATGAGTCAGTCCCTCTATCACCTCGATCCTTAGCCTCGTTTCACCTCGCCTCCAGCCAGTTCTCTACATATCCTGAGCTCTTGCCTACCCAATTTCTATTCATCCTTCACCCAGCCCAACTTCATTTCTTGCCCACCCGAACGAGCTGGTCAGTTCACATCCACCCCTCGTATTGGTGGGCCAATTATTGAGTACCAGGCACTAGAACGGTACACACACACACACACACACACACACACACACACACACACACACACACACATATATATATATATATATATATATATATATATATATATATATATATATATATATATATATATATATATATATATATATATATATATATATATATATATATATATATATATATATATATATATATACAATAGAGAATATCTTAGCAGAAGAGAGCAAAGGACACATGTCAGAAGTGCCTTTCAAGAATGGGTGGATGACGCCAGCGGAGTGCCCGCCCAAGGCGTTGTTTTGGGTTCGTTACTCATCTTGATTCTTGTAAATGATTCTCCAGAAGACATGGTCTCCTTCCTGAAGAATGCGTTTGCAGACGACTCAGAGGTCATGAAGGAGATGGAAAGTGAGGAGGATTCATTCGATTCAACAAGGTACCCCAGACAGATCCCTAAGTTGGAATGATACCTGGTTGACGAAAAACAACCCAAGCAAATGTAAAATTACGAGGATGGGACACAGTTGAAGATCTCGGTGTGAGCATTAACCACCGGACACACTTGAAGAATCTTCCGGTGTGAATATTAACCAGCAACAATCATCCATAAGCAGGAGTCTCTATGGTAGAGGGATTTGGGAGTTGACATCGTCCCTAACCTGACGACGGAGTCCTACATTAGGAGCGCAGTACAGGAGATAAGCTGTCTGCTGGCATATATTAGAACAGCATTCAAGAATATGGCTATGGAAATATGCCGCACGCTGCACACATTAGCTAATATAAGTCCAAGACTAGAATAAGTGTCTCAGGATCGGTCACCGCACTTCTAATGAGGCACAAGGAGCTAAAAGAGGAAGTCCAGAGGAGGGCAACCCAAAAAAGGAACTAGAATTAAGAGAGCTGAGTTATACGAAGAAGCGACAGGCCTTAGATTTACCTAACACAGAAGAAAGAAGAGCGAGGGAAGACCTGATCCTATCCTTTATATCTAAACCAAAGTGTTGATTTGGACAGTGTAATAGTCCTAAGAAAGATGTAAGGATAGAACCATCAGAGGCAACACCATGAAATTATAAAGACGAAGCTTATTAGAAATGACGTGAGTAAGTACTTATATCTGTACCACAGTAGTGGATGAGTGGAGACAGCATACGTTAGTTTAAGTATGATAGAAGTGGTCTAAGAGATTGTGGGGCTACGCACCCCCCCCCCCCCAATTTGAGACACCCTTCCCGTACAGTACAAATAGGTGAGTACACATAGAAGATTTTATAACGAAAATTCCCCGCCCGCCATGCTAAAATTCTTTAATTATCTTTAAACGCGGCGTGTTTACATCTTGTACTCAGCAACCGACAACTTGCAATTGGTCACACCAAAGCTGATCTGCCGCAGGTTGTTACATCATCACCTTACTTAGTACCAAAGGTGCACTTAACCCCAGCCTTTTGGAGGCTAATTCTGTGAGGGTTAGTGACTAGGCGGGGGGACTAAAATATATATCATGTGTATTTTTCTTCAGCATGATGAACGATGAACCAGTCTCATTGTGTGATAGTTATGAATAGAAAAAAAAGTATTTTTAAATCACTGGAGTGTGTATGTCTCTCCTCATCCTACAAAGTTTATTCTTATGTAGAAATCTTTAATATTCTCCTCGAATCTTACAATTCACCTAATCTTCCTCTTATGGAACTGAAGGAGAAGTGAACAGCACAACCTGGCGTGGAAAGCGCATATGACACACCCACATATCTCGGTGTGCGTGTGTGGGGGAACAACAGTAGCACAGTGTACGAGATGTGTTGTAGATAACAAGAGTTGCTCAATGCTCATCTAAATGTGGAGAACAGGCTTACGTATAATGATGGGATACCTCACATATGAAGACGTGTGGACAACTGACGACAGTACTGCAAACTACGTTCTACTCCAGCAAGAACAGGAGTGAGTCTACTGTACACCATAGCATGTGTATAACAAGAGTGACACACGACACAAGAGGGGTACTGTACACATCACGTTTGGATATCTGACAGCAGGAGAGTGATAGGAAACTCGAGGATGAAGTGTGCTAAGACACCATGGCCAGTAAGATATAAAGGATCAGGTCGTACTGACGCCTGTCTGAGGCCAGTTTCACCTGCGCCATGTCGGTCACTGTATAGGAAGAAAGAAAACGTAGTGGAGAAGCATTGGCATGTGATAAAGATGAACGAAAAGGCTGACATCCACGCCTCTTGGTACAAGGGTTCGATTCTCGGATGAATCTTGATTGCTCATGCTTAGATCATCAGCGTCTTATCATTCAATGACACGAGTGATTACTGATTCTATGTATCTTATACAATACACATACATCTACCTAGAGAGAGGCAGTGGACTCAGACATGGGCCCAGTCTGTGCTACTAATGACACCCTAAGAACACATACCCAACCTCTGCCATTAATGGCACCCCAGGAACACACACCCGACCTGTGCCACTGGTAGCATTCCCAAGAATGGAGAATAGGCTGTCACTGACAAGAACCACGATATGCAGCCATATGGTACGTGGTGTAACTCATTACAACTTTAGTCGTTACTACGCAGGAGCATATATACATGTCTATTCTAAGCAATACTAAGTAAGACATTTGACTATATTTCTCGATTAGATAATGCCATGAACGTCGGATTTCTAATGGCTCAAACTACTTTGAAATGACACACTGTGGTTTCGTATGTAAGTGGTACGTTAACTGGAGGAGAAACAGACTTACTGGTAAAGTGACTCCAAATCTTTGGGGATCATTATGTCTGTGTGATTATACATATATTACTTGACTTGTTCTTGCCCTCCATTCCCAATGTGTTGTACACCTTCCCCTTATGTCTTAAACTTTCCTCTCCTCTACGCCCTACACGGCTGCTCTAGGTCAGTAACTCTGACTACTGAAGAAGTTTGGGTATTGTCTGTGGAGAGAACTGATCACAGAGTTCCAGGAGAACGAATGACAAATTGTACGTTTTCCTTTCCACATATGCCTATTGCGTGTTAGAGAAACAGGGGGTTAGGTAATCTCCCCAGAGAAAGAATTGTATAAAAGCATTTGTAAGATTTCTCGAAATTTATGTCTATGGTGAGCAACCATCCTTTTGCAATTAGTGTTAGAATCTGTAAAGGACTTTTTCTCTTATGGTATCTGAGGCGTCACGGGCAACTGAGGCCCTAATCAAGGCCAAGACATTAACGCAATGCATATATTAATTCTAGCCTGAGCCAGGTACCCATTTTATCGTCCAATCTCTAAGAAAGGATGAACAGCTGGGTTGACTGTGGACCGACTGCCACAACCAGGATTCAAACCTATGCGCTCGACCCTAGGTGGCCCGTGAATGCGGATCTGTTCCCACAACATTTGATCAGATAGTCTGTAGTGAAGATATCATCGTCCATATATCGGCCTTTACATCGGCTTAGAGAGAAATGTATGTTCGTATATCGTATACAGTTATGGAATGCTGTAACCATATTTGAACGTCAAAAATCATTAGTGTCATTTGCTCATAATGAGTTTAAACACAGCCAATCCTGTGGGATCTTTTGGCCTACCGAGTTCCTGGACAGCCAATCGTGTGAGATCTTTAGGCATGCCGAGTTCTTAGACAGCCAATTGTGTGAGATCTTTTGGCATGCCGAGTTCTTAGACAGCCAATTGTGTGAGATCTTTTGGCATACCGAGTTCCTGGACAGCCAATTGTGTGAGATCTTTAGGCATGCCGAGTCCTTAGACAGCCAATCATGTGGGATCTTAGGCGGAAAGAATTCTAACACACACATTCCTGTGGAATCTGCTGGCGTAAGAAACATCTGTACACCAAACCAGTGGCCTATGTCTGCTGAAACGTACAAATGCTTATGGTTCACTTCATCACTAAGACTCAACAGATTCTACTGAGAGATATGTGGGTCTGATGCGTTCGTCTCTCATGAGGCCAGAATACCTCAGTGACTCATCCTGATCGTCCTTGATTGCAGGCAGTTAACGTCACAGGTGAATAAGAATAAGTCACAAAGTCAGCCCACAGATCTAGAACCCCTTCACATAAATTCCCATTATTAGTGTTTCTAAAACTACTCTGTAAGAGCAAGCCTCCTTCATTACACGCTCATTAGGAATATCATTAATCTGTCTCGTGTCTTGGAAATAGCTGCAGTAGCCTCTTGCGACCCCACAAGAACCAGGTTTGCACATATCAAGACCACGTCGGTTATGGAGGTAAACACAAAAAAAAAAGGTAAGGGTCTTCTAGATTGTCATTTATGAGGACTGTTTGGTTCCATAGGTGTGAGCCGAGTTCCTACCACCATAGGTCACACTGGCCCGTCTACTGGTGGTGGTCTGCAGCAGGGGGTGTGGTCCTGAGGGTATGAATGAGGCGGTGAGAAAAGTTCTCACTATCAGCACAACCTCGTCCAAATGTGAAAACAAAAAAAAAAAGGTTACATCTCTTATATTTTTTTTCTCTCTCTCTCTCTCTCTCTCTCTCTCTCTCTCTATATATATATATATATATATATATATATATATATATATATATATATATATATATATATATATATTAGTAAGGATCACAATTTTGCGCGTGATCAAGATATTCCTATGAGTCCACGGGGAAAATGAAACACGAAAATTTCCCAAGTGCACTTTCGTGTAATAATCACATCAGCAGGGGAGACACAAGAGAGAAATATAACAGTCAGTTGATATACATGTTCACCAAATGGCGTCCTATCTTCGTCTCTTCAATGTATATCAACTGACTGTTATATTTCTTTCTTGTGTCTCCCCTGATGATGTGATTATTACACGAAAGTGCACTTGGGAACTTTTCGTGTTTCATTCTCCCCGTGGACTCATAGGAATATATATATATATACATATATATATATATATATATATATATATATATATATATATATATAGAGAGAGAGAGAGAGAGAGAGAGAGAGAGAGAGAGAGAGAGAGAGAGAGAGAGAGAGAGAGAGAGAGAGAGAGAGGAGAGAGAGAGAGAGAGAGAGAGAGAGAGAGAGAGAGAGAGAGAGAGAGAGAGAGAGAGAGAGAGAGAGAGAGAGAGAGAGAGAGAGAGGACTTCCAAACTGAGATTTACAGAGGGGTTATAAGGAGGACGGGAGTGGACTTTATTGTAGTGCTATAATGTATTCTGAAATCAAGGCCCCTGTGAACAGGTCTGGTTTGGCGGCGGTGTAAAAAGCTCGATGACCATATTTCAGTTAGTTTTCAGTAGAGTGTTGTCAAGTACCTTGTTAGTGTGTGTGTGTGTGTGTGTGTGTGTGGTTATGCTGAGAGACAGTGTCGAATGATCTTTTGATGTCTGACAGCATATAATGCTCTCCATGACGGAAGTGCTTATAATTCTGGTCATGATGGAATTACGTATAATGCTGTCCATGGCGCAAATGGAAATAATGCTGTCCATGATGGAGCTGCGTATGATTCTGTCCATGATGGAACTCTGTATGATTCTGTCTAAGATAGAACTCTATATAATGCTGCCCATGATGAAACCGCATATAATGTTGACCATGATAGAGCTGCATATAATGCTGCCCATGATGGCGCTGTATGTTTATCTAATAATCATACGGAACTTGTATGTTGAGCTTAGAAACGCTTGTGCCGCCATAAAGAGGATTTATACCCTTCGTTTAGTGACCAGAACTCCCCAAAATATTAGGAAACCAGTTGTTTTGTGTATATTTCTATTTCATTATCGCTTACCTGCGTCCATTCACGTGTGAACGCTAGTTACAAATATCAACAGCTTTGATATATCGTGGGTGAGAATCTATGTCATGTATAAGTATACTACCAGCAGTCAGATGTCTTCCAAAGCCCCTTATTCATATACATTATATTTTCCTGTAGCCTAACATCTGTATGCACGTACATTGCTGGAGAACGGTGATTATGTTCCACATATCACCATTACTTTTCTCCTGGTAGATGACAGGTCAATGTACGAAACTACGACAAGAGGAGCAAGTTACGAGGGATATATTAAATATTAATAAGCGTTCCAGTAAATCCCAGAGGGAATAAACCCGACCCGTACGAAGGAGGTGGTAGGAGAGTTAGTCCCCGCTGCGTCAGTAATAACAGACGTAGCAATAGAATACGCTGACTTACACTCCACATAAGCTGCTGGCATGTACACAAAGGCTGTGGTATCTCGTTTGCCAGATTACTCAGCTATGCTGTCGCAGAGAACTGCACGTCCCTCCTAGCCGCCCCCAACCCAACGAGTGCTCCTCATAAACCAGGTCTTGAGAGTACAGGAGCGCGAACGCTGCCTGAGGCAGGTTTAAAGTCCAGTTCGGTCTTTACTGCTACTGTATGTTCTTCCATTTATTTTATTACTCTATCCCCTTTGGGTTAAAAGATTGGGGGACCCCTTATTTGGCGACTTGCTAATTGACTCTGGGATCGATGAAGTTTGACCAAGGATAAGTCTGATATCAGTTCCCTCCAGACCAGAGTTCAGATGAGGAGCGATGTCAGGGAGTTATGAGGTCACTCATGAACTGGGATGATACGGTGGTAAGTTTACCTAGTCAGCTGCTAAGAAAAAAAGTTTCAGTAATGATTCGTACTAATGGCTCATCATCACCTCTTGAAGAACCTGGTGGCTTTTGAAACCTTGAGGTATATTTTGTGTTACTCCAAACACTCACTGTGAAATGGTTTTATGAGCAATGGATATATTAAAGAGATGTGGCCCAAAACACAAAACAGTTTGCGGTGTAGATTATAGCATATATATATATATACCTCCGCGTTGTACAGGTAGGTTCGGTAAAATGCTATCAGCTGGCTATGCGCGCCTGCTGGGAAATAACCGGTGTAGACCCCGTTGCTCACCAATGTGAGACGAAGGGTATTCGAGTACATAGTATTCGAATAGTTATTTCCTATTAGCCAGGCCCATAGCCTAGCGGTAGCATTCCCGCCTGTGACAAAGGTTTCCCGGGTTTGATCCTGGCTTTTGGAGGTTTGTATGTTTTATGAAGGTGCGCGTTCATATGCACTCTATTCGTATATATATATATATATATATATATACATATATATATATATATATATATATATATATATATATATATATATATATATATATATATATATATATATATATATATATATATATATATATATATATATATATATATGAAGATGATGTTTTACTCACAGTACAACTGGGGTAGGTGACGAGCCAAATGTGTGTGTGTGTTGCCGAATTCACCACAAAGGGCAGGAGGCACCCAAGGGGCCCTTGCTTTACTCTTCTGGTTATGTATTTATCTCAGGGATCTAGCGTGTCCTCGGGCCTCACATCGTTATGGCTTGATGTCAGAGAAGCATTGGCTCGGTTCGAAGTCATGAGCTGATGAACAGCCCGTCATGGGCGGTACACACAAGGAGGAAGAATAAAGTTGTCAACGCCAGGGACGAGGTTTACCCAAGCGCCCAGGCAAGAGAGTCCTCTCCGAAGGCACATTATGGCTCCTTCTTGAGATGATAATTACTTCGGGGTGAGGTTGCCTCGACCGAACAGGTTAGCCTTTTGAGATGGAGTCTCCTGAGTTACGAGGGCAAAGTAATGGTCAGACACAAGAGCTGAACATGTTGTACGAAAGATTTATGGATTATGCTAAAGCTGTGGCAGGACAGAATGGGGTTTACCCGGTCATATGCCAAGAAAGTGATGGGGAAAAGAAGGAATTTGCTTTTAAAAGAAGAACTTCGACGCAGTACGCTGTCTTTCTTACTACAAAAGATACTGGAAACACAAATCGTATATCTTCATGTTCTTTCAGAAGTACTTCGAAGTCTGGCTATTATCTTATGGCTGGAGAGATATGAACCATAGTGGTGCATGAGACCGGGGCTGCCTGATAGTTGATCCCAAAAGAGAAATCCGTTCAAGACTGAAAAAGAAAGAAAAACCATTTCTTCTTGAAGAAAGTTAACAGTTTACAGAAAAAATTCTTATCACGAATGACGGATTTTTCTACTCGTTAGTATGGTTCGTTAGATCATACCAACATGTATAGGGCTCCTACAATCCATCTAGCGATCGCCTAGAAGCATTTGAATCTCTCGTTTCATTCAGATGATCTGGATGGATAGCACAATGGTGTTACCCACCTACGTCTTCGTATGACTTGGCGGACGTAGAACTCATGCATTTTACAATTGTTTTTTAAAACTCATTGGAAAAAAGTTCAGATCTAAAACCAGTGTATGAAGGGCAATTGAGGACTGGCACTGATAACACTACAATGATTGCCGAAGGCAAATCCTGATAAGAGACTCATGTAGAACGAGATATAGATATGTCGAGGAAAGTTTTAACTAAATGTTCACTTCATTACTCCCATTGCCACTCTCTATATCAACCTTAGTCTTATAAAAGACCTCGGAAATTTCCCCTCTCTATAAAAGACCCTAGTTATATAAGATCCCTGGTATATGTTCATCCTCCCTACAAAACACAGTAGTTGTATAAGACCACTGCTGTATTCATCCTTCCCACAAAGTTGTATAAGACCGCCTGATACATTCAAATTCCTCACAAAACACCCGAGTTGTTTTAAACCCTTGAAATATTCACCCTACTTGCATGAAACCCATGATATAGTCACCTTCTCTATATAAACACTCTAGGTGTGTAAACCCCCTCATATATTCCTCCTCCATATAAAACAGCCTTGTTATATAATACCCCTGATATATTTCCCCTCTTCCATACAACACTATAGGTGAATAAAACCCTTGATATATTGCTCACTCAGGAAGATGATCTAGAAGGATAGACCCCCTTATATAATTACTTAACTTTATATAACGATCCCTTTATGTAAACCCTGAATATTTCTCCTTCTCCATACAACAGCACAGGAGCGTAAATACTTTCCAATTCATTAAGCTATCTACGTGCATAAAAGCCCCTACAATATTACCCATTTCATACACCTAATTACGTGTATTTAGCCATTGTTGCATTCCTCTCTCTACACAATTGTTAAAGAGTACAAAATTCCCGATGTGTTTACACCCCCACGCACTCGCCACCTACAAAAACTAAATCCATCATTATTGGTCCGGGTTTATATTAACGAGGGGGTCTTTTTAGTGGTCTAGGTAATGAACGCCTTGCTAAAGAGCTTCAAAGGATAAAAATACGAAAGGATATCGATAGCAGTGATTACGCACCACACAAAAACCTATCTTGATGAGATGGGAACAAGACAACAAGAAGGATGGAAGACTTCCATCAACAAAGGAGAGTACAAGACACACGCACACACATACACACACACACACACACACACACACACACACACACACACACACACATATATATACATATATATGTATATATATATATATATATATATATATATATATATATATATATATATATATATATATATATATATATATATATATATATATATATACATCGGCCAAGGTAGAGCGCATAGCTTCGAATCCTGGTTGTCGTAGCCGGTCTACTGTCAACCCTGCAATTCACTCTCCCCTAATGGTTGGTCGATAAATTGGGCAACTGGCTTGAGCTAGGATATATATATATATATATATATATATATATATATATATATATATATATATATACTATCCCTGGGGATGGGGAGAAAGAATACTTCCCATGTATTCCCTGCGTGTGGTAGAAGGCGACTAAAAGGGGAGGGAGCGGGGGGCTGGAAATCCTTCCCTCTCGCTTTTTTTTTATATTTTCCAATAGAGGAACAGAGACGGGAGCCAAGTGAGGATATCCCCTTAAAGGTACAGTTCTCTGTTCTTAACGCTACCTCGCTAACGCGGGAAATGGCACTTACTATATCCCCAGGGATACATATATATATATATATATATATATATATATATATATATATATATATATATATATATATATATATATATATATATATATATATATATATATATATATATATATATTTATTTATATTTATTATACTTCGTCGCTGTCTCCCGCGTTTGCGAGGTAGCGCAAGGAAACAGACGAAAGAAATGGCCCAACCCCCCCCCCATACACATGTATATACATACGTCCACACACGCAAATATACATACCTACACAGCTTTCCATGGTTTACCCCAGACGCTTCTCATGCCCTGCTTCAATCCACTGACAGCACGTCAACCCCGGTATACCACATCGCTCCAATTCACTCTATTCCTTGCCCTCCTTTCACCCTCCTGCATGTTCAGGCCCCGATCACACAAAATCTTTTTCACTCCATCTTTCCACCTCCAATTTGGTCTCCCTCTTCTCCTTGTTCCCTCCACCTCCGACACATATATCCTCTTGGTCAATCTTTCCTCACTCATCCTCTCCATGTGCCCAAACCACTTCAAAACACCTTCTTCTGCTCTCTCAACCACGCTCTTTTTATTTCCACACATCTCTCTTACCCTTACGTTACTCACTCGATCAAACCACCTCACACCACACATTGTCCTCAAACATCTCATTTCCAGCACATCCATCCTCCTGCGCACAACTCTATCCATAGCCCACGCCTCGCAACCATACAACATTGTTGGAACCACTATTCCTTCAAACATACCCATTTTTGCTTTCCGAGATAATGTTCTCGACTTCCACACATTCTTCAAGGCCCCCAGGATTTTCGCCCCCTCCCCCACCCTATGATCCACTTCCGCTTCCATGGTTCCATCCGCTGCCAGATCCACTCCCAGATATCTAAAACACTTCACTTCCTCCAGTTTTTCTCCATTCAAACTCACCTCCCAATTGACTTGACCCTCAACCTTACTGTACCTAATAACCTTGCTCTTATTCACATTTACTCTTAACTTTCTTCTTCCACACACTTTTCCAAACTCAGTCACCAGCTTCTGCAGTTTCTCACATGAATCAGCCAGCAGCGCTGTATCATCAGCGAACAACAACTGACTCACTTCCCAAGCTCTCTCATCCCCAACAGACTTCATACTTGCCCCTCTTTCCAAAACTCTTGCATTTACCTCCCTAACAACCCCATCCATAAACAAATTAAACAATCATGGAGACATCACACACCCCTGCCGCAAACCTACATTCACATTCACACATATATATATATATATATATATATATATATATATATATATATATATATATATATATATATATATATATATATATATATATATATATATATATATATATATATATATATATATATATATTATATGCACATTCGCCATCTATCGCATTAGTGATATAGCGTCAAGAACAACTGACAGAGCCATGGAGGGAAAAATCATCACTTGGCCGCCTTTTCTCTTCCTTCCATCGTCAAAGTAAAATATGAGAGGAGGATTTCCAGCCTCCAGCCTCCACCTCTTTAAGTTACCTTCGACGAGTGTCCAATTTTAATTAACTGTAGGTTAAGTGAGATTGAGGTTCGAGGTAGACACACATCTGCACTGTGTTCTGACAGTCTCTTCTGGAAAGCGTGGTAAATATCATGACTTCGTCAGGAATAAAGATTGGGCGATATGGTAAAAGCGTAGTATACGAGAGCGTAGTATACGAGATACCGTGCGGTGGATATTCTACCGTTTACTGTGGATTAAGCGAAATTAGAAAATAAGATATCTGATCATCAGGAAGAAAAATGATGCTTGTAAAGAAAGTGCTCTACACAGATAACTCTTTAGTACGTAGATTGAATTATGATCTAAATAACGAAGAAAATTGTTGCTCTGTTTACAAAAGTGTGCTTCAAAACTTGATTACAAATGGTTACAAAAGTGTGTATTACTGGAACAAAGTACAGTGTAAAACTTTCTTAAAACAAAACACAAAAATGAATTTTCTACCAACCAAGAATTTAGTAGTACATTCGCACATGGGAAAAAAAAAGAATGTTACTAGTATGTTAGGAAAATGTTTCTTACAAAAATAGTGTTCAGTATAAAGACTGACTTAAGTGATAAATTCTAAAGTGAATTGATTACTTCACCCAGTCATGTAATTTATCAAATGTTAGAATTGATTTCAAAACTTATTGTCCTTGAGAACGAAGCAGAACGCATGAGATGATAGATTTTTATGAACAAAGCTTCAAGCTCGTCTCATGCAATACTCTGCGGTGAGGTAAATGTGAAAGTCCTTAGAAAAAAAGGATTTAGGTCTGAAAATATCGAATCGGAGATTAGATTTTTGAAACGAGCCGAATCATTACCCTCGACTTGAGCTATAATTGAATCTCGAACCTTTGGTGAGAGCAAGTGAGCTTGGGAAGGACACTTGTGTGAGGAGGAACCAGGAGAGACTGAGTACAGAATGGAAAAAGGTGAGAACAGAGGAGGTAAGGGGAGTGGTGGAGGAATGGGATGTATTTAGGGAAGCAGTGATGGCTTGCGCAAAAGATGCTTGTGGCATGAAAAGCGTGGGAGATGAGCAGATTAGAAAGGGTAGTGAGTGGTGGGATGAAGAAGTAAGATTATTAGTGAAAGAGAAGAGAGAGGTGTTTGGACGATTTTTGCAGGGGAATAATGCAAATGAGTGGGAGATGTATAAAAGAAAGAGGCAGGAGGTCAAGAGAAAGGTGCAAGAGGTGAAAAAGAGGGCAAATGAGAGATGGGGTGAGAGAGTATCATTAAATTTCAGGGAGAATAAAAAGATGTTTTGGAAGGAGGTAAATAAAGTGCGTAAGACAAAGGAACAAATGGGAACTTCAGTGAAGGGGGCTAATGGGGAGGTGATAACAAGTAGTGGTGATGTGAGAAGATGGAGTGAGTATTTTGAAGGTTTAATGAATGTGTTTGATGATAGAGTGGCAAATATAGGGTGTTTTGGTCGAGGTGGTGTGCAGAGTGAGAGGATTAGGAAAATGGTTTTGGTAAACAGAGAAGAGGTAGTAAAAGCATTGCGGAAGATGAAAGCCGGCAAGGCAGCAGGTTTGGATGGTATTGCAGTGGAATTTATTAAAAAAGGGGGTGACTGTATTGTTGACTGGTTGGTAAGGTTATTTAATGTATGTATGATTCATGGTGAGGTGCCTGAGGATTGGCAGAATGCTTGCATAGTGCCATTGTTCAAAGGTAAAGGGGATAAGAGTGAGTGCTCAAATAACAGAGGTATAAGTTTGTTGAGTATTCCTGGTAAATCATATAGGAGGGTATTGATTGAGAGGGTGAAGGCATGTACAGAGCATCAGATTGGGGAAGAGCAGTGTGGTTTCAGAAGTGGTAGAGGATGTGTGGATCAGGTGTTTGCTTTGAAGAATGTATGTGAGAAATACTTAGAAAAGCAAATGGATTTGGAGAAGGCATATGAAAGAGTTGATAGAGATGCTCTGTGGAAGGTATTAGGAATATATGGTGTGGGAGGCAAGTTGTTAGAAGCAGTGAAAAGTTTTCATCGAGGATGTAAGGCATGTGCACCGTGTAGGAAGAGAGGAAAGTGATTGGTTCTCAGTAAATGTAGGTTTGCGGCAGGGGTGTGTGATGTCTCCATGGTTATCTAATTTGTTTATGGATGGGGTTGTTAGGGAGGTGAATGCATGAGTTTTGGAAAGAGGGGCAAGTATGCAGTCTGCTGTGGATGAGACAGCTTGGGAAGTGATACAGCACTGGTGGCTGATTCATGTGAGAAAGTGCAGAAGCTGGTGACTGAGTTTGGTAAAATGTGTGAAAGAAGAAAGTTGAGAGTAAATATGAATAAGAGCAAGGCTATTAGGTACAGTAGGGTTGAGGCTCAAGTCAATTGGGAGGTAAGTTTGAATGGAGAAAAACTGGAGGAAGTGAAGTGTTTTAGATATCTGGGAGTGGATTTGACAGCGGATGAAACCATGGAAGCGGAAGTGAATCATGGGGTGGGGGAGGGGGCGAAAGTTTTGGGAGCCTTGAAGAATGTGTGGAAGTCGAGAACATTATCTCGGAAAGCAAAAATTGTTATGTTTGAAGGATAGTGGTTCCAACAATGTTATATGGTTGCGAGGCGTGAGCTATGGATAGAGTTGTGCGGAGGAGGATGGATGTGCTGGAAATGAGATGTTTGAGGACAACATGTGGCGTGAGGTGGTTTGATCGAGTGAGTAATAATTGGGTAAGAGAGATGTGTGGTAATAAAAAGAGTGTGGTTGAGAGACCAGAAGAGGGTGTGTTTGGGCACATGGAGAGAATGAGTGAGGAAAGATTGACCAAGAGGATATATGTGTCAAGAGGTGGAGGGAAGGAGGAGAAGTGGGAAACCAAATTGGAGGTGGAAAGATGGAGTGAAAAAGATTTTGAGTGATCGGGTCCTGAACATGCAGGAGGGTAAAAGGCGGGCAAGGAATAGAGTGAATTGGAACGATGTGGTATACCGGGATCGACGTGCTGTCAATGGATTGAACCATGGCATGTGAAGCGTCTAAGGAAAACCATGGAAAGTTCTGTGGGGCCTGGATGTGGAAAGGGAGCTGTGGTTTCGGTGCATTATTATATGACAGCTAGAGATTGAATGTGAACGAAAGTGGCCTTTGTTGTCTTTTCCTAGCGCTACCTCGCGCACTTTTGGGGGAAGGGGGTGGTTATTTTCATGTGTGGCGGAGTGGCGATGGGAATGAATAAAGGGAGAAAGTATGAATTATGTGCATGTGTATATATGTATATGTCTGTGTGTGTATATATATATATATATATGTATACGTTGCGATGTATAGGTATGTATATTTGCGTGTGTGGACGTGTATGTATATACATGTGTATGTGGGTGGGTTGGGCCATTCTTTCGTTTGTTTCCTTGCGCTACCTCGCTAACGAGGGAGACAGCTATAGTCCTATTTCTGATACTTGACAATCACAGGATTATTCATAGCCAGACCTGGAGGCAGAGAGGTGGGTGGTGACGTCCAGTCCTCTGGCCTTGGAGGAGCAGCAGGAACATCAGGGTGCCCTGCTGCAACCTAGCCACCTGCCCTGTTGAACGTGACAGGAAAATGAGCTAATTGAATCGGGTGATTGCTGGCCACTTACCTGCAATTATCGTGCACGCTTCTTACAAGTGTCCGAATGAGATTTTCATTTCCAAAGCAGCTGGGATAGACGTGCCATGAAGGGCGGTGTCATGCTGGACTAGACCACCTCTCCCATGACAAAAGCCCAACTACAGTGATGCAAAGGAAAACATTGCCAGAAGTCTTGCTTCTGCCAATTGCTCGTTGGATAGAGGAGACCCTAATTCCTCAGGAGTGATGGATGTGTCACTGGGCTTATAGGTGCCACGATAGGCTCTGCTATCTGCTAGTTGTGTGAGCCTGACGGGAAATGACCTTTGTAGACCCCGTTTCTCACCAACGTGAGATGAAGTGTATTCGAGAACATAGTATTCGAATAGCCATTTCCCTATTGGGAGCGATCATAGCATAGCAGTAGCGCTCCCACCTGTTGCACAGGGGTCCCGGGTTCGATCCTGGCTGTTGGAGGTTTGTATGGTCTATGAAGGTGCGCGTTCATATGCACTTTGTTCGTGTATATATATATATATATATATATTCTTATGAGTACACGTGGAAAATGAAACACGATAAGTTCCCAAGTACACTTTCGTATAATAATCACATCATCAGGGGAGACACTAGAAGGAAATATAAGTCAGCTGATGTACAACGAAGAGACGTAGCTAGGACGCCGTTTGGTAAACAAGTGATTGTCCAAGATTGTCCCCGCAGGCTCATAAGAATATGCTTGATCTTGCTCAAAATTGTGATCCTTTCCAAACATATATATATATATATATATATATATATATATATATATATATATATATATATATATATATATATATATATATATATATATATATATATATATATATATATATATTCCTATGAGTCCACAAGAGAAATATAATAGTCAGTTGATATACATCGAAGAGACGAAGCTAGGACGCCATTTTGTAAACATGTGTCTCCCATGATGATGTGATTATTACACGAAAGTGCATTTGGGAACTTTTCGTGTTTCATTTTCCCCGTGGACTCATAGGAATATCTTGATCACGCACAAAATTGTGACCCTTTACAATATATATATATATATATATATATATATATATATATATATATATATATATATATATATATATATATATATATATGAAATGTAACTACCTATTAAGGGATCACAAGCTGGTACAACAGTGATAAACGGTAAAAAAAGATTACACACACTGTTTTCCAAGCAACGAGGACTATCTCTTTTACCAGTACTGATACTTTATGACTCCGCCTCTGAAGAGCATCAATTAGAAATGATTATGAGAAGCCACAAACACAGACTTTGTCATTATCTCTGCCAAGTCCGTCAGCAGGGGTTACGATCACCTGCCACTTGTAAACATCGTGACACTTAGCACCGTCTCGACAAATGAACTGAGCAATTACGACTCAGCTGTGGTCGTAGATATTACTGTTGGGGGAGATAGGATCACAAGTCTCCAGTCGCTTGACACTGACACTTAGGATCAGTGATACCCCACTGACTAGGTAACTGATAGCCAGAAGTGGAGGCAGTGTCAGGGGGGGAAAAAAGACCCACTCTAACGTCAAGGACTTAAATCTCTCTAATGTCAAGTGGAGGGCCATTCGAATCTTGTCGCTACTGCTTTGCTTCGCTCTCAAGCTGCATCTTTGATATATCTTTATTTTTGCCTCCTGGATACGCCGGTAACTCGAACCATAATATCCCTTGTGTACAGCTGAGGTGTGATCAGACCCTGGAGGAGTGTGTACGGCAGAAGGAATCAATCCTAAGGAGGGAGACACCTGGCAGCCCCAGCTGAAAGAAAGGGTCGAGTCGGTCAGATGGCAACAAGTCCATTGTCTGCCATACACTTACGGCGGAGATGCACTCAGGAAGGATGTATAATGTATAAGATAATGTTAATAATAAGAACGTTAAAGACTTTATAGATAAAAAGGAGTCCAGGAATTTATACAAAAAGAGACTAGATATATAAAAAAAAACCAGTGCTCTGCATCCTTCTCTCGAAGTGGAAACACTCGTCAGTATGGCTTCTGTTTATGTACTTGTTGTTTGTTAATACAGCAGACAAACGTAATTAAGGCGTGTCATATATCTGCCGGCAGCTCTGATATACGATGGGGGCTGGTGGCACCGTACTTTTACAGTTCTTTACATGCGCGAGTTATGGTCTGGCTTATAGAAGTGTTCGTAATTGACGTAAAACCCGCGGTGGAAGCTAATCTAAAACACCTGTTACTTACGAATGACAACAAAGCGCACAATACCTGTGTTGGTCTCAGGGTTGTAAGGTAGTTTTAATTAACTTACACGAGTGCAAGCCACTGACTTACGTGTTTTTTTTTTTTTTTTTTTAGCCTTATGCTACGAGGTGAAGTGCACCGTTAGTGATATCTGATCAGAACTTAAGAGCCAGTGGGGGACATATTCGTGTTTGACTAAAACCAGTATTGATATCAGCATTGCACAACCACACACCAGTAGCAGTGGATGACTAACACCAGAACTGATATCAGCATTGCACAACCACATGTCAGAGTTAGATCAGTTGAAACCACTTGTTTATGAATGATTTACAATTGCATTATTTGCCATCCTTGACCAGCAATTGAAGTTGACCTCCACGAGCGTGTACAGATGACTTACATCAGCGTCAGTGGATAATGTCTGTCAGTAGCGGTAAATGATTTACACTGATAACTGTTGCCCATTATTGTTGGTGCTTGATGTACATAGGTGATAACTAATTGTTTACACCAATCTTATCAACTGATTTGAAATAGTATCATTAAATTGTTTACAGAAGTGTTGATGACTGAATTACAATAGTAGTAGTCACTGATTTACACCAATGGTAGTCATTGATTTACAGCAGTGCTATCAACTGATCTCTACCATGTCACTGACTATTTTACACCAGTGTACGTGCTTGATTTACACCGGTGTAGATAATTCATGCACACAATTGTTAATAACTTATCTACAACTGTGTCTGTAAATGAACTACGTCCGTGCTAATAACTGATTTACACCACTATTTCTAAGTGACTTACCCCAACGCTGATGACTGATTTACACCAGTATTAGCAACTGACTTATACCAGTTTCAATCGTTGGTTTACACGTACGTTAATATATGGTTTACGCCAGTGTTACTGTATGATTTACACCAGTGTTCATACCTCATGTACATTTAGCCATGATGAGTCATTTACAAGAATAGTGGTAGTTGATAGATGAACCATACTAGTGGCAGAGACTGATTTACAAAGAGGATATGCCCCCTATGAGATCACATCATTCGTAGTCTTCCCTTGTGATTGACAAATGTCATGATAATTGACAATTATACATGTTCTTGGATATTGATCTTAAATAATGGATGCGTAAACATACCAGTCTTAAAAGGTCACTTACATGATATTCTGTAACTTATTCGCGTCCGTATTATCAACTTTAGCGAATGATATCAGTGTCAGTCATTACCTTACACAAATAATGATTCACTCATCTGGCGTCTTAAATGATTGATTTACATCACGATTATCGTCTTATATCACCCATGTGTCGATATATGAGCTTGGCTTTTATAACATCCTTTACAACACTGTTAGCAAGACGTGCATCAGAGTCCAAGGAGAGATAAGTGTTCTAATACCGGCCTTATATCAGTGCTAACCAGCGATTAACATTACTGTTAGTGACGTACTTTTTCTAACATTGGTTCTTAACAACTTACACCAGGAGTACTACCTGATTATACAGAAATATAGGAGCTAGGGTAACCTTTGTTAGTACTTGGTTTATGCCATTGTTAGCAAGTAGCTTTGAACAGTGTTACGAAAATTTCATTCCTGTATTGATAAAAGGCTTACAATGGAGTTGATAGCATTTATATTCAAATGTTTGAAACCAATTTACAACAGTTATAGTCAAATGATTGCACCAGTGCTAGTAAGAGACATATGCTAGGGCTATCAAAAATATTTGCTGCCGCTATCTTTTTGTAGTAAATGACGCAACACATGAATGATATGGCCAAATGAAAGGCCAGCTGAGGTGAGAGGATGTAATGTGGAAAAAGGAAAGTGAAAATTGATCAGGACTCTGTAGGCAGATGTAGACCTGACTCTTTAAGTTAGAAAGGTGATAGGGAGAGGAAAAGACTAAAGGAGTTGGAGAATTCCACAGCTTATGTGTTCGAGGGAAGAAAGAGAAATCATAACCGTCACTCCTCGAGTAACTGGTCGCCACAAAGAAACTGTGGGAAGCAGCAAGCAAGTGCGTACATCGGGTCGAAGCCTTGGTAGCAGGGACGCATGCAGACAGCTGATGGGAACGATGACGAAAACAATAGCTGTAGAATAAAGGGAGACAAAAACATCGTGACGTGCAGAGGGTGATGGTTCAAGCTAGGAGATGCTAAGAAAGTTAAGTACATAAAAGTCTTTTGGTTCCACTGTAGGAAACTGGGTAGATAAGACCCCGTCAGGTTGGAATGACCTGATGCTTACAAGGAAAATGATATAGCACCTCCAGCTCTTGGGAAACGGACATTGTAATGTTTATGTGGGGTTTCAAGACAGAGTGGAGGGTATGGTTATCTCCAACATGTTTATATTATCAAAGGCTGAATTGTGATATTTTGAAACTGAAAAGAGGAACGCGGAGCATTTCGAGGTAGAGTAATATTGAGACCTTTAGTAATAAGACTTGTAATAGATTTTACTAAATTATTGCTTCGCCGTAAGCTGATTTCTATAAGTAAGCTCAAACTAGTGGTGAAATTACGTACGCATGAGGAAAAAAAATGTGTAATATCCCGGTGGGTTCGATGAATTTCGAAATGTTGAACACAACGCGAGTTGTCTCGATAGAGATGGTGAACGCAAATGTGAGACAAATTTCTTAAAGAATTATGGCATCCTAACTTTAAAGTAACTTCCATGGAAACATAAATTCACTATAACATCTTTATGTTGAATGGCAGGAAATGTCATTAGTAATCGATATATTACACTATCATGAAATCATGGCTGCTCATTTAAGGCCAAACCAATGGAAATTTTCCAAAACCCTTCGTCCATAGTGTCATATTGTTTCACGCTAAAGGTAGCAAAATACTTTTATTACTGCGTATGTTTCACTGAACACCAATCAACTGATAATGTTTATTTCCTTATATTCTCATTTTCTACGACTGTAAAGCAAGAGATAGTTTCCACCTTCAGTGACTAAAGAAGGAATTATCTCAGAGAAAACGGGGAACTAAAGGGAAGGGGTGGGTCATCTAACGATTGTTGACTGGCAAGATAAGTAAGAGTTGGGTCTTACGATATCACAAATTGATTTATGGATCGGAGTGGTGATGCGTGAGTAGAGTTGTACATAAACATTCGGTATATGTAGTGTCTGAGTGATGCCTTGATAACTACGCTGCCTCAGTGTGAATTGGTCTTTCTCTCTTTATTCGGAGCTCATGGAGACATATCTTGGACTAAGTTGACAGATCTAAGTCTATCCTGGTTGTATACGTGGGCATCGGTTCTTTTTTTTTCATTTGTTTGAGAGAGAGAGAGAGAGAGAGAGAGAGAGAGAGAGAGAGAGAGAGAGAGAGAGAGAGAGAGAGAGAGAGAGAGAGAGAGAGAGAGAGAGAGAGAGAGAGAGAGCACTTACGAATATTTACGACCACATTAGCTCAAAAGGCAAAGTAAATGCGTAAACGCCCACAGCATGAGGATCTAAAAGATACGGTAGAATGAGTCGTGTGTGTTACATGTTGTGAGATCTAATGTTGTGAGATGGAGAGATACATCTGTTTATGGAGTGCATGCCGGCAGGCCCACATGAGGGTAAAGCAGAGAGACTGGATGACAAACAAACCTGGGCTAAGGAAGTGAAACTTGACAACCATTGAAGCGGTGGCTAACAACTGCGCAGCAGCAGTGGCAGCAGTGAGCCTCCTCATTACGTAATCCAACCCAGGTAGGTAGTACCGGTAATGTACTACCTCCCATGTCGGGGAGAGAGAGAGAGAGAGAGAGAGAGAGAGAGAGAGAGAGAGAGAGAGAGAGAGAGAGAGAGAGAGAGAGAGAGAGAGAGAGAGAGATCTTGGACATAAGACATTGCATTGCTATGTGTTTTTCCCTCTGAGACCCCGGCACGCCCTGGAGAGTTGCGGAGTACAGTTTCTGCTTGCACAGCCTCACAGTCTGTTGGGAGAGATATAGGAGACCCCAGCCTGAATAATGCATTACTTCGCTGGATCTAGATTCCACACCAGGCATCCAACCCGCTGAGTTCTTAATTAGCTCAAGTCAATTAATCTCAAAGGTAAGAAATGAACTTATCTTATTTTTTTTCATTTTTTCTAAAAAAAAAAAAAGGATACATCGTAGAGCAAGCGAACCCACCCCAAACCGACCCTTTAGGACGTGAGCTTATAGAAAAATGAAAGAAAATTAGTCACTGTCTCTCTCTTTTTCTGAAGAATATCTCACCCAGGGTTAAAGGTCATACCCTAATGAGCACACACTCAGTGAGGTTTTATTCGTGAAGTGTTCATAACGTGTGTTTGAAAAACAACGTTATGATGGCAAAAGGCTATGGCTGTGGCTCTGGTATAGAGTTGGAAACGTGGACTGTTTGGCTGGCAAAGGGGTGTGCATGGTACTGCATGTTGGGGGAATGGCATGGTTGGTGACTAGGGGAAGATGATGATGATGATGAGGAGGAGGAGGAGGAGAGGTGAGTGGGAGGGAAGAGAAGTACTAGGTGAGATAAACTGGAAGGTGATGTAGGTGAGTGAGTGGTTGAGAGACCAGGTGTGTGTATGTGTGTGTGTGTGTGGCAAATTCGGTTCGATGGTACGAGCTTATCTTATGTTGGGAGGAAGAAAGAGCCATTTAGATATGTCGAGTCGATGTATGAAAACTGGAGAATAAAACATGAAAAATTTTATGGGAAATCAAGATCTCGGAAGCAGACATCACCTAATGGAAGTGATGTTCCTAATAAGTCTTACTTCGTCTGATAGTTTCAGATGGTAATCATCCAATTATCTCCCCCGTATAGACAAGTCGATATATGGATCGAGTCTTATTCAGGTATTCTCAAAGCAAAAAAAGTAAAAAACATTGAGTATAATTCTAGCCTAAACGCTAATACTTTTAAGCTGATTCCCACCACTGTCGAATGGAAGAGAACCAGGAAACATGATGTACCTGGCTAGAATGATAGGTTAAGCCATGATTCATGTTGTAAATGCTGATGAAATACTAGAAAAATGGTGTTGCGTGGATGTTTAGGCCACTGAGATACGATATATTGATACTGGCTGGCAGCGGGTAATATATCAATGGGTAATACTGGAAGGCTTTTTGGAGGAGGGTACTGGATGGTGTGTATGGTGCTAGGCTTTGCGTTTGTGGGTCTGTCTTGGAGGGGAATATCAAGTAGTTTACCTAGGAGTAGTGTTATAAGGTGTGTTTATGGACCATACTGGAAAATATCTCTTTCAGTAATACGAAGGAACGTATGTGGCTAATGTCAGGTGTGGTGATTGCAGAACCAGAAGTGTTAATGTCGGTGTCTGAGATATCAGAGGTGGCGTCCTTGGGGTTAAGACATATGTGGCATCACTGAAGAGAGTGTTACGTTTAGGTGTTACGTTTATGATTAGTCTTGGGATCTGTGTGGAAATACGATCAAGAGTGCTTGAAGATTTCGTTGAATAGTGTGCTGGAAGTGCCTGTCATGGGTTGTGTGCCTGTAGGTATAACACTAGGTAGGTATCTGTGGGTAAATGATGGTAGAATGTCAAGAAGGAAATACTGGGAATAATGTGTTTTTCGTGGTAGGTGGCGTATATGTGGGAAATGAGAGTTGGTGTATCTGCTTCGTAGGATACACATGATCGTGTGTTTGTTGGCAATTCAAGATGATGCACTTAGAGTAAAATACGTGATAAGATAATTAACTATAAAAGATAATGGTGCCTTTTGTAATTTTTGGAAAAAAAATAGCTCTAACAAATTCTTTGAAACCCACACTAAACTCTCACTTTCACTTTACGGTTCCAGTTCCTGCTTATGATCACCGGTATGGACTTCGGAGTTCACTAGTGGTCTTCTCTCCTATGGAACTCACCTCAGGTTCTCCTCCCTCAGGGATCTTGGTGAGACTTGCGTCGTAACCTTCGACATCCTCCAAAGATTTGACAGGGTATGGCATGGCAGGGTCTTTGCCTTCTGAACTTCCTTCCACTGATTTCTTCAGCTTCTCTCTATTCCATAATACGCAGCTTTCTCTCCAGCCAGTGGATTGCCATCCGCAAGCAAAATAAAAGGCAAATGATTACCTCCAAGGCCCTCTCCACACACCAGGATGCTGAACACCCACCATGTGTGTCCGAGACCCACTCGCATTCACCTCTCTCACCAACCTATCCATAAGGAGATTAAACAGTTACGTCAACATCACACACACTTGACGCAGGCCAACCTTCACCTGGAACCAGTCAGCCTCCCCCTCCCCCATACCTGCACACACGTCTTAATCTCTTGATAAAAGCTCGCGGCTGCTTCTGGTGGCTTTTCTCCCTCACCATATACACGTATCACCTTCCACGAGTCATCGCTACCTACACTATCATACGTTTTCTTCAGCGCCATAAACGTCACATACAAATCGCTCTGGTTCTTTAAGCATTTCTTACACAAATTCTTCAAACACAAACACCTGGTCAACTCGCCGTCTCTCACCGCTAGAGCCCCATTGCCCCTACCCAGTCTGAGTCTCTGTGCGTGCCTCCTCCGTCTGAATTACCCTTCTATACAACTTACCAGGTATACTCAACAGACTTATCCATACTTCAGTAATTCGCTGAACGTGCACTGAGAAATCCCGTCTAGGTAATAAGCAACTTGGGAACTTATCGTGTTTCACTTTCACCATGGGCTCTTAGGAATATATATATATATATATATATATATATATATATATATATATATATATATATATATATATATATATATATATATATATATATATACATATATATATATATATATACATATATATATATATATATATATATATATATATATATATATATATATATATATATATATATATATATATATATATATATATATATATATATATATATATATGTATATATATACATATATATATAGATTGGGGAAGAGCGGTGTGGTTTCAGAAGTGGTAGATGTGTGGATCTGGAGAAGGCATATGATAGGAGTTGATAGAGATGCTCTGTGGAAGGTATTAAGAATATATGGTGTGGGAAGCAAGTTGTTAGAAGCAGTGAAAAGTTTTTATCGAGGATGTAAGGCATGTGTACGTGTAGGAAGAGAGGAAAGTGATTAGTTCTCAGAGAATGTTGGTTTGCGGCAGGGGTGTATGATGTCTCCATGGTTGTTTAATTTGTTTATGGATGGGGTTGTTAGGGAGGTGAATGCAAGAGTTTTGGAAAGAGGGGCAAGTATGCAGTCTGTTGTGGATGAGAGAGCTTGGGAAGTGAGTCAGTTGTTGTTCGCTGATGATACATCGCTGGTGGCTGATTCGTGTGAGAAACTGCAGAAGGTGGTGACTGAGTTTGGTAAAGTGTGTGAAAGAAGAAAGCTGAGAGCAACTGTGAATAAGAGCAAGGTTATTAGGTACAGTAGAGTTGAGGGACAAGTCAATTGGGAGGTAAGTTTGAATGTAGAAAAACTGGAGGAAGTGAAGTGTTTTAGATATCTGGGAGTGGATTTAGCAGCGTATGGAACCATGGAAGCGGAAGTGAATCATAGGGTTGGGGAGGGGGCGAAAGTTCTGGGAGCGTTGAAGAATGTGTGGAAGTCGAGAACATTATCTCGGAAAGCAAAAATGGGTATGTTTGAAGGAATAGTGGTTCGAACAATGTTATATGGTTGCGAGACGTGAACTATAGATACATTTGTGCGGAGGGGGGTGGATGTGCTGGAAATGAGATGTTTGAGGACAATATGTGGTGTGAGGTGGTTTGATCGAGTAAGTAATAATAGGGAAAGAGAGATGTGTGGTGATAAAAAGAGTATGGTTGAGAGAGCAGAAGAGCGTGTTTTGAAATGGTTTGGTCACATGGAAAGAATGAGTGAGGAAAGATTGACCAAGAGGATATATATGTCAAAGGTGGAGGGAACGAGTAGAAGTGGGAGACCAAATTGGAGATGGAAAGATGAAGTAAAAAACATTTTGAGTGATCGGGGCCTGAACATGCAGGAGGGTGAAAGGCGTGCAAGGAATAGAGTGAACTGGAACGATGTGGTATACCGGGGTCGACGTAGGTGGATTGAATGTCCATGTCTTGGCTAGCTTGTCAATTATTTTTGTTCTCCATGATACATATCGAGTAATAAGCCCATTTGCTTTGGGTCTTATTGCCGGAGACGAGGAAGGCATTCGTAGTCTTCGAAAGAATCGCTTACTGGTTTCTTCCTTTTCTCAACAGTTTCACTTAGCCTTCAGTGATTACAAACTGATTTTGAAAGTATATGTACTGGGGGATTAATCCGACCTTTTACGCAAGAATGTTTCCCTGGATTTATTCAAATATTTGGAAAGTAATTTCATTGTCTTGAATGATAAGGGAAAAGATAGTGTCATTTATTGGACTTTCATTATCCTTGAGTCCCCTGTTATAGTTTGATTTCATGATTTGGAAACTTGTTTAAACATATATGTTATGTTTATGGTCTGTTACAAAATGACAGTAGAGATATTCCCTCGCAGACCATAGGTACAAAAGAGCTTCCTGTGATTATTACTAAAATGGCTGATGGATACAAAGAATAGATGCTCTTTAAAGCAATAACATACAAACATACAAAAAAGAATTCATTTTTGCATTCGTAAATGCATGTGGGTAACACTTTCAACACACCTCAAATGCAAAAACATTCAGGAATGCATACTTGCGAGCGCCTGCGTTTTCAGGCATTCCTGCACAGCCTCAAACATAGGTATACAACAAAAGACTCACATGAACACACTCTGAGGAACATGCACTAAACGCACACATTAACACGGGGAGGAACATGCAACAAATCTGAATTTTTGACTCCCACTTAAGACGGGAGAAGGCTGAAATTTTATCTCCTCTTGAATACGTGAAGTTATGTAAGGTTCTTGACATTATCGACCACTAAGTAGTACTTCGTTAGCCATAATACCGACTGCCCAAACAGGGCAGCGTCAGTCGACTAATCTTTTAAGGAAAAGTCCTTTCCCGTCTCCTATCAGTGTTGCTACTCATACGAACTGATAACAGAGGAGGGGAGGATTTCCAGACGGCCCTTTCTCCACTCCCAATCGTTTTTAGTCGACTTTTACGATGCGCATAAGACACATTTACTACGATTCTACAGATGCGACTCCTAGACTTGGCTCGTTTTCTGTTCATATCTGCAACATCCATGGTCTCAAATCTACCATTGCATTCGTAGAACACCATTCATTTACTTCTTCCCCTTGATTTCCTTTTTGGAACACCGCCCTCCAAATCAGGTCCCATAACTACGTCATGTTCCTCGGCGTATGGACGGACACCAGTGAGGAGTAAGACCAGCTGACCCTCCTTTTCACGACACCCTCGCAATGAGCCAAATCTAGATTTGATTACAATTAACGTACGGAAACTTTCAGTGGCTCAGAAATAATTCTGCAACTTACAGGATATTCATCTAGTGTCAGCGAGTTCTTTCTACATCGGCTCTAATTTGTCGAGAATGTTCAGATGTTTGACGTAAGAATACAAAGCGAGGCGCAGTGAATGTGTTGGTATGACAGTGCAGGAAGGATATTATGCAATGACAGACCACAATCAAGATGTCTTTGTTCCACTCTTAGAAACTGCACCCCCTTATCACTGAGGCGCACAGCCTCCGTCATTACGATAATATCACTAATGAGCAAGGCTTGCAAATTTTCCTTGTAGTTAACAAATCTACTGTACATATTTGTTTTGGTTATTTTGACATCTAGACCTGCTCATCTGGCGTTTGTTTTGAATACCTTATATGCGAAAAATGCTTAGAGAAGCAGAGAGACCATTATGTAACGTTTATGGATCTGGAGAAAGCTTTCGATGGGATTAATGAATATGCCCTATAGAAGGTCTACTAATATCAGGTGTGGGAGGAAAGCTACTAGAAGAAGTGAGGAGTTTCTAGCAAGAGAGTAAGGGATGTGCGCAAGTAGGAAGAGAAGAGGGTGAGTGATCCCATGGTCAGTTTGCGTCAGGGGTGTATGATGTCACTATGGCTGTTTAATCTGTTTATAGATAGGGGTGGTGATGAAGGTGAATGCATTCTTTCTAAGAGAAGCAGGTATGCAGTATGTATGGGTTAGGGTCCTAAGAGGTGAGTCAGTTACTGTTTGCTGATGACACGGTGCTGGTTGGGGCTTCTAGTCATAAAAATACATTCAGTTGGTGTCTTAGTTTAGAAGAATATTACATAAGAGTGTTGAGATTAGATGTGGATAATGGCGAGGTCATTAGGTTTAGTAGTGTAAAGCATGTTTATATGGGGAGAATTTGGAGGAAGTGGAGTGTTTTAGAAACATAGGAGTGGACATGGCAGCGAATGGAAACGTGGGACCGGAGGTGAGCCATAGGATTGATGAAGGAGTGAAGGTCTTGGGAGCTTTAAGGAAAGTGCGAGATGAGAGCTCATTATCTGAAGAGGAGAAGATGAGTATTTTTCAATGTATAGTAATCCCAGCGGTGTTGCATGGATTCGAGGCGTGGGTAGAATGATTTACAGAAGGTGAATGTGATGGAAATAAAAGGCATGAGAGCAATATGTTATGTGGGGATGGTTGATCTTGTAAGTAGTATTAGAGTGAAAGGGGGATATGATGATAATGATATATGGTTAAGAAACCTGAAGAAGTTGTACTGAAATGGTTTGGACATATGGAAACAATGAGTATGGAAAGACTGACAGGCTCCGATCTCGCAAAACCTATTTCACTCCATCCTTCAATCTCAAATCAAATTTAATGATACTCTCTCACCCCATCTCTCATTTGCCCTCTTTTTCACCTCTTGCACCTTTCTCTTGACCTACTGCCTCTTTCTTTTATACATCTCCCAGTCATTTGCATTATTTACCTGCAAAAATTATCCAAATGCCTCTCTCTTCTCTTTCACTAATAATCTTACTTCTTCCCACCACTCACTACCCTTTCTGATCTGCCAACCTCCCACGCTTCTCACGCCACAAGCATCTTTTGCGCGAGCCACCACTGCTTCCCTAAATACATCCCATTCCTCCCCCACTCACCTTACCTCCAATTTTCTCACCTTTTTCCATTCTGTACTCAGTCTCTCCTGGTACTTCATCACACAAGTCTCCTTCCCAAACTCACTTACTCTCACCACTCTCTCCACCCCAACATTCTCCCTTCTTTTCTGAAAACCTCTACAAATCTTCACCTTCGCCTCCACAAGATAATGATCAGACATCCCTCCAGTTGCATCTCTCAGCACAATAACATCCAAAAGTCTCTCTTTCGCGTGCCAATCAATTAACACGTAATCCAATAACGCTCTCTGGCCATCTCTTCTACTTATATACGTATACTTATGCATATATCTCTTTCTAAACCAGGTATTCCCAGTCACCAGTCCTTTTTCATCATATAAATCTACAAGCTCTTCACTATTTCCATTTACAACACTGAACACCCATGTTTACCAATTATTCCCTCAACTGCCACATTACTCACCTTTGCATTCAAATCACCCATCACTATAACCCGGTCTCGTGCATCAAAACTACTAACACAGTCGCTCCCAAAACACTTGCCTCATGATCTTTCTTCTCATGCCCAGGTGCATATGCACCAATAATCACCCATCTCTCTCCATCAACTTTCAGTTTTACACATATCAATCTAGAGTTTACTTTCTTACACTCTATCACATACTCCCACCACTCCTGTTTCAGGAGTAGTGCTACTCCTTCACTTGCTCTGGTCCTCTCACCAACCCCTGACTTTATATACATATATATATATATATATATATATATATATATATATATATATATATATATATATATATATATATATACATATATATATATACATATATATATATATATATATATATATATATATATATATATATATATATGTATATATATATATATATATATATATATATATATATATATTTTGGAAAGGATCACAATTTTGCGCGTGATCAAGATATTCCTATGAGTCCATGGGGAAAATAAAACACGATAAGTTCCCTAGTGCACATTCGTGTAATAATCACATCATCGGGGGAGACACAAGAGAGAAATATAAGTCAGTTGATATACATCGAAGAGACGAAGCTAGGACGCCATCTACAATCGCATGTTTACCAAATAGCGTCCTAGCTTCGTCTCTTCGATTTATATCAAGTGACTTATATTTCTCTCTTGTGTCTCTCCTGATGATATGATTATTACACGCAAGTGCACTTGGGAACTTATCGTGTTTCATTTTCCCCATGGACTCATAGGAATATATATGTATATATATATATATATATATATATATATATATATATATATATATATATATATATATATATATATATATATATATATATATATATGAAACACCACTGGCACGAGCTGCCATTTGGTATATCTGGTGGAAATCGATTTTAATCCATTCTCTTCAAGGACAGATTCCTTCCTGGTACGGGTACCCCAGTTGAGTGCCTTATGCGAAGCTCTCTGGCGTACACCTGAGGGTGAATAGCGGTCGTTCATCTCTGGTGGGAATTGAGAACGATGATGTGTCTAGCGGTGTGGGTGAAGTTGTGGATCCTTTGTCTCCTGATACGAGGTGACGCTCGGCAGGAGAAATTTCGAGCCCAGCATGAGTGCCCTCAGGTGACCTCCGAGCCAAGCCAGTTAAAGACGAGCGGCGAGGTCGCTTATGGCAAACCTGGAGAGAAGCGACGTGAAAAGTACAGCTTTATCGATGAGGAGAATGATATGTAGAATCCACACGAAATGATCAAGTTGCTTTGATCATATAAATGATTGTCTATTAACATTCATTTGTTGAGACTCTGCAGAGTTTAATTTTATTACTCTCGTGTTAGGAGGTGATCTGTGTGTGTGTGTGTGTGTGTGTGTGTGTATGTGTGTGTGTGTGTGTGTGTGTGTGTGTGTGTGTGTGTGTGTGTGTGTGTGTGTGTGTGTGTGTGTGTGTGTGTATGTGTGAGTGTGTGTGTGTGTGTGTGTGTGTGTGTGTATGTGTGTGTGTGTGTGTGTGGTTGCTACGCTTCAGATGAGGTCTGTGTAATATCGTGTGGGGCGGGCTCTAGTTAAGGAGGCAGATAAGATCTGCGCATTGCACACTCAGCAGCAACTGGTGGTCGCCAGCATCACCCGTCAAAGCATGAGCTCGCGCACAGCGTAAACCTGCATTCCTGATCAAATGGATATTGACGTTCAGCACTTCAATACCTTATCTTAAATCAGACGAGAGAAAGATACAAAAAAAGAGATGCAGAAAAAAAGATAAGATGAAATGTATTCAGTATCATCATCCCCGACACTGTCATACGTTATAAGAAAATATGAACTTATTGAAATTCAAATGCAAATACCACGAAAAATCATTGCCTATTAAGACTCACCTGTTGATTGAAGAGTCACAATATATTCGTCCAGACAATGAATTATCTTAAAGGAATAGCAGGGGCAAGTGGGAGCCCCAGTGGGCCGTGTCGTCCACAATAGTGCGGCCGCTCAAGCAATTCTCGCTCGTCAAAGCCATAAACAACCTGGGCGCGCACAAACCAAGCACTCCGATAACCAGCCGTCTCGTTAATCCCCACATTTAACATGTTAGTCCAGTGACCTTGATAGCTTATATTTCTCTTCGAACCCTGGGCTTAAGATATTCAGATGTCGAGGAAGAAAAAGGACACATGATTTAGTAATATATATATATATATATATATATATATATATATATATATATATATATATATATATATATATATCCCTGGGGATAGGGGAGCAAGAATACTTCCCACGTATTCCCTGCGTGTCGTAGAAGGCGACTAAAAGGGGAGGGAGCGGGGGGCTGGAAATCCTCCCCTCTCGTTTTTTTTTTAATTTTCCAAAAGAAGGAACAGAGAATTGGGCCAGGTGAGGGTAGTCCCTCAAAGGCTCAGTCCTCTGTTCTTAACGCTACCTCGCTAATGCGGGAAATGGCGAATAGTTTGAAAGAAAGAAAAAAAGAAATATATATATATATATATATATATATATATATATATACATATATATATATATATATATATATATATATATGTATTTAACTTTCTAAACGGGGAAACAGAAGAAGGAGTCACGTGGGGTGCTCATCTTCCTCGAAGGCTCAGATTGGGGTGTCTAAAAGTGTGTGGATGTAACCAAGATGAGAAAAAAGGAAAGATAGGTAGTATGTTTGAGGAAAGGTACCTGGATGTTTTGGCTCTGAGTGAAACGAAGCTCGGGGGTAAAGGAGAAGAGTGGTTTGGGAATGTCTTGGGAGTATAGTCAGAGGTTTGTGAGAGGACAAGAGCAAGGGAGGGAGTTGCACTACTCCTGAAACAGGAGTGGTGGGAGTATGTGTTAGAGTGTAAGAAAGTAAACTCTAGATTGATAGAAATAAAACTAAAAGTGGATAGAGAGAGAGGGGTGATTATTGGTGCATACGCACTTCGGCATGAGAAGAAAGATCATGAGAGGCAAGTGTTTTGGGAGCAGCTGAGTGAGTGTGTTACTAGTTTTGATGCACGGGACCGGGTTATAGTGATGGGAGATTTGAATGCAAAGGTGGGTAATGTGGCAGTTGAGGGAATAATTGGTGTACATGGGGTGTTAAGTGTTGTAAATGGAAATGGAGAAGATTTTGTAGATTTATGTGCTGAATAAGGGCTGGCGATTGGTAATACCTGGTTTAAAAAGAGAAGTATACATAAGTATACGTATGTAAGTAGGAGTGATGGCCAGAGAGCGTTATTTGATTACGTGTTAATTGATACGCACGCGAAAGAGAGACTTTTGGATGTTAATGTGCTGAGAGGTGCAACTGGAGGGATGTCTGATCATTATCTTGTGGAGGCGAAGGTGAAGATTTGTAGAGGTTTACAGAGCAGAAAAGAAGAATGTTGGGGTGAAGAGAGTGGTGAGAGTAAGTGAGCTTGGAAAGGAGACTTGTATGATGAAGTATCAGGAGAGACTGAGAACAGAATGGAAAAAGGTGAGAACAAAGGACGGAATGGGAGTGGGGGAGGAATGGGATGTATTTAGGAAAGCAGTGAATGGCTTGTGCAAAAGATGCTTGTGGCATGAGAAGCGTGGGAGGTGGGCAGATTAGAAAGGGTAGTGAGTGGTGGGATGAAGAAGTAAGATTATTAGCGAAAGAGAAGAGAGAGGCATTTGAACGATTTTTGCAGGGAAATAATGCAAATGACTGGGAGATGTATAAAAAAAAGAGACGAGGTCAAGAGGCGAAAAAAGGGCAAGTGAGAGTTGGGGTGAGAGAGTATCATTAAATTTTAGGGAGAATAAAAAGATGTTTTGGAAGGAGGTAACTAAAGTGCGTAAGACAAGGGAACAAATGGGAACATCAGTGAAGGGGGCTAATGGGGAGGTGATAACAAGTAATGTGGATGTGAGTAAAGGAGCTGGAGTGAGTATTATGAAGGTTTGTTGAATGTGTTTGATGATAGATGGCAGATATAGGGTGTTTTGGTCGAGGTGGTATGAAAAGTGAGAGGGCTAGGAAGAATGATTTGGTAAACAGAAAAGAGGTAGTAAAAGCTTTGCGGAAGATGAAAGCCGGCAAGGTAGCGGGTTTGGATGCTATTGCAGAGGAATTTATTAAAAAAGGGGGTGACTGTATTGTTCACTGGTTGGTAAGGCAATTTAATTTATGTATGACTCATGGTGAGGTGCCTGAGGATTGGCAGAATGCTTGCATTGTACATAGGCAAAGGGGATGAGTGAGTGCTCAAATTATAGAAGTATAAGTTTGTTGAGTATGCCTGCGAAATTATATGGGAGGGTATTGATTGAAAGGGTGAAGACATGTACAGAACATCAGATTGGGGAAGAGCAGTGTGGTTTCAAACGTGGTAGAGGATGTGTGGATCAGGTGTTTGCTTTGAAGAATGTTAGAAATACTCAGAAAAGCAAATGGATTTGTATGTAGCATTTATGGATCTGGAGAAGGCATATGATAGAGTTGATAGAGATGCTCTATGAAAGGTATTAAGAATATATGGTGTGGGAAGCAAGTTGTTAGAAGCAGTCAAAAGTTTTTATCGAGGATGTAAGGCATGTGTATGAGTAGGAAGAGAGAAAAGTGATTGATGGTCAGTGAATGTTGGTTTCTGACAGGGGTGCATGATGTCTCCATGGTTATTTAATTTGTTTATGGGTGGGGTTGTTAGGGAGGTGAATGCAAGAGTTTTGGAAAGAGGGGCAAGCATGCAGTCCGTTGTGGACGAAAGAGCATGGGAAGTGAGTCAGTTGATGATACAGCGCTGGTGGCTGATTCATGTGAGAAACTGCAGAAGGTGGTGACTGAGTTTGGCAAAGTGTGTGAAAGAAGAAAACTGAGAGTAAAGGTGAATAAGAGGAAGGTTATTAGGTACAGGTAGGTTTGAATGGAGAAAAACTGGAGGAAGTCAGGTGTTTTAGATATCTGGGATTGGATTTGGCAGCGGATGGAACCATGGAAACAGAAGTGAATCATAGGGTGGGAGAGGGGGTGAAAGTTCTGGAAGCGTTGAAGAATGTGTGGAAATCGAGAACATTATCTTGGAAAGCAAAAATGGGTATGTTTGAAGGACTAGTGGTTCCAACAATGTTATATGGTTGCGAGGCTTAGGCTATAGATAGAGTTGTGCGGAAGAGAGTTGTTTGCTGGAAATGAGATGTTTGAGGACAATATGTTGCGTGAGGTGGTTTGATCGAGTAAGTAATAATAGGGTAAGAGAGATGTGTGGTAATAAACAGAGTGTGGTTGAGAGATCAGAAGACGGTGTTTTGAAATGGTTTGGTCACATGGAGAGAATGAGTGAGGAAAGATTGACCAAGAGGATATATATGTCAGAGGTGGATGGAACGAGGAGAAGTGGGAGACCAAATTGGAGGTGGAAAGATGGAGTGAAAAAGATTTTGAGTGATCGGGGCCTGAACATGCAGGAGGGTGAAAGGCGTGCAAGGAATAGAGTGAATTGGAACGATGTGGTATACCGGGGTCGACGTGGTGTCAATGGATTGAACCAGGGCATGTGAGGCGTCTGGGGTAAACCATGGGAAGTTCTGTGGTGCCTGAATGTGAAAGGGGAGCTGTGGTTTCGGTGCATTATACATGACAGCTAGAGACTTATTGTGAACGAATGTGGCCTTTGTTGTCTTTTGCTAGCGCTACCTCGCTCGCATGCGCGGTGAGGGGGTTGTTATTTCATGTGTGGCGGGGTGGCGACGAGAATGAATAAAGGCAGGCAGTATGAATTGTGTACATGTGCATATATGTATATATCTGTGTGTGTATATATATGTATACCTTAAGATGTATAGGTATGTATATGTGCGTATGCGGACGTGTGTATGTGGGTGGATTAGACCATTCTTTCGTCTGTTTCCTTGCGCTACCTCGATAACGCGGAAGACAGCGACAAAGTATAATAATATTATATTATACATTATATTATACTTAATCGCCGTCTACCGTATATATATATATATATATATATATATATATATATATATATATATATATATATATATATATATATATATATATATATATATATATATATATATATGTACGTTGTAATGAATCATTCATACGTTAGTTTGTAAAACAATGAAATCTATGATTGTTGCTTTGGGGCCTACAGAATACAGTCTTTGTTTCCAATCTATACGCTATTTGGTTCCTTCATGCACAGGTATCTCTCAGATGATCGTAAAATCTAATAATTTTGCGTCTGCTTAGTATCTTTATTCATCAGGAGCACCCACTGCCCAAGATAATTCCATATAAGAGAAAGTAGCACAGGTCATTATCTGGTGATACAAGAAAATAAGGAACTAAGTTTCCATACATTCCACCACTAGCCTTTGTTTAATAGCTGATAGCGTTGCCTGGTACACTAAGGTCGAGTGTATAATCGAATGAAAGAAGTAAACTTTTTATATTTGTCGGGTTCTAAAGATGAGAATCGATATTAAACAGTTCAGATCTCTTGGAATTATAATGCTTTGAAAAGTTATGATTTCTAACTGAAGGCTTCCATTCTTTTATCTGTATTTAGCATATAATAAAACAAATAAACTTGAAACTAAAATTGGCACTTACAATACTCGAACAAAATTCTTTTCCTTTTGTGTATTGTGAAGAGAGCTGTATTGCATGATCTACTGTAACAACGAACGAGCCAGATAGTGGATGGGTTATATATATATATATATATATATATATATATATATATATATATATATATATATATATATATATATATATATATATATATATATATATATATATATATATATATATATATATATATATATATATATATATATATATATATGTATGTATGTATCCCTGGGGATAGGGGAGAAAGAATACGCCCCACGCATTCCTCACGTGTCGTAGAAGGCGACTAAAGGGGTCGGGAGCGGGGGGCTGGAGACCCTCCTCTCCTTGTATTTTAACTTTCTAAAAGGGGAAACAGAAGGAGTCACGCGGGGAGTGCTCATCCTCCTCGAACACTCAGATTGGATGGTCTAAATATTTGTGGATGTAACCAAGGTGAGAGAAAAGGAGAGATAGGTAGTATGTTTGAGGAAAGGATCCTGGATGTTTTGGCTCTGAGTGAAACGAAGCTCAAGGGTAAAGAGGAAGAGTGGTTTGGGAAAGTCTTGGGAGTAAAGTCAGGGGTTAGTAAGAGGACAAGAGCAAGGGAAAGAGTAGCTCTACTCCGAAACAGGAGTGATTGATATGGGTAAAACTGAAAGTAGATGGAGAGAGATGGGTGATTATTGGTGCATATGCACCTGGGCATGAAAAGAAAGATCATAAGAGGCAAGTGTTTTGGGAGCAACTGAGTGAGTGTGTTATTAGTTTTGATGCACGAGACTGGGTTGTAGTGATGGAAGATTTGAATGCAAAGGTGAGCAATGTGGCAGTTTAGGGAATAATTGGTGTACATGGGGTGTTCAGTGTTGTAAATGGAAATGGTGAAGAGCATGTAGATTTATGTGCTGAAAAAGGACTGGTGACTGGGAATACCTGGTTTAATAAGAGAGATATACACAAGTATACGTATGTAAGTAGGAAAGAAGGCCAGAGAGCGTTATTGGATTACGTGTTAATTGATTGACGCGCGAAAGAGAAACTTTTGGATGCTAATGTGCGGAGAGCTGCAACTGGAGGGATGTCTGATCATTATCTTATGGAGGCGAAGGTGAAGATTTGTAGAGGTTTTCAGAAAAAAAGAGAGAATGTTGGGGTGAAGAGAGTGGTGAGAGTAAGTGAGCTTGGGAAGGAGACTTGTTTGAGGAAGTACCAGGAGAGAATGAATACAGAATGGAAGAAGGGTGAGAACAAAGGACATAAGGGCAGTGGGGAAGGAAGGCGATGTATTTAGGGAAGCCAGTGATGGCGTGCGCAAAAGATGTTTGTGGCACGAGAAGCGTGGGAGGTGGGCAGATTAGAAAGGGTATTGAATGGTGGGATGAAGAAGTAAGATTGTTAGTGAAAGAAAGAGAGAGGCATTTGAACGATTTTTGAAGGGAAATAATACAAATGACTGGGAGATGCATAAAAGAAAGAGGCAGGAGGTCAAGAGAAAGGTGCAAGAGATGAAAAAGAGGGCAAATGAGAGTTGGGGTGAGAGAGTATCATTAAATTTTAGGAAGAATAAAAAGATGTTTTGGAAGGAGGTAAATAAAATGTGTAAGACAAGGGAATCAATGGGAACTTCAGTGAAGGGGGCTAATAGGGAAGTGATAAAAAGTAGTGGTGATGTTAGAAGGAGATGGAGTATTTTGAAGGTTTGTTGAATGTGTTTAATGATAGAGTGGCAGATATAGGGTGTTTTGGTCGAGGTGGTGTGCAAAGTGAGAGGGTTAGGGAGAATGATTTGTTAAACAGAGAAGAGGTAGTAAAAGCTTTGCGGAAGATGAAAGCCGGCAAGTCAGCGGGTTTGGATGGTATTGCAGTGGAATCTATTAAAAAAGGGGTTGACTGTATTGTTGACTGGTTGGTAAGGTTATTTGATGTATGTATGACTCATGGTGAGGTGCCTGAGGATTGGCGGAATGCTTGCATAGTGCCATTGTACAAAGGCAAAGGGGATAAAACTGAGTGCTAAAATTACAGAAGTATAAGTTTTTTGAGTATTCCTGGTAAATCATATAGGAGGGTATTGACTGAGAGGGTGAAGGCATGTACAGAGCATCAGAATGGGGAAGAGCATTGTGGTTTCAGAAGTGGTAGAGGATGTGTGGATCAGATGTTTGCTTCGAAGAATGTATGTGAGAAATACTTAGAAAAGCAAATGGATTTGTATTTAGCATTTATGAATCTGGAGAAGGCATACGATAGAGTTGATAGAGATGCTCTGTGGAAGGTACTAAGAATATATGGTATGGGAGGCAAGTTGTTAGAAGCAGTGAAAAGTTTTTATCGAGGATATAAGGCATGTGTACGTGTAGGAAGAGAGGAAAGTAATTGGTTCTCAGTGAATGTAGGTTTGCGGCAGGGGTGTGTGATGTCTTCATGGTTATTTAATTTGTTTATGGATGGAGTTGTTAGGGAGGTGAATGCAAGAGTTTTGGAAAGAGGGGCAAGTATGCAGTCTGTTGTGGATGAGAGAGCTTGGGAAGTGAGTCAGTTGTTGTTCGCTGATGATACATCGCTGGTGGCTGATTCGTGTGAGAAACTGCAGAAGCTGGTGACTAAGTATGGTAAAGTGTGTGAAAGAAGAAACCTGAGAGTAAATGGGAATAAGAGCAGGGTTATTAGGTACAGTAGGGTTGAGGAACATGTCAGTTGGGAGGTAAGTTTGAATGGAGAAAAACTGGAGGAAGTGAAGTGTTTCAGATATCTGGGAGTGGATTTGGCAGCGGATGGAACCATGGAAGCGGAAGTGAATCATAGGGTTGGGGAGGGGGCGAAAGTTATGGGAGCGTTGAAAAATGTGTGGAAGTCGAGAACGTCATCTTGGAAAGCAAAAAAATGGGTATGTTTGAAGGAATAGTGGTTCCAACAACGTTGTATGGTTGCGAGGCGTGGGCTATAGATAGAGTTGTGCGGAGGAGGGTGGATGTGCTGGAAGTGAGACGTTTGAGGCCAATATGTGGTGTGATGTGGTTTGATCGAGTAAGTAATTATAGGGTAAGAGAGATGTATATATGTACGAAAAAAGTGGATATGAACGCACACCTACATAGAACATAAAAACCTCCAACAGCCAGGATCGAGCCCGGGATCCCTGTGCAGCAGGCGGGAGCGCTATCGCAAGTCTGTGATCGCCCCTAATACTTGCATGATCTATGAAGGTGCATGCTTATATGCACTTTGTTCGTATTCATACACCGCTTTGTACAGTTAGGTTCGGTAAAATGCTATCTGCTGCCTGTGTGAGCCTGATGAGAAGAGACTAGTGTAGACCCCGTTGCTCACCAACGTAAGACGAAGGGTATTCGTATACATAGTGTTCGAATAGTCATTTCCCTATTGAGGGCGATCACAGCCTAGCGGTAGCACCCTCGCCTGTTGCGCAGGGGTCCCGGGTTCGACCCTGCCTGCTGGAGGTTTGTATTATATACAATTGTATATCAAATGACTGTTATATTTGTATCTTGTGTCTTCCCTGATGATGTGATTATCACACGAAAGTGCACTTGGGAACTTATCTTGTTTCATTTTCCCCGTGGACTCATAGGAATATACTTGATCACGCGCTAAATTTTGACCCCTTCCATTATATATATATATATATATATATATATATATATATATATATATATATATATATATATATATATATATATATATATATATATATATATATATATATATTATACATGACAGCTAGAGACTGACTGTGGACGAATGTGGCCGTTGTTGTCTTTTCCTAGCGCTACCTCGCGCGCATGAGGGGTAAGGGTTTGTCATTTCATGTGTGGCGAGGTGGCCACGAGAATGAGTAAAGGCAACAAGTATGAATTATGTACATGTGTATATATGTATATGTCTATGTATGTATATATATGTATACGTTGAAATGTATAGGTATGTATATGTGCGTGTGTGGTCGCGTATGTATAAACATGTGTATGTGGGTGGGTTGGGCCATTCTTTCGTCTGTTTCCTTGCGCTACCACGCTAACGCGGGAGACAGCGACAAAGTATGATATATATATATATATATATATATATATATATATATATATATATATATATATATATATGCTGGACTAACGTGATTGCAGAACAATATGCATTTATACATGTCAGTGGCTTTATACATAGCTCTTAACGACACCAGGCGAGCCGGTTTATGATTGGAACATACACACACACACACACACACACACACACACACACACACACACCACTCAGAATGTGATTACTGACTAAATATAGGCTATTCGACCGAAGTGCTCACTCAAGTCAACTCCTAAACCCTTGAACTTTTGACTTTAGAATTATAGACTGAGCAGGATTTGCCCGTGTGAAAACGTGCAGCGAAGTGAGGTGGTGTCTGGCATGCCTCGGTTTGGAGTTTATATATCGCCCGGACACTCAAACAAGTGATGCTGATTAGCATTTGATGGTTTTACTAGAAAAATAATTGGAAACATGATCAACCTTAAAGATTTCATTAATACCATCTTAGCATGAGAAGATTACCAATCCTTTCTGCTTTGTTAGAGAGAGAGAGAGAGAGAGAGAGAGAGAGAGAGAGAGAGAGAGAGAGAGAGAGAGAGAGAGAGAGAGAGAGAGAGAGAGAGAGAGAGAGAGAGAGAGAGAGGAAGGGGGGGGGGGGAGTTTTTCTCCTGTGGCCAAAGTAAGTCAAAGCGGGATTTTCTTAAGACAAATTTTGAGAACCAAGCTTTATCCATCTTGAGTCGGCGATCGAACAGGCACACGACACTGAATTCTATGAACTATTGAGGAGAAACTTGATCTGCAGCTTCTAAGGTTGACCCCTCCAACCATATGTGGCGATACATTACTTTGGAGCTCTTGACCTCACGCGCATGAAGAAAGGGTGAAAAGCCGTCTTAAGCCATGTGAGTGATCCATTTCTTGTGTAGGAACCAGTTCCTCGAACGCTCAAATGGTCTCGTTAAAGCTTGTTTGATGATCATGGTTTACCAGAGTTCATTCCTTTGGTTATTGACGATACAGGCGAAGATAAGACATTACACGCTCCTCAGATAATGGTCATAGCCACACGACAACCAAAACTGGAAATTAGTTGGCGGTCACCTGCAGCGAAGACCAGCTTCACCAGACGCATCCTTTTGCTCGTTCCCAGGTAACTGGTTCCTGTTCCCCTTAGCCCTCATCACCAGGTACAGGAGTCAAACCCCGGGTCTACACCACCTCACCTTGGACGCATCTCTCTCTATCTGGTGTGTCTTCTCTCTGTAAACCTCTTAATGTTTGTCCGGCGATAGACATGCTTAAATCCTACCCGATTATGTTGTGCTCTTGCTTTGTGTTGTAACTTACTAGCTGATTGTGTGATATACATACATAGAACGATTAATTATCAACGATAAAGCTTTCAAAACAACATTGCAAATTTGAATGATAATCTTCTCGTGCCTCTGAAAACCGCACTAAGGAAAAGATAATAGACACGATAAAACACTGTGAATACCAATGGTGCATTGATCATCAGCAGAACATGTTTAAGATAAAGCCAACATCCTGTTTGCATAAATGTAGATATATATTTGGATTTCAAGAGGCATTCGATAGAAATTTGTTTCAAAAGCTACTAGCATAAACTTAAGTCACAAGGGGTTGTACTTCGGTAGGCAAAAAATTGGAAGACCAGCTTTAAACAAAGAGAGTTGATTAATGGACAAGCCCTGGATTGGTTAGACGTGAAAAGTGGTGTGCCACAGGGATCACTCCTTAAGACCGGCTTTCTTTCTCATGACACTGATAAGCGGCTGCACATTAATATATCTAAATTCGCAGACGATGCTCAGCTGGCAAATAGGTCCAAGACAGAAGTTCAACATCTTCAGCTTCAAACCAACATAAACAAACTGATGGACTAGACTCACAGGTGGCAGAAGAATTTTGATATCACTAAGTGCAACGTTTTTTGATATTGGTTGTAATTCTAAAGATTGGTTCTAGGAAAGAAAAGTAATTATCAATAGTTTAGATCTGGTAGACTCCCAGTTGCAATCCTAAAACGGCACAAGTATTTTAGGCCTATCAACTGTCAGGGGCATTAAGGAACTCAACATCGAGCTACATCCACCAACCGAAAAATCTTTAGCATCATTAAATGTTAAGGATAAACCTCAGGACGACAAACACTCTCAGTGTACATGTGGCCCATCGGCCGAGGTGGTCATATAAATACGATATATCTTTCGATGTTTTGGCTAAGAGCTCTGGGTTGTGGGGCCTCTGTGACCATATCTTGATACTTGTATGCAGCAAATTATCATAATTGTTATCTTTATCACTATTATTATTATCATTATTATTGTTACTATAATTATTATCATTATCATTACTATTATCATTATCATCATTATTATTATTATCATAATTATCATTATTATCATTACTATTACCATTATTATCATTATTATTATTATCATTATCTTAATCAATATTATCATCATTATTATTGCTATCATTATTGTTATTATCATTAATATTATCATTATTATTATTATTATTATTATTATTATTATTATTATTATTATTATTATTATTATTATTATCATTATTATTAATATTATTATTATTATTATTATTATTATTACTATTATCATTATTATTATTATTATCATCATTATCATTACCATTATTATTATTATTATTATTATCATTATTATTATCATCATTGTAATTATTACTATTATCATTATCATTATTATCATCATTATCATTATCATTATTGTTATTATCATTATTATTACTATTATTATTATTATTATTATTATTATTATTATTATTATTATTATTATTATTATTATTATCATTATTATTAACATTATCAATATTATCATTATCATCATTATTATCATTATTATTATTATCATTATCATCATTTTTATCATTATCATTATTACTATTATTGCATTTTTCCATGTTTTTACAGGTTATCTTAATGACGTTTTCATCAGCGAACGTTTTTTCACCAGAGTCGTCACTTGTAAGTCATCCTCCAGACTTCTCTCAGAGTTAGCTTAAGCCAGAAGACACAGTGGAAACCACGAAGGTCATACATGAATGGGATTCAGAGGCGGAAGGATCGTTATGATTTTGATGGTGGCAAAGACTGGATCCTATTCATCAAGAGAGTTCAACTCCGCTAACAGAGAAATTCCTTCTCCAAGTGTAAGATGCCACAGTATGATACCATAAACGCATGAAACTGTCACTGTGAATTATGTAGCCCATAAAAATGACGGGGTTGTGCTCGTGCTAGAAATAAGAACAAATGTAAAGTGTATTACACAGTTCATGCTAGAAATAAGAACAAAGTGTATTGCACAGTTCATGCTAGAAATAAGAACAAAGTGTATTACACAGTCATGCTAGAAATAAGAACAAAGTGTATTACACAGTTCATGCTGGAAATAAGAACAATGTGTATTACACAGTTCATGCTAGAAATAAGAACAATGTGTATTACACAGTTCATGCTAGAAATAAGAACAAAATGTATCGTACAGCTAGAAACAAACTTCAGAAGAGCACAATCCAGTTCTTCTCCTTGTACTGTAGAGAGTAACTTCTCTTATCTTTTTGTGAGGTGTGTGATATCTGGTCTTTGATGATTACTGAGCTTATGTCTCGTTATATTTTTTATTCTATCAACGGTGAGGAGATTTATGTGCTGCACTGAGCACTAATTTCTGCATCAGACACCACAGTCGGCTCCAAGTGTGTAAGTGAGAGAACGACTCTCACTCACCCCTACTCCTCCTCACACACAGGGATATATATCATTCATCATTTCACGGTGTATTTAGAAAATGATGAGGACTGGCCATGGTTCCTTTAGCCTGTGTCGCTTTTATTTTGTCTATTTTCTTTGTGTGTGCGTGTGTGTGTATGTGTTCACTATTCATCATGCGTCCTGTTTTATTATCATCATGCATATATGTTTTTGCTTGTGTGCTTGTGTAAGTGTGTCTTGTTCTGTTTTCTTGATTGTGTGTGTGTGTATATGTGTGTGTGTGTGTGTGTGTGTGTGTGTGTGTGTGTGTGTGTGTGTGTGTGTGTGTGTGTGTGTGTGTGTGTATAGGGGCGGAAAATACGTTTGAGTTTGTCTTTCTGTGTTTTTGTGTGTCCAGGGTATATTTGTACCAGTGCTATGTACACATACACAAGAAACATCGAAAGAATTCATCAAAACAGAAGGGGAAAGAAATCGGTAAACAATGCCTGAATGTTTTTCATCATTTTTTTTCTTTTCTCGTCACTTATTTTGTGAGCATCAAGCAACTCAAATGAAATTTATAGGGAAGGTTCAAGACAATGGTCACATTGAAATACTACCGAGTCACTGTACTGGTTTCTGTCATGGGGTTGTGATATATATCTTCAAACCCTGTCACTGCGATAATCAGATTTATCTCTTACATTTATCAAACTCGTGATAAATGGCGTTGACGGCTGTTATTAAGCCCATTCCCTTAGATTTCACATATCATAACTCCTTTCACGGGCGATGCTAACTCTTTGCTTGTTCTTATCGAGATAACTCAGTCTTCGTTCTGTGGTATAGGATCATCCATTATGAGCTGTTACCCATCCACTCGTCCCACTGTGGTATAGGATCATCCATTATGAGCTGTTACCCATCCACTCGTCCCACTGTCCACAACGGACATACGTCTCAAAAGAACTGAGTCTCACTGCACTCGATCTGTCCCCCACAGGAAGCTGCTGCTTGTAGAATCGAACTCCGTCACGGCGGCGTCACGCCAGCGTTGCAGGCACGATCCAGAGCGAGAGGGTAAAAGTCCGTTCTTTAAGGACATACAGGAACTCTCACAGAGACTCGCGGGATTCAAAGGCCTTGTAGGGCGTATATAGTGCCCTTAGAGACCGAACGTAAAGGGCACGGAAGGAACCTACGAACTCGACAAATTAAGACCTAAGAGAACGTGGAAGTAAAATATCCACAGGTATCTTATAGCCTCATGTATCTCTTGGACTTCCAGGGTTCGTAACACTTAGAAATCTGCTGGTATACACACTGCACGTACTTGAGAAACATAGTGCTCGTAGGAGCCACAGGTATCCTTAAAGCCTCTGCAAAGACCAATCCCAAAACATCCACATGGGGGTGAAGGAATCCAAGGATAATCATAGGACTCTTTAAATCTGTAGAACCAGTGCATGTCTTTTTTTTTTCATTCATCCTATATAAAGAATAAGACTCCTAAGAAGAGCACAAAATATTGAAGACCCATAGGACTATATGCCTTTACGCGGCCGAAAGAACCCAAAAGATCAAAATGGCTTCTATGATCCATTATACGTTCATTTCAGGTTTGAAGAATTCATACAAACCCACTTGAAACTTGAAAACTGTCCAGAACCCGTAATGATCAAGAAACCCTGTAATATCCATAGCATTCCAAGGTTTCATAGCAATGGTTAAACCCATGATAACCGCGGTGTTTATAAAGACTGCTATAATGACATATACTCAAAAGAGGGAGGTGTCATTTCATGTGTGGCAGGGTGGCGACGGGAATGAAGAAAGGCAGCAAGTATATGTACATGTGTATATATATATATATATATATATATATATATATATATATATATATATATATATATATATATATATATATAAACTATCCCTGGGGATATATATATATATACATATGTATATATATATATATATATATATATATATATATATATATATATATATATATATATATATATATATATATATATATATATATATATATATATGCCAGACAGGAAAAGCTATAACGGAGAGGTGTTATCGACACTGTCATGCAGTACGCAGAGGTAACGTAAATAATGCAATCGCTAAACATTGTCATAAAAATGATCACCTCACGTAACGTAGTTGAAACTGATTTAATTGCTAATAATAAGAACTTTAATTTGTCCCAGGCTGTTTCAAAGCCCACTCTAGCATCAACTAAATCATTATTAGGGAATTGACAAAACACGAAAACATGCAAAAAGTTATTCAAGACATACACAGCTACCCAGGTCAACCTCCGCCACGTGACCCCCTTAATCACTCTCCCTTTCAGCGGTTACTGCCGGACAAAGTGGATAGTAGTTGGTCTGGATTGATTGGTGCTAGCCGGCGGTACTCCACTGTGATGTTGGGATTTAAATAACTTTGCTAAGTACCGGTACCTGATGAGGTGGATTGTCTCCACGAAACATGGTAACATGTGTAGAAAAATTACACATTGAATAAGACCGTATGAACTGCTGAAGTGCGATTTCACCTTCATGTATGTAAACATACACACACACACACACACACACACACACACACATATATATATATATATATATATATATATATATATATATATATATATATATATATATATATATATATATATATATATATATATATATATATATATATATATATATATATATATATATACACACACTGAATAAAGTGCATATGAACGCGCACCTTCATAAAACAGGCGGGAATGCTACCGCTATGCTATGGGCCTGGCTAATAGGAAATAACTATTCGAATACTATGTACTCGAATACCCTTCGTCTCAAGTTGGTGAGCAACGGAGTCTATACTGGTTATTTCCCAACAGGCGCACATAGCCAGCAGATAGCATTTTACCGAACTTAACTGCTACAACGCGGAGGTACATGAATACGAATAAAGTGGATATGAGCGCCCATCTTCACAGAACATATAAACCTCAAACAGCCAGAATCAAACCCGGGACCCCTGTGCCACAGGCGGGAATGCTACCTCTAGGCTATGGGCCTAGTTATTTCCCCCTCCCCTTGCATGTGCGCAAGGTAGCGCTAGGAAAAGACAACAAAGGCCACATTCGTTCACACTCAGTCTCTAGCTGTCATGTATAATGCACCGAAACCACAGCTCCCTTTCCACATCCAGGCCCCACAAAACTTTCTATGGTTTACCCCACACGCTTTACATGTCCTGGTTCAATCCATTAACAACGCGTCGACACCGGTATACCACATCGTTACAGCTCACTCTATTCCTTGCACGCCTTTCACCCTCCTGCATGTTCAGGCCCCGATCACTCAAAATCCTTTTCATTCCATCTTTCCACCTCCAATTTGGTCTCCCACTTCTCCTCGTTCCCTCAAACTCTGAGACATATATCCTCTTTGTCAATCTTTCCTCACTCATTCTCTCCATGTGCCCAAACCATTTCAAAACACCCTCTTCCACTCTCTCACCCACACTCTTTTTATTACCACACATTTCTCTTACCCTTTCATTACTTACTCGATCAAACCACCTCACACCACATATTGTCCTCAAACATCTCATTTCCAGCACATCCATCTATTTATGGCCCACGCCTCGCAACCATAGAACATTCTTGGCACCACTATTCCATTTTTGCTTTCCAAGATAACGTTCTCAACTTCCACATATTTTCAACACTCCCAGCACTTTCGCTCCCTCCCACACCCACATACACATGTATATACATACACGTCCACACACGCAAATATACATACCTATACATCTCAACGTATACATATATATATATATATATATATATATATATACACACAGACATATACATATAAACACGTACATAATTCATACTGTCTGCCTTTATTTATTCCCATCGCCACTCCGCCACACATGATATAACAACCCCTTCCCCCCGCATGTGTGCAAGGTAGCGCTAGGAAAATACAACAAAGGCCACATTCGTTCACACTGTCTCTAGCTGTCTTGTATAATGCATGAAAGCCACAGCTCCCTTTCCACATCCAGGCCCCACAGAACTTTCCATGGTTTACCCCAGACGCTTTACATGCCCTGGTTCAATCCATTGACAGCACGTCGACCCCGGTATACCACATCGTTCCAATTCACTCTATTCCTTGCACGCCTTGCATGTTCAGGCCGCGATCACTGAAGATCTTTTTCACTCCATGTGACCAAACCATTTCAAAACACCCTCTTCTGCTCTCTCAACCACACTCTTTTTATTACCACACATCTCTCTTACCGTATCATTACTTACTCGATCATACCACCTTACACAACAGATTGGCCTCAAACATCTCATTTCCAGCACATCCACCCTCCTCCGCACAACTCTATCTGTAGCCCACGCCTCGAAACCATATAACATTGTTGGAACCACTATTCCCTGAAATATACCTATTTTCGCTTTCCGAGATAATGTTCTCGACTTCCAAACATTTTTCAACGTTTCCAGAACCTTCGCCCCTCCCCCACCCAATGATTTACCTTCCGCTTCCATGGTTCCATCAGCTGCCAAATCCACTCCCAGATATCTAAAACACTTCACTTCCTCCAGTTTCTCTCCATTCAAACTTGCCTCCCAATTGACTTGTCCCTCAACCCTACTGTACCTAATAACCCTGCTCTTATTCACATTTACTTTCAGCTTTCTTCTTTAACACACTCTACCAAACTCCGTCACCAGCTTCTGCAGTTTCTCAAACGAATCAGCCACGAGCCCTGTGTCATCAGCGAACGACAACTGACTCACTTCCCAAGCTCTCTCATCCACAATAGACTGCATACTTGCCCCTCTTTCCAAAACTCTTGCATTCACCTCCCTAAGAACCCCATCCATTAACAAATCAAAGAACCTTGGAGACATCACACACCCCTGCCACAAACCAAGATTCACTGAGAACAAATCACTTTCCTTCCTTCCTACACGTACACATACCTTATATCCTCGATAAAAACTTTTCACTGCTTGTATCAACTTGCCTCCCCCACCATATATTCTTAATACCTTCCACAGAGCATCTCTATCAAGTCTATCACATGCCTTCTCCAGATCCATAAATGATACATACAGATTCATTTGCTTTTCTAAGTATTTCTCACATACATTCTTCAAAGCAAACGCCTGATCCACACATCCTCTACCACTTCTGAAACCACACTTCTCTTCCCCAATCTGATGCTCTGTACATGTCTTCACCCTCTCAATCAATTCCCTGCCATATAAAATCCCAGGAATACTCAACAAACTTATACTTCTGTAATTTGAGCACTCACTTTTATCCTCTTTGCCTTTGTACAATGGCACTATGCAAGCATTCCGCCAATCCTCAGGCACCTCACCATGAGTCATACATACATTAAATAACCTTACCAACCAGTGAACAATACAGTCACCCCCTTTTATATATATATCAATATATATATATATATATATATATATATATATATATATATATATATATATATATATATATATATATATATATATATATATATATATATATATATATATATATATATATATATATATATATATATATATATAGAAAGATAGATAGATAGATAGATAGATAGATAGATATAGATATATACGATACATAGAAGTTACACCAAGCAAATTAAACAAAGCCATTCAAACAGCTGACCTCTTGGTCCTTTACGAGGCTGACCATGGAGATAATGTGAGTTAAAGAACAACTGGGTTGTGGAAACTCTGCATGGAAGGTTCTAAGGATCCACGTATGAAGTTATGTCACTAATCCCTCCGGTATAGGGAGCTTGAGTTCGTAGACTGCAGTAAAGATGAACATTAATAAGTGTAACTAATGGTGTAGTTTTAGCATCACTACTTCGTTGTGCAGCCCAAAGGGTGCATCACAGACATAGAGAGAAAATTACCTATGTTGATAAAGTTTTATTCCATCATGCAGAAAAGACGAAAAGTTATCATAAATCTTTAAAGTCCTTCACTTCTGTAATTCTATTTCACTGATGTTCATTTTACTACCCTTGACAAATATGACATACACAAAGCCACATCTACGACGAAGAATATTTTCTGAACGTTTTGATAAGTAGATCACAAAGTCCCTCAAAGATGATAACCCGTTCGTGTAACACACGTTATAAATGTATACTTTGCTAATGATTAAAGTGACAGAGCTGATTAGAAATGTTTGTTATATTCCTCTCACTAATCATTCACCTCTTTAGTTTACCTTCTAACTCAGCTTACTCACAAAATAACTTCCAAAGACCTTCAAACCTTTTACTCACCCTTCCAAACCCTCAAAGACGTCTTCAGTCATGAAAATTCTTCATCCATCTCTCGTTCTCGTCGAACTTTAATTGAAGTCTTATTTCACTCATGCCTTAACATTTCCTTACCTCCGTCAGCATAATTCATAGTTTTTAGTTCCACGAAATTATCAATTTCTATTTCATACCTGCCTTACGTTTTCTTCTCTAAACGTTGACTAAAGCTATACCTGCAGCTATAATAGTTCTTCCTTAATTCTGGTTGTGTAACTATCCAAATGATTTAATCACAGTCACCCTTTCATATATATCGTCCTACCACTTCAATTCATCCCATAACTCTACGTGCAGCCCTCTGTTTCTGTAGTCATAGGTCATCGCCTTAGACTTTCCTAAGAACCGTTCTCCATATTACATTACACGAGTTATGAACCCTCCTCTCGTTTTCTTCTAGAGTCATTTCCTGTTTCTCTTCCCCAAATCCACGTGCTACATCCCATTTTCTTGAGATCCGTGACCATCTCTTTTCAATAACCAACCCTCCCCCCACCCGAACCCCTCTGGAGCGCCCTCTACCTTTACGTGCCCAGAGGGTTCGTGGAAGCGTTTTACTCCACCCGACAAAAGGGACCGCCGTGCTGCCTCCTCACACCTGACAACCATCACGTCTCGCTCCCGCCGTCTAATTAAGCGGTGTATCGGTTTATCTGAGTCTATGATTGGCCACACGGAGCCTCCCACCACTAAACCCACCTTAGGTCATCTCTAGACACTGTTGCGGCGTACGGGTCCTTAGGCGGTAGTCGATGGTGTAGACCTCATTTGTGGTGGATGTCACAACGCGCACCCTTAGGCAGCGCTGGGCCTTCCTGGCGTATCCCCAGCCCTAGTACTGGCATTATAGGACTCCCCTGGCCCTGGTAGCTGTCATAGTAAGCCCCCAGGGTAAAACCTCGGTCCATAGGTGAGCCTAATCCTGTTAGCTGTGGGAATATATACCCCAGATTCAGACTCAGTTGGATCTCGTGATATGTTCTATAGTCTATATATTTCCATTCCTGTTGGCTATCTACGCGAGTCTCCGGATCCAGTAGGATGTCAGGGTATTTCCCCATGGCTGTGCCCTCAATCCTTAATGCCCATCACAGTGTGCCCTCTGGTGTCTAGTGCTCATTTTCCTGTCTCCAACGTTTCTGGTGCCTGTCATGATTTATGCTGCCGTCCCTGATGCCCGTCATGATTTATGATTCCAGTCCCTGAAGCCTGTCAAGATATATAAATCCCATCCCTGGTTCTTATCATTATATACATAACCAATCTTTGACGCCCGTCATGATAAATAAATCCAGGCAGTCCTCGACGTCGCCAGGCCATGATGGCTGTCGTTAAATTACCCCGAAGTTCTGGTGGATACCATAGCGTGTCTCCAGCGCAGGTGGTCCTCACTCTTTGTCTTGAGACCTGGCAATTGTCATGTTGTCACCCAAGGCTCTTATAGCAGTCATAGCGTGTCCCAAGGTGGTGTGGTTGTCTTAATATGTTCGTAAGTCATGCTAGGGAATGCAGTGTGTGTCCCTAATATTAATGAGTTTCTCGGCGCTAGTTTCCTGAGCTTTGATGACTTTCATGGTGCGTGGCTGGACTCGTATAGATAGATATCTGGAAACATCTGTCGAGCTGTGATGGCTTATCATTTTGTCTCCAGAAACCCTGACATGTAAGGTGATAGGTCTCCTCAACCCCAAACGTCTGTCATGGTGCGTGTTCTGGCTATGGTAGTTGCCATATCATACCAACTGATGCCTCGTGAAGGGACTCATGTTTCTCACCCTCTGTTGCAAGAGCCTGCTGGCTACTGCAGTACGTGTTTACATCTCAGTGGTTACCTTAGAGCTCATTTCGATTCTGGTGGATGTGCATAGCGTTTCTAAGTTCTATCTTTTGAGGATGCTGCTGCATGTCCAACATGTCCCAAACCTCAATATGCTGTCTAACCATGATGACCACCACAGTATATCCTCACTTCATAGTGGTTAGAATAGTAAGTATCATGTCCCTTACCACGCTACGGCTCCAGTATCTGATGACTACCAGTGAATGTCTCCAATTCCTGACGGATTCCAAGACTCTAGTAACTAGTATTTAACTATGATGTATTAGTTACTGTCATATTATATGTCCATATCCCTAGTGGCTGCCTCGGTATTTCTCAGACTCTGGTAACTGTCACAGCTTGTAACCCAACCCTGGCTGTCCTTGTCGGCTGTTAGCCCTCTGGCTTTAAGATACCGTTCCCCGTGGTAATATTTGGGTCTTACACTGATTCTGGCGAGAACTGATGCTGATTGTGATAGGTGGCACTGATGTATGTGCAAGACGATTACAGTTGTCTGTAATTAATGATGGTCCTTACATTGTATGTGTGTGTGTGTGTGTGTGTATGTGTGTGTGTGTGTGTGTGTGTGTGTGTGTGTGTGTGCATCTATCAATCTATCTATCTATCTACTTGTGTAGTGGTGGTTGTTGGGAATAATGGTCGCATCAATGAAGGAGGAGGAGGAGGAGGAGGAGGCCGCATGCGATGGTTGTGGTGGAATCCCTATCACCTGGTGGGGCACTAGATGTGGTGTGGAAGGTGAGAGGCAGCCTCTGGGGGCTGATAGCGTGATGGGTCCCTGACTCTTTGTGGGCAGCAGGTGGCAGGAGCACGTGGATGACCGCATCCCTCACGGTTGGCGTGGTGTAGAGGGTTAAGTGTGGGGTGTGAGGGAGAGACGTTGAGGTGAGACGAGGAGCGGGTATTGTCCACCAGAAGGGGGTCTTCATGAGAGAGAGAGAGGAAGGTAGAGAACGTGAGATAAGAGCAAAATAAGAAGAATAGAAGACGATGATTGGAGGAGAAATTTACAAGATTTTGTCGACAAATAAAACATTAAGGTTATTAAGTAGCGATGAAACTGAAGAGGGAGGGGCCACACTGATGCCCTTTTCGACTAGGAGGAACGCTGCTTTTCTTCCAGACAGGACTGGGTAAGAAAAGGCTATTCTTTTGATCGTAAAGCACCGATCATCAGATATTAATATGTTTTATGAAGAAGTATCTGGCATGAAGACGACAAAGCTCGGACGAATTACCTAGACTTTGTGGACGAAAAAAAAAAAAAAAATATATATATATTTATATATATATATATATATATATATATATATATATATATATATATATATATATATATAGATAGATAGATAGATAGATAGATAGATAGATAGATAGATATTTATTTATTTGTTATACTTTATCGCTGTCTCCCCCGTTAGCAAGGTTGCGCAAGGGAACAGACAAAAGAATGGCCCAACCCACCCACGTACACATGTATATACATACATGTCTAAACATGCACATATACATACCTATACATCTGAACGTATACATATATATACACACACAGACATATACATATATACACATGTGCATAATTCATACTGTCTGCCCTTATTCATTCCTATCACCACCCCGCCACACTTGAAATGACAACTCCCTCCCCCCGTATGTGTGCGAGGTAGCACAAGGAAAAGACAACAAAGACCACATTCGCTCACACTCAGTCTCTAGCTGTCATGTATAATGCACCGAAACCACAGCTCCCTTTCCACATCCAGGCCCCACAGAACTTCCCATGGTTTACCGCAGATGCTTCACATACCCTGGTTCAGTCCATTGACTGCACGTCGACCCTGGCGTACCACATCGTTCCAATTCACTCTATTCCTTGCACGTCTTTCACCCTCCTGCATGTTCAGGCCCCGATCACTCAAAATCTTTTTCACTCCATCTTTCCACCTCCAATTTGGTCGCCCACTTCTCCTCGTTCCCTTCACCTCTGACACGTATACCCTCTTTATCAATCTTTCCTCACTCATTCTCTCCATGTGACCAAACCATTTCAAAACACCCTCTTCTGTTCTCTCAACCACACTCTACTTATTACCACACATCTCTCTTACCCTATTATTACTTACTCGATCAAACCACCTCACACCACATATTGTCCTCAAACGTCTCATTTCCAACACATCCACCCTCCTCCGCACAACTCTATGTATAGCTCACGCCTCGCAACCATATAACATTGTCGGAACCACTATTCCTTCAAACATACCCATTTTTGCTTTCCGAGATAACATTCTCGCCTTCCACACATTTTTCAACGCTCCATACATATTCGCTATTTCCCGCTTTGGCGAGGTAGCGTTAAGAACAGAGGACTAAGCCTTAGAGGGAATATTCTCACCTGATCCCCTTCTCTGTCCCTTCTTTTGGAAAACTGAAAATGAGAGGGAAGGATTTCGAGCCTTTTAGTTGCCTTCTACGACACGCAGGGCATACGTGGGAGGTATTATTTCTCCCCTATCCCCTCCCCAGGTATATATATATATATATATATATATATATATATTGACCAAGACAATCGCATGTTTACCAAATAGCGTCCTAGCTACGTCTCCTCGTTGTATATGAACTGACTATTATATTTCTCTCTTGTGTTTCCCCTAGTGATGTGATTACTACACGAAAGTGCACTTGGGAACTTATCGTGTTTCATTTTCCCCGTGGACTCATAGCAATATCTTGATCACGCGCAAAATTTGTGATCCTTTCCGATACATATATATATATATATATATATATATATATATATATATATATATATATATATATATTTATCACTTTCTGTTTTCACTTAAGTCAAAATCATAAGGTCAGCTGTTCACACAATTTTTCAAAAAAAAAAATCTTATGTAATAAGATGATATTTCTTCTTACTATATGTCAGTCCTTAGAGAACTATAAAATTTCATAGCTAAGGCAGCATTTTTGCAGCTCCCAGACGTAGGGGAACAAAGGTTACTGGTTGACGTATCCACTGGAACATTGATAATTATTGACGATAAAAAAAAGAAAGAAATCCCCTTCCATCTATTATGTCTCCATGACTCGTAAGAGTTTACGCTGGTAATGGGAGGGTATATATATTTTTTTTTTCATCCCGACCCAAAGAAGCGCACAGTTTAGACCAAAAATGGGACAATCAGTCGCTGTCTTCTATCTGCTGGGAAGGGATATTTCCCCCTTCCCGTAAATGCTAAGTAAACCTTTATACCATAGTAACGTTAGACTACTTTCAGTTACTTCCACTTGAGGGATGTGGTCCTACGTGCAGCTGTGGTGTATAGGGCTGTAGATTGTTACAATGTGTCACGCTTTCCTGGGATCTTAAACCACTTCTTTGGACAGCCATCACCAGTCTTCTTCTTCTTGTAAGAGTGGAGTTTCAGCCATCTGACTCGATCGCTGGAGTAGTATTTGAATATTTGTAGTACTTTACAATCAGGGCATACTACTGTCTTGCTCTCTCCGAAGCATAGTCAAGAAGGATACCGGAGTACGCAAAGTCCAGTTCTGATGATAATCGCCTCTCAACATGGGGGAATTTAGCACTCAATTGGCATAGCAAAGTGCCTCTGTATTACCCGAAAGTGATATGAATTATGCCATTTACGCAGGAACGATAATGCTTTGTGGTCTTGGGCGTATAGTACATCATTCATAGGTGTAACTGAGCGATGCGTAATGAGGAAGCCGACGGCCAGGGGGGGTGATAATTGTGTGGCCTCCAGAGTGATGGTGTTGGAGAGAACGCTCGAGGAAGCTAACGTTCTAACTACGTCTAGGAGTTAGTGGCTCACTGAAATGGGGGATTTCTGACCGCCACGCGCGAGCACTCTGAGAGACATATCTACCAATCACAAGAACTCCCCATGTGCCTTGTGCCCGCGTCTGACCACACACTCCTGCTCCAGAACCAACAGCAGACAACAGACAGGGTAACAATTCAAGTCCAATCTTTTTCGCTGCAATGGATCATTATCAGATTATTTTCCCATTACTTCTAAAACCTTTTTACCAGCATGTAGGTCTGACTTGGACGTGAGGCCAATCTCACCTAGATTATTGTTATTACCGCACTCCCAAACGCATCGTGGGTCTTGCCATGTGAATCCCGGGCCGGAGTCGTCGTCCCGGACCCATAATGACTAAGAAGCTCAAAAGTATCGTATTAAGACGGGTGACAAATGGTACAGAAATAAGACCGATATGACAGCATAAAGGTTACGCCTTCACTTGCAGACATGGCTGTTGGGGGACTGGCTGAAAAAAAAAGAAGGGAGATATAGATCTCCCCACAGCTTTTTCTAACGGCAGGTGACGAATCTCACACTCTGGACCAGCACTTGTGGCCCCAGGTCGTCCAACCATCACTAACCAGGCCCCGACAACGACCTCCATTAACTCGAATATCGGGGACTACTACCTGGACTACATTACAATACGATGGACGTATGTGAGAGGCTGCGATTCTTTATGGCATCAAATGATAAGCCATGCTTCACGCAGAGGGAAGAGGCGTGACTAAACAAGACTGATTGTTAACGAGGCACAACAGGGACTTTCGGTAAGCTAAGATGCAATTTATAGTCGGGTAATGCAAGACTACCAGAGTCAATACATGACGTTAAGGCAAGATTTATCCAGGGTAATTTCTTGCTCTGATCGAAGCTCCTGGACACGAAGAGAGAGAAGTTCGACTGCAGGTGCGGCTCTTCCATTGTGTGTTACCTCTTCTCTGTACCTTTGGCTCTATTGCTATACATACGCTGAATCCCGTTTATCGCACCATATACCTCAACTAAACTTGAGTAAATGTTGCTTTTCTGTCTCTTATACTTCAGTCCATAGCATCAGACTCTTTTGCATAAGGAAGCTCTTTTGTTACCTTAATTTTGGAATTATCTTTTCTATTCAACACATGTGCTCATAAGTTGGACGAAAGGCCATAGTCTGATCATTAACTTCGTACTAATGACTGATCGACCCTCTGGTCTCTTTTGTTAATCCGACAATATTTCTAATATGTGGCAAAGAATTTTCCTCAACCCCTTTTAAGTATATACATTTATGAGGATAGGTATAAGTAGTTTGGAGGTAAACAACCACCAACTTGTGAGGTACCTTCATCTGGGTGTTGGGAAGTTTAGTGATAGTGACACAGTGACATATCACTGCCGTGGCTATCACTTTCCCGTCCCACTTACCTAAAGTTGCTGTCGCTACTTCTTGTTTTACTGACCAGTGAGCTGTTGGCACTCAGTCTATAAACAGATAGTCTGTTTCACACATCGTTAAGCCCTTGACTGCTCTTCTCGACAACTCACTCCCTTCGGAAAAAGTTGCAGATGACTAGGAGTATCCCAGGTTGATACTACTATTCATAAAAGGTGGCTTGACCCTGCTCACAATCTTCCGTGCAATTAGCGTAACGTCTGTAGTTGATTATCTCATGGACATCATCACTAGAGACAAGAATATAAATCATTTAGACGAATTACGATTTAAAAAAAGACTCAGCATGATATTCCACGATATCGTTCTTGTCTAACAGATCCGCTTGATTTCTTTTAAGATATAAACATAATATATGATGAAAGTTAAATGGTTGATGTCATCTGTTTAGATTCTTAGAAAGCACCAGTTAAACTCTTACAACATAGAATGCCAGAATAGGTTAAGTCACATGGAACAGATGAGGTTGTATTTAGATTTTTACAAAACTGGGGATCTGGCTGCACAGAAAGCACCAAATAATGGTCAATTTTTGATAGGGGTTGGACGCAAAAAGTGGCGTGCCATGGGGATCAGCTTTAGCACCGGTTTTCTTTCTGATAATGAGTTGCTTTGTAAGATATCGAAATCTGCAAACGATACTAAATTGGGAAATATACATGCTAGGAAAACTGAACGCTTACATCCTCGAACTGACATAGACAAAATGAGACTGGACAAGTGAATTTCATTATCGATAAAAGTCAAGTTTCACATATCGTTAGTGAGAACGAGAGGCAGGCAAACTACATTAACCATTTTCTCGAACTGCAAAAGGGAAATGAAGAAAAAGAGATAGGAATAATCTGATGATCCTAATCCAAATAGTCAGTGGATACAACCAGCAAAAATGAAAAAAAAACCCATAAAAACGAGAAAACTTCTTCGATTCATCACTATGGCGCTCAAATGTAAGTTAGGAAACAAATTCTTTAGTTTGCAACTCACTTGGTGCGTCTCACCTTGAACGCTGTGCTCAGTTTGATCTATTTTCTTTATCTGAGCATAAAAGATCGAAAATGTATTGAGAGCGATATACTCTTGATCCTCACGAATCTTGTCACACCAGATGCTATAAGATGTGACGTCTTTCGTTTCCAAGTAGAGTTAGAGGATGTGCCTAAACAACTTTAAAGTGCTGCTTTTATCATTCCCGTCTTCCTTTTTAAGGATATCAGGCTTAACCCCAGACTACAACCTCAGCTATGCTATGCCTCGTGCTTCACTTCACATGCTGTGTGTCTGAACTGTGCAACATTACCTGTGCTATGTCCTCAGTGCTTCCACAGCTGTGAGCTGCCTGTCACAATGCCCGTGCTATACGACGCGCACTGCGGACGGCCTTCTCTGCAGCCACCAGGTACCAACCACGTACCACAATGGCACACGTTCCTCGGGGAAGCTGCCCTCGGTCGTCTATGCAGCAGAGTCATGCGACCGGAACATTGCAGATCACTACCCTGTATGTCACGGTTACTCCTGCCTTCTCCAAACGATATATGTAAAAGATATATATATATATATATATATATATATATATATATATATATATATATATATATATATATATATATATATATATATATATATATGTATATGCGTGTGTGTGTGTGTGTGTGTGTGTGTGTGTGTGCGTGTGTGTGTGTGTGTGTGTAATTCAGACTCCGTTCAACAAATCCAACAGTACAGAAACTGTTGAGAAACTGACCGTCCCTTTCCTTAGAAGTACGTAAATCAGTAAAGAGAATACAAAGATAAAGTCTAAAAGATCGTTGATGAAGAAGATAAAGACGATAGAATTGAAGGACTGATAATTGACATGAAACTAGATATTTCAGATGTTTTGCTTAAACGTCTGGGCTAATTCTTAAGACAAGCGCTTGACAGAGAAACAGACAGTAGTGGGGCCTGGGAGTGATCACCCAGCCATCTTCCAGGCGGTGGAGATTATAATCTAGCTGGGCCCCTGAACCCCTGAACCATATCGTGGCAGCAGTCGAGGTGTATCTTTACCCAAGGTAGAATTAATGTGACAGGAACTGCGTGTTATACAAGTGGTGAGGAATAAGCCACGTCCTCTTCAAGGTAGGAGTTATCACCAGTTTTTTTCCCCCTACCTGATCAGTACGGATGGTGTCAAATTCGACCCGGCGGGAAAGTTACGACCATACTATTCGACCATATATCTCCTAACATGTTGCAGGATAGATTAGCTAATCATGTAGAGTCTGGTCAAGCTTCATTAAAATCTTATGTACGAGCTTTCCTTACTTAAACGAGATATTTGCACTGAAGTTAAGTAAAAACTCTTAAACTGGATGTGTGAAATGCTAAACAACCCTAATATAGGACATAGTTTGAGTACTTGAGATAGATTAGAAAGGATGAGCATAGGACATGATAAAGACACTTGAGCTATATTAGAATGAAGGACAATTCTAACATAGGATATGATGAAGACACTTTGGCTAGAAATGATAAATAGCTCTAATACAGGACATGCTAAGCATCCTGACATAGCACATGGTTAAGGCATTTAAGCTAGATTAGAAAGGATAAACATAGGACGTGGTAGAAACATGCTAGAAAGGCTGAACATTCTTAACATAGTAAAGACACTAACGTTAGATTAGAAAGCTTAGACAGTCGAAACACAGAATACGACAAAGACGATCCACTTACTATGGACAATTTTGGAGTTCAAGAATGATAATGTTCCTGTCTTACCCTCCACAAAAAAGATTAAGTATGACAACTCAGAAATAAATGAATATATACTTACATAGAATCAACTGCCACAAGTGAAACTTAAATAACAACAGTAATAACACTGTGAGAGATAGTTTCTTTCATATGAAGATCGTTCTTGAGCATGTATATGACCTGTGGTCAATTAGAGTGTCGTACATTATCTAATCGTACGTTAGTGGTGGTATGTCTCATGTGGGTAAAGATGTATTCGTACGTTTCTGGTGGTTAGTGTTATTTGGCTAAAGATGCTCCCATACGAAGACAATCAAAAAAGAAACTCATCTTGCGTGAGTCAAAGGTAATTATGGCTAGGCTGTATCACTGGTAGCACAAGCCCTGTCGAAGAATTGCTCACTCTAAAGAAATCTACGTTTCCCTGCTACTAGACGTACCGCCGTCTCGGGTTGCAGAAGTCTTCAGAAAAGCCCTAAGTAACAACAGTCTTGAGTAACACCAGTAACACCATAGTAGCAGGTTATATCCCATTTGTGGTTTAGTGGTACGCTGTCCACCTGCTTACTCTCGGTAACGTAGGTTCGACTCTCGGACGCGCAATGGCAAAATTGTTCATATTGATTTACTGGTGAACATTACATGTTCTGATATATAGACATTATCAAGACGCCCGTGAGCCGACTTGAGGCGCCTTCAGGCTCAGGGAGCGGGCGGCCTGTCACGCCTTACAGACCCTCAGTACAGTGGACGAGGCACTGGAGCTGTAGACTGCAGTTTCAGAATGACAAGTTCTCTCCCATCGGTGGGTCCAGTGGTACGTTGTCCGTCTCCTATTCTAGGTATCTGGGTTCGACGCTTGAGCCGCGCAAGGGTAAAATTCAATATATATATATATATATATATATATATATATATATATATATATATATATATATCACTTCTCTTCGCATTATACACAAGCGCTTTGATGACCGGGAAAACCAATACACTACATGCATAATCTTATAAGCTATCTCCATTGTATATCATATACACTGAACTCCAAAAAGCATTTATGCTTTCCCTGACACGTAAACACCGGACAGCGACGAAGACGAACAATGCCCATGAAATATGGAATGAGCATCGGCAAGCGAAAATTCCCGAAACAAACAATAGCATTGAAACAAATTGAGCAAAAGCATTAAAAAGAAATCTCGACACAGCCTTGAAAAGTGGTTGCATTGTCTGCTGGAAGGACAGCAGTTCCTCTGTGTATCGTCCTTGAGGGAAAATTAGAGACATCAAAACAAGCAACGACATCATGTGTAAGCTCGCTAACAAACGGTTCTTTAAATCAGGAAGAAAACATAGAATTGCTCGGAGAGGAAGATCAAGATCTACAGAATGAGTTACTTGTGATCATACCACCGTCCTGTCTATTAGAAGAGACTCGCGTTATAGTGTGCTCGCGCGTATCTCAACACATGTAAAAACCCAAACGAAGGACACACTGGAATTATATTTTGACAAGACATCAGATTTGCAACAAACGCAAAGAGAAAAGAAAAGAAAAAACCCGAATCGATTACAGCGAACAATGTGACTCCTTCCAACTTGTTGCTGTCGTAATATGCAAACAGAATACTCATAACTTTCAAGAGGGCAGCATGAGGCATCCACAAGTGGTATGAACTCAGTATCAGATAGATAAATCAAATGAACATCATAAAAGCCATTAACCTGGGCAGTTAAACTAAGTGCACTGCATTACTTTTATGTTTATTGTGGCTACGATGCGGAACCAAAGGGGGAGAGGAATATCACAGAGGACAATTGTCCTCATGTAAAAATCTTAGGTCATATCTATCTTAAAATAGATCAGCGGATTACGTTGCTGCCCGAATTGTATTTAGCAAAATGTAAACTTCTAATAAAAAAAAGTCTAGTGATTCTTAATATATGATATCCGGACGTGCCTTAGAGAACGGCGAGAGCTATTGTTTTTCTATCGTTTCCTTTTATTTGCTTTGAAGGGAAACACATCTTTTTCTGGAATGCGCGATTAGACCAGTCCACCTCGCTCGGACCTTGGGGGTCTACATGGTCTGTGTGTCTATGTAGAGAGCAGCGGCTTGAACGATAGGATTTGTGTTTCTTGTGTAGAAGGGCTTTTAACTCCTCAAGCTGTGGAGATGCGCATCTCATGCTTCTCTGAAATACAATGTTTTTCCCCCATTTTTCTCCGCCTTCTTGTTTCCTCATAGTCAGTCGCATCATCATCATCATCATCTTCTTCTTCTTCTTCCTGGCAATCAAGGTTTTACGCCTTGTCTTCATTGAGGAGTTCGAGTCACTTAAATCTTCGCAGACACCCTGGTTATGAACTCCCCGACACGTTACTAATTTTGTCATTTTGGTTTCTCAAAGAAGTTCGTTGGATCAAAGTTCAAACAACCCATAAAACGCGCCTGAGGCTGCCGTTCCTTACAATTTCAATCAAGTCAGACGAAACCTTCCATACACTTATATTCCCCGAAGCCCCATGCAGTGCCTAGGATGAACTTCAGATCTGAGCACTTTCCGCTGGTTTTCTACCTGTGATAGATCGTTAGAAAGACCATATGTCAGCCCGTGTTCATGAAATCTTAAAGATGTGATTTGATGATTAGTATTCATTTCTGATCCTCATAAGAGCTATAGTTAGAAAGGAAATTACCGTTATTTGGCATTATACATCAAATAATGTCCATCAAACTTGGCAAAAGAAGAGAAAAAGCCTTTTCACTAAACTCTACGTTGATACCGATACCAGAGTGACTTGATCATTTTTAATCTCTTTTCGTTGTCAAAGATTTCCAAGAATAACAAATATCTCTTTGCCAGAATTCCACTTCATTTCAGCTCGGGGTTGATGGTGATCATTAAGGAACTGCTAGATCATCGAAATGATCTTGATGTATATATAGACCAGTGGACCAGACCAATGTATGGTATCACAGGTCAGATATATACATTTGTCTGGTCCATCGGCCTACAAATGATCTTGATGTATATATAGGCCAATGGACCAATTTATGGTATCACAGGTCAGATATATACATTTGTCTGGTCCATCGGCCTACAAATGTTGATCATCGCACCCGGATAAGGTTAAAGTCTATACTTCTCTCACCTAAATGAGGTTAGGACACACGTGAAGGCAAACACTAGAGGTCTGGTGTGTGTGTGTGTGTGTGTGTGTGTGTGTGTGTGTATGTCTTTTAACCTCTGTGCGGCCGAGGTAGGTAGACAGGAGCCCTGCCTGCCTCGGGTTCGAATCCGACTTGTGATACGTACATTGTGATCCTGATGTGTTGTGGTGCCAGAGAAAAATGATTAATGGATAGATAGGGTATGTATCTGCTCACATATGTTGGTTATTCAGATTTCTCTAGTAGTATTAATGGTGACTAGCCATCCAAATGGTGTGATTATGAAGGAACCTCACTTTCTTCATTGCTCATACTAGGAATCATATTCGAAAAGGGGTTTGGTTCAGGATTTCAAGATTTCCATTGATAAGTGTTTATATACGTCTTGTCTCCTGCAAGGGGGAGAGAGAGAGAGAGAGAGAGAGAGAGAGAGAGAGAGAGAGAGAGAGAGAGAGAGAGAGAGAGAGAGAGAGAGAGAGTGATTACAGTCGCTCCTGCTACTTTTCGCTCTCACCCGAGTCCTTTCTGCTTGTTCCTGTTCCTTACGTATCATTCCAGAGCGAGGATTCAGTCAAATGAGAAAAGATGACATGGAGAAAAGACACTCTTCATAACTCACGGAAAATGCTGCAGACGAAACAGGGTCTTTTTCAAGCTTTCTTCCATTTTTCCCAAACCTTTTCATGGGAAATTCAAACTAAGGTAAGAGACATGGGAAATCCAAAAGATAGTCCTCATATATCTGTGGGTTAGAGGATCCGATAAGACAAGAGTAAAACTAAGAAGAGGATGAGAGTTGGATCCACTCTGCCTAAGTGTGGCTCTCGCACAAGGCCGCTGCAGTTCCCAGTTTGTTGCGTTGGTGTTTGATATTGATCAATTTGCTTTGTTGTCTTTATTACCATTTTCTGTTGCTCTGGCCTCTGTCGTTAGGCTTGAGTATCGTTGTTTCGGTGTTCAGGTGCTTATTCACTGTACATGTTGTGGTACTTTACGATGATATTATCTCTTTCTGAACCGATTCTTATCAAATTAACTGGTGACTTCAGTCCCACCAATTTGTCTTCATTGTACATAAACACCAGGAGATGGCTCCTGGCTCACTCTGTGAGACTTCATGGTCAACAGCCATTGTTTCTCTGTGTCTCAGTTTGTGGCCTAGTGTATATCATCTCCACCGTCTAAGTCATTGTTTCCCTGGTGTCTCAGTTTGTGGCCAAACGTACGTTGTTCTTATGAAGTCTGTGTTTCTTTCTCTTAGCTTGTGGCAAGGTGCAATGTCATTTTCAACACGTCAGTGCTTCTCCGTATCGCATTTCGTGGCGAAGAGTGTTTATCTTTCGTTGTTGTCTAAGTTAGTGTTTCTTTGTTTTGTTTTTTGTCTTTTTGGGCTATTCTGCATATTCCTATGTTTACTGCTACCGCGTTTTATTATCTTGAGAGCAGTATTGAGTTATAGACAAAGCTATGTGAGGTATATATGAGGAATACATAGGGAAGTTAGGTTCTACACTTCACTCCATCAGTACCAGTGGAACTATGAACCTAACGTAATTTATAATGGACTCAGTTGGGGTTATAATTCGAGTTGGCTCTTCTTACATTTAGTATGTTACATGAAGAATTTACTAACGCTTTATCTAATCTAGATACTGTAGCAGTGACATTCATAGTCTAACGATCGTTGGTCAGACAGGACTCAAAGAGATTCTGCTCACCTGACAAAGGACATTTGTATACAATATTAACCCCGTTCCAGTCATTTGCGCAATGACAATCTCTAACATGTCTGAAGGCTTCAGAATACTTGGGCTCTGATTCACTTTTAATAATGCATTTGTACAGTCCAAGTGCCTTTCCTAATTTCTCTCCTATTCCTCCAATATATTCTTTGCAAAGTTTACATGGGATGCAACAGAAACATACAACATTATCTCAAAGATTAACTGAACATCACGAGAGTCTCCTCGTGTTTTGTTTACGCCTAAAATGTTAATGTCAAGAGGTCTTGTTCGTCAAGTATAGGTGAGTTAGGTGGTAAGCTCTGCACCTTAATTAGGTTTTGCTAAATGTCTCTGTACACTGTTGCGGTGACGTATATTTTTCTATCTATATGTATATAACTATCTCGGGTCCAATTTCTATAAATGAGTCCAGGTGTCACCCACGACCTTTCTCAAAGCTCCTGTAGCCTAGGGTTGCGCTATCAACAGCAAGGAAATGCTGTTGATATGTGGCAAAATTAAGAAAGCATCTGCTGACTCATGTCTTCTGCTAGGCAGAGGGACGGGTCAGTTCCTATGTCTCTTAGACCAACTGTTCCTTGTTTCCTCATCTTGTTCATGTTGACTCTGTAGCCTTGAAAAGGGTTAGAACTACAGTCGAGAGGTTGGAGCTTCTGTGTTTAAACTTTACCTGGAGTTTACTCATATGCTGCAACAATATGAGACGGAGACGCATTGGTATAGCTACGCCACGAATTAACTGAGCCATAGGATTTCTCTCTCCATATTTTTCTCTATGATTCGCAGTTTCATGTATATGTACACACAGTTATATATATATATATATATATATATATATATATATATATATATATATATATATATATATATATATATATATATATATATATATATATATATATATATATATATTTATATATATATATATATATATATATATATATATATATATATATATATATATATATATATATATATATATATATTTTTTTTTTTTTTTCTTTTATACTATTCGCCATTTCCCGCGCTAGCGAGGTAGCGTTAAGAGCAGAGGGTTGAGCCTTTGAGATAAAATCCTCACTTGGCCCCCTTCTCTGTCCCTTCTTTCGGGAATTCAAAAACCAAAAGGGGAAGATTTCCAGCACCCCGCTCCCTCCTGTTTTAGTCGCCTTCTACGAGACGCAGGGAATACTTGGGAAGTATTCTTTCTCCCCCTATCCCCGAGGAGTATTGATCCATAACTCTGTATGATATTGCCTTTTCCCCAGAGACTTTAAAGACTTCTCTAAACCGCGTCGAGTGTAGTGTTTGTTGGTGGACTCTCTGGAGATCAATCAGCTCCAAAACAACGACCGCTGGAGGGCAAAGAGATTACCTCCTCATCTCCGTACTTCAAGGAGCCGGCACTACAGAGCTGTCCATCCCTGAATTCCTTGGAGCTGTTGCTCCAGTATATTAGTTGTGCTTTATAATCAATCCTGATGTAGATTACGCTTCATCGACCGGGTAACTGTGAGTTATACGTGTCATGATTATACGCATCAAGTTATTAACTCAAGACTGTGAGGTGATAGACGCTGGTGGTTTTGACGCCGAAGGTGTCGGGTTTCGTCTAGCTATGGCTATAATGAGCTCCTTAAACGCAGCTACCTCGCTGCCAGGCATGTGGATCTCTAGGTTTGTCTGTGCCCATATGTCAGTTAAGTATTACACTGATCAAAGTACCACAAATTGAATCAAGGTAGTTGACTGTGCAGTCGTTATATGAAACGGTCGCTCATATTCCGAAACGCCAGCCTCCTATTTCATCACCGGCCGTGATCCTGTTAGTTGGTTGGTCAGAAGAGGTGTAGACAGAAGGAGATTGGTAAACACTAATCACATGCTTTAGGATCCCAGCAGCTACGAGCCTGACGTTATCCACCTCCTCCAAATCTCGAAAATTTCAGTTTCAGTTTCTTTTGCTGGTTTTTTTTTTGTCACATGTCTCTCCGGAAGAGGGAAAGATACTATTTTTGTTTAGTTTCAGCCATCAGTTACCTTAGCCCTGGTCTTTGACCCGACCTGTGAGGGTCATTTCAAAGGGCGCTGGTGTGGAAGGTCCGTCGAAGAGCGCTTGTCGAGGATGGGGTGAAGATGCCTTAGTCTAGGGAGAGGTGAATTCAGGTTTACCAAGGATGTAGTGAAGATGCTTCGATGGTGTCTCCCCTCATAGTGAACATGATTGTATGTTATAGCACAGAGGAACAGACAGATACACAACATCTGTTCTCGAATGTTGCTGTTTCCAATTCCAATATAATACCTGGCATCAGTATGATTTTTGCCAGAGCCTGGAGTCTTTCACGTAAAGAAAAATATCAGGTTCTATTGAAGAGGGTCGTCAGAATGTGTTGGGGATTGTGGCTGTTATGAGGGAGTAGTGCTACCCACCTACACCAGTCAGCTACTCTATTCATCTGTTATGTATCTCTCACCGGAGAACAGGTCTCATGATAATCATCTACTGATATATCCATTCTTATCAAGCCACAACCTCTGAATATTATATACAGGGGAGAAAGAATACTTCCCACGTATTCTCTGCGTGTTCGTAGAGGGCGACTAAGAGGAGCGTTAGCGAAGGGTTGGAACTCTTGACGTAGCGACTCACGCCCCGCTGTTACCAGAGGTAGACACCACCGCCACAAGTAACAACCAGTGACCACGAAGTAACCACCTCTGCTACTGGTAGTCACAAGTAGCCACAAGGTAGCTACCACGGCAACAGGTAGCTGACAATAGTCACCAAGTAGCTACTCTAGTTGTAAGTAATCGCAAGTAGCCACAAGATAGCCACCACCAGCCCTGTAGATAACCAACCACCAGTAGCCACAAGATAGCCACCACCAGCCCTACAGATAACCAACCACCAGTAGCCACAAGATAGCCACCACCAGCCCTGTAGATAACCAACCACCAGTAGCCACAAGATAGCCACCACCAGCCCTGTAGATAACCAACCACCAGTAGCCACAAGATAGCCACCACAAGCCCTGTAGATAACCAACCACCAGTAGCCACAAGATAGCCACCACCAGCCCTACAGATAACCAACCACCAGTAGCTACAGGTAACAACCAACAGCAACAAGATAACCAACATCTAATCACACACACACACACACACACACACACACACACACACACACACACACACCGTGTTGCTAGCACGGATCCAAACGTGGTCATTACACACCAAACACCTACCGGCGGGGAGTCACCAGGATGTGGCTATATAGCTATCATGTTGCCTTGGACATAGATCTCAGTAACCTATACCACACCAACACGTAACTACAGAAAAGACACCCACAAAAAAGAGAGAGAGAAATTGCGTTTCTTCAGGCATTTATATTTGGCCTCACCAAGACACTCCGCGCCCGCCCTCGGGGTCTCAATCGACGACTTCAACATTAATGTGATGAATTGTTTCTATGAGTTATCGTGATGATGTGATCAGGGCACATTACTAACTCTTAATGCTGCTAGTAATGACCGGGACGCGTTGTGAGAAATGACAACACCGGTCGACTTTAGTTAGCTCCTTCTCGACCAGGTTCTAAGGAAGGAGTCACACACACACACACACACACACACACACCACCCTGTACAGCAGCGTCGCCTTTGGCCTCCGGCACTTAGATCAGCTTGATGGATTTTTGAAAACTGAGAAGAAGGAAAATGGAAACTGCGTCTTGGATGAGGTGGCCAGCAGCCGGGTTTTTAGTGACGCCACAAGAAGATAAGGGAATACAGAATACGTTATGTAGTTTAAAACTATATGGCTTTTCTCAGATAAATAAAGAGGTGATTTCAGTCCATTATATATATATATATATATATATATATATATATATATATATATATATATATATATATATATATATATATATATATATATATATATATATATATATATATATATATAATGGCTGGGCGTGTCAGAAAATTCTGAGTCAGGGAAAAGATTAAAGATTCCTTATTGTCATTTGTAGCAAAGTTGCACAAGGGACAATCATGATTCGCCAGTTTGTCGAAATCTTTAACAATATTCCTCTTAAAACGTCAAAGACTAAGTATCATATGCTGTTTATTGCGTCAAAAATAAACTCTTCACACGAAAATGCGTATGTTTGAAGGGATAGTGGTCCCAAGAATACCATATGGCTGTAAGGGATGGGCTATAGACAAGGTTGTGCGTAGGAGGGTGGATGTGCTGGAAATGAGACGTTTGAGGACAATATGTGGTATGAGGTGGTTTGATCGAGTAAGTAATGATAGGGCAAGAGAGATATGTGGTAATAAGAAGATTATGATTGCGAAAGCAGATCAGGGTGTGCTGAAATGATTTGGACATATGGAAAGAATGAGTGAGGAAAGGTTGATAAAGAGGATATATATGTGTCAGAAGTGGAGGGAAAAAGGAAATCGATGGGACCAAATTGGAGATGGAAGGATGGAGTGAAACAGATTTCGAACGATCAGGGTCTGTTCAGGAGGATGGAAGGCGTGTACGGGATAGAGTGAATTGGAAAGAAGTGGTATACTGGGTTCGACGTGCTGTCAGTGGACTGAAACAAGGTATATATAAAGCGTCTTTGGGACCTGGATGTTGATAAGGAACTGTGGCTTCGGTGCACTACACATGACAACTAGGGAATGAATGTAAGCAGATGCGGCCTTTCTTCTTCTATTTCTGGCGCTACCTCGCTAACGTGGGAAAAAGAGATCAAGCATAAAAAAAAAACCGAAATTGCATTTAGCGTTGGTCTCGCACGTCAGTCTGAGTGTGTGAGCCATGTGAGCCTTCCTACTCTTAACGACTTCAAGTAACGAGAGAGAGAGAGAGAGAGAGAGAGAGAGAGAGAGAGAGAGAGAGAGAGAGAGAGAGAGAAGAATGAGTTATGATAGGTTACACATGAGACAAATGGAAGTGCATTTGTGTTATCACACAAACAACATGTGATACGTTACATATGATAACGCCAAGAGTACTGTAGTTTTCGCGTTGGCATTGTGAGCGATGACAGTTGACTGAAAGAGTTGCTGCTGAACATCTTGGATATGGAAATGAATCTCTCTCTCTCTCTCTCTCTCTCTCTCTCTCTCTCTCTCTCTCTCTCTCTCTCTCTCTCTCTCTCTCTCTGCATCTATCTGGCTTTCTGTCCATCTGTCCATCTATTTATCTATCTATTTATCTATCTACCTAATTATCTACCTATCAATCTATCTATCTATCTATCTATCTATCTATCTATCTATCTATCTATCTATCCATCTATCTATCTATCTATCTATGTATATCCTTCGCTTGCTTCTCAAAATTTCCCTCAGGGATGGTTGTCGTGAGTGGTATCCATTTCTACCTGTTTTCCGTCCTGCATGTTGCCGGAGGGAGTAGAGAGGGTGGAGTGAGAGCCTTTGCTCCGCTCTTCTTGTCTCTCACTGCCTTTGAGGGGTTGCATTTTTCTAAACAGCGTTCAGGCCAGCCCACCTCGCTTTGACTTTGGGGTCTGTATGATCTATGTATCTATATAACTCTTTCTCTTCGTATCATATTTCTTTTCTCAGTTCTATCTCTTACTCTGTTAACATCTCTATCCCATCTAACGATCTATATTAGCCTCGTGTCTGAAGCAACACCAACAGAAGGGATGATAATGCTTCATAAGTCTTAATATAGCCTTCCAACAATTTTCGCCTGTGTGAAACCATCTTAACAAGGAAAGGAGAACGTTTAGTATGATAATACTACGTTTCAACGTCGCATATAAGAATCATAAAAGAAGGTTTCTTAAACCTATAATCCACATAACGCGCGCCAACATACTTTTTGAGATCGAGTTAATAATTACATCTGCCTTAGATGAGCGAGGATATGATCACACTCACCCCTCACAACTGGCTCTTAACGCCGCTCCTTGATGATACAGACTGCGCTTGGCACAAAGGTAACTACGTCTGGATGTATAGGTTTATCTGAAAGCTTTTGAATGTTCCCGGCTTTGCCCATGGAATCCGAAGATACGAGCTCATGGGAACGTTTCTTAACCGTGATTTGATTTGTTCTTGGAATCCAGGGATATAAATGAGTTCATTAGAACATTTAAGACCGTAAACAGATTCGCTGGAGGGATCAATTCATGAAAACGTTTCTAACCCTGACCAGATTTTTTTGGTTTTGTTTTAGCGTCTGGAGAAATAATTTCATGGGAACGTTTCTAACTGTGAACAGGTGTGTTCTTCGAACCCGGAACTATGATTTCATGAGAATTTCTGAACCATAAAAACAGATTTGCTCATGAAATCTGAAGAGACAAGATCGTGAGAACGTTCTTAACTGTAGTAGACAGATTTACTGATGAAATCCAGAGATATACTTTCATGAAAATCTCTTAACCATGAATATAGTTGCTCCTGGCGTCCTGGAGTTTCAGCCAAAACACATTTACTCTTTAATCCCAGTTGCATCATTTACCTCCTTCTCCTCCTCCTCCTTTTCCTCTTCCTCCTCTTCCTCTTCCTCCTCTTCCTTCTCCTCCTCCTCCTCTTCCTCCTCTTCCTCCTCTTCCTCCTCTTCCTCCTCCTCCTCTTCCTCCTCCTCTTCCTCCTCCTCCTCCTCCTCTTCCTCCTCCTCCTCCTCCTCCTCCTCCTCCTCCTCTTCCTCCTCTTCCTTCTCCTCCTCCTCCTCCTCCTCCCTGCTGAGGGGCCCCTTGTGAGGGGGGGGGGAACTACTGTCATAAGCGCAAGTCATTTACTAAGATGGCTATCATCATCTCAAGATGTTAATCGAAACGGTATCTGGTGATCGGTCATTCCGGGCTAACGCTTATCATAGATTAAAAACACCCAGAAGGTACTTTTTGACCAATGGAGAGCAAATTATATCAATTTCACTTTATCTATATGAGGAATCAGAGATGGTAAGGTTTAAGTGTTAACCGTTTGGAAAGGCAGGTTGTGAGAGCGGACAGACCAGAGATATACTAGACTGTAAGGTAGTAATGACTATTTTTTCTAATAGATTCCTGAAAAATGAACGGTTACGAGATAGGACAAAAGTATATGCCAGGGAGGGAAAAAATGAGATTATCTCACTGGAACGTTCATTGTTTGTTCGAGAGGAAAGTGATTACAGACATTTTGGAAATACATGATTATAATAACAGTGGCTGTGAAGATAGGAGGTTGAAGGTCAAGGTGACAAGAAGATAGGAGGGTCAGGTATGTACAGATCGAGTATGAAACAAACATGTATTACAAGATTAATCATACAGCAGCATGGAATTGGATGTTTTTTTTTAGAGAATTGAATTGTTTCCCTTTGGCAATAAGTAGTTTCTTGACAAAGTCAACGATTTATTTCCAGAAGTCAGGTTGAAGAAGAGCACAATTATGGTACCGAAGGATGAACATAATGTACGTATTCTTTCCAAGTTCTCTTCAGAAAGAAATTGAGTATTGAATCACTAGTGTAAAACATCCCACGGATTTTTGCTTTCGTTACCGGGCTACTGAATTCCAATTCTTAATATAACAAACAAGCCCCTAAAGGAGCTATTGGTCTATTACTGTTTCAATTCCTTTGTAATGAACTAATTGAATAGCTTTTTGAATCGAGATTCGCAAAGTCTTTGGTCATTTTGAATACCTGTATCAAATCGCCTCTTAACCTTCTCTTTCCTAAGCAACATAAGTTTAAGTCGTCTTGCCGGTTTTCATAAGAACTGCTTCTCAGTCTGAGAATCATCTTGGTCGCTCGCCTCTGTACTCCCTTCATTCAGTCCGTCTCTATTTTCAAGCAGGGCGAGTAACAGTGAGCACACTAGTCAAGATAAAGATAAAGGTTGGGGACCATATCCTCGGTCTGAAATCCGAAAACTCCAATACACGCAAATGTACAACCATATACATGCATACATCAATATATACACATATACATACATATTGACAGACATATACATATATTCACATGTACATAATCATACTTGCTTACCTTCAGTTCATTCCCAGCGCCGCCCTACCCCACAGGAAACAGCATCGCTGCACGCATGTACATATGTATCAATGTGATTATTTACACAGGTATCACCGGACTTTGCATGCTCTTGGTTAAACCATGAGGAATTACCTGCAACGGAAAGGAGTACATTCGCTTCAAGGACCTTCTAGCCCCAAAGGAGTCAATCATTCCCTGCTCCTGCAAGGAGTAATATCCCTGAAGCTGTAGGCGCCCCTTAAAAAAGAAAACGGGGAGTTTCACAATTATTATTGTAATATTGACAAACAAGATGACTCGTTTACGAATCGCAAGATATCACAGCACGAACGCGCGATCTCGCTGAAACCCTCGCCTTCGAACGTATTCAAGATGTTCATCACATCCATCTGGACTTGTCACAGGGAGGAGTTAAGTCACTGGCAATGATAACAGTAAGTGGATTCCTCACTGACAGTGAGGGCGTAACCCTTCGCTCAGCTTTAATTGATAATTATAATCTTTTCTACCATGATGACTGATTCGCCGGACTTTGCATAATGCAGGTTGCTCAGGACCTGTCATTTCTATTCTTGAGTCTTTAGTGGTCAGGGTTGCATCCATGTGGATTGGATTGAAAGGGTGATGGAGTATACATTAAACTTAATACTAATAATTAGTATGCTCTTACGCTTAGTGTGTGTGTGTGTGTGTGTGTGTGTGTGTGTGTGTGTGTGTGTGTGTGTGTGTGTGTGTGTGTTTACGTGTGTCTCGGTTTTAGTAATATATTAGGTAGGGCTAATGACCAATGAAATCATATCAGTTTCACTACCTTCCCTAAAATACCATCACAAATGATAATCTCTTTTTTTTTTTTTCTCATTTTGTGAAATCATATGGATTAGCTTCGTCATACAGAACTTCCTTGATTAATACTATCAACTGTTTTATATCATCATTTATCATAGAGAACCCATCTCACGAAAGATCTCTGTCTGTACAGCAGCTGTATTCACTCCCATGAGAATATGAGTGGTATTTGTGACAGAAACTGACTTATACGTCAAAACTGTTGAGTTCTTAAGGTACGATGTCTTCTAACTCATCAGTTATCATAGAAATCCCCCGTCTCATGATAAATCTCTGTTTGTATAGCAGCTGTATTCACTTCTATGAGAATATGAGTGGCATTTGTGATAGAGTTTGACTTAAAACCTCAAAACCTGTTGAGTTCTTAAGGTGCGATGTGTTCTAACATCACGAACTCTCTTGCTCTGAGTTTGTATCATTGTCTTAGCGAGTTCATATCTCCCCACCATCTACCCCTTTCTTGAAAGTTTATGATTCGCCTCCACCTGTAGGTTCATAATTCCCTTCCCATCGCCCACTCCTTTGACCAAATCGTGGAGACGAACTTGTCAGTGGCCCGAATACCTCCTGACGCACTTCAGGTTAGATTATAATTCTTATCAAACTTGGAAATGAGACTTGAGTTGAATTTAGACATCCCCCACAAAGTCACCTGATGAGGACTCGGTCCAATAAAGATATTTCCACAAATTTTCTTTTAATTGCTTTTGATTATGTACAAAGTATGTTTGTGTTCCTTCATCCTTGGACGGATGTATGAAGAGGATGAACTGAAGTAACGCTCAGGACGTTTTTAAGCGAATTAACGAGCCGATTAATAAATGGCCAGAACTGGCACGATCAGAGAGAGAGAGAGAGAGAGAGAGAGAGGCCTTTTTTTTTGGCAGCCGTCTCGCTTTAAATCTGGGATGTCGCCTTGCTCAATGATCCAGGAGAGAGAAGAAAAAAAAAAACAGTTAAGGACTCACGTCAGACATGTGTGATTGGCGAGAATGAAGCAGCGTCCTCTGTGACGAGAGGAGAAGGAGGAGGAGGAGGAGGAGGAGGGAAGAAAGCTGATGTGATTGCGCAGGTAATGGTGAGGAGGTGACGGCATAGCGTGGCCATGGGAGGAGGGTGGGAGGTACCTCTAGCCTTTGTCTTCTGGTGACGGTAGCGATAGTGGCGGTAGTGGTAGTACTGGTAGGGGATTAGTAAGATCACCCCCTCTCGTGTTTGTGGGGTTGATGGTGGTAGCCTAGTGGTTGTTAATAGTGGTAGTTGTGGTAGTTCTGAGGGTGAGGAAGGGAAGGTCAAGTTGGTGATGAAATTCACGTAATGGTAGTAAGTGGTGGAGTTGATTGATGTTGATGACGATTATAGAAGATGGATGAAGTGGTTGTTATGATAATGTGGGTAATGATGGTGGTGGCGTTGCTGGTAGGTGGTATAGTGATAGTGAAGATGATAGTCATAGCGATGATGATTGTGGTCGTGGTGGATGGTGAAGTGGTCATGGTGGCGCTGATGTCCAATGTGGGGGTGAAGATAATGATGAAGGTGATGATAGTGACTGTAATGGTGATGTTTAACGTATAAATGGTCGGGGTTGTAGCCCATGTTGGTTGTTGGGTAGTGATGTGGTGTTGATAGAGATGAAGGGCGTGACTGTGAAAGAGCCGCGATAGTGAACATAATCATGGCTGTGGCAAAGGAGAGATGGCAACAAGTGACATAGATGATGAAAGTAGTTGAAAATGCGAGAGAAGACGATAGAAATTACTGATGCTGTATATACAAGGGTTGTACTTACTGGGAAGAAATCAATTCCCATAATGGCTGAATGAGGTAGTGAGTGATAGTAAGGGACATATATGGTGACTGGTTGCGAGGATGGTGAGGAAGATGGTACATGGGTATGGCGGGAGAGACGATAGAGACGGTATCGAAAGGGAGGAAGATGGTTAATGATGGTGATGAACAGTAGGTGAATAGTGGTGGCGGAAGGTACAACATGAGGACGAAGACCCGAGTGAATGAATATCTCTTGGTAACTTCTTGGCAACGGCGCACTGGAAGCGCGAGAACCAGTTGACACTCAGAGAGAGAGAGAGAGAGAGAGAGAGAGAGAGAGAGAGAGAGAGAGAGAGAGCCGGGCTGACCGCTCCACGGCGCCCGGCCACACCTCAAGACACCACAGGTGTATAATACTGACAAAGCAGATGATAATGATCCCTGGGATAATGACGCGTGGGATAATGATGATGCATTATGTGTTACTGAGGGGTATCTCCGCATCAGTGGCATAGTGGGATGATGAGTTCTCTGTGCCACTCCCTTCGCCTGATGTACCACTGCCTCATTCCGATGTTCCTGCAGTGTGCAGATCTGACCCTGTGTCCCACCTACTATCTTAATGGCACAGGTGGGATGCTGTGTCCCGCCCACAGCCTAAAGGCATAGATGGGATGTTCGTGTAAATGCATACGAATTATATAAGCATTTATTTATGTACGGCATAAACAAATCCACGCGCATATATAAACAGAACCATGTATGTATATCTGCACACACACACACACACACACACACACACACACACACTCCTCATGTCAACTCAGTCACTCTACATATCTGCAAATTATCAACTAATTTGCTACATTTATCATTTCTAGTATAATTAAGCTCCATTCTACTGTAGGCCCAATAGAAATTATGGACCAAAATTCCGCTATCATTTTCATGATGATTCCTGCCTAACACTACTTACGTCTGAACGTACAATCACTGCGACCCATCCTGCTTCATTCTCCACATTCCAAAACGTACAGTGAGAGCTTATAGGTTCTTTGGATTATCTTAAATACCTGACGGTGTTGTCGCTTATTCGACTTGTGGTTGTATCTTGTCACTGACGGCAGTAATATCCCCCGACAGTCGACATGTCAAACTCCCAAATCACCAGCAAACCAGCTAATTAGCCATCCTCACATTCTGCTCTCATAATTGACTCATAAGGGATCATGTGCACTGTCTTGCTCTCTCCCTGTATCCAGCTCTGGTTATGTGGTTTTCTCCTGGCACCTTACCAGGTTCATTTGTTGCATGAAGTCTCCTAGTAACTAAAGCCAGTGGCCTAGTGGGTAGTGCCAGTTTGCTAGTCACTAGTACCAGTCTTCCAATCACTAGTGCTAGTCTTCCAGTCACTAGTGCCAGTCCCATAATGGGTAATGCCAAATTTCCAGTCAATAGTACTAGTTTTGCAGCAATTATGCCAGTTATCCAGCTACTAGTGCCGTTCTCCCAGTCACTAGTACCAGTCTATTAGTCACTGGTGCCAGTCTCTATCACTAGTGGCTGTTCTACAGTCACTAATGTCAATTTCTCTCGTTTTCACCAAAGTCAGCTACTTAATTCCAACAACATTTTTAAGCCTTCATTATTTTTTTTACTCTTGTTGTACATCCTATTTGGCTCTAAGAATAGCTTAACTGATACATTAATTTCCATTTTCTCGGCTGCTACGCTAATTATCTCTGTTGCTACGCTATCTCTGTTGCTACGCTAAGTATCTCTGTTGCTACGCTAACTATCTCTTTTGTTACGCTATCTCTGGTCATCCTTTTAAACCCAGTGGAATACATTGGTTTAGAATAAATATTTAGCTTTCTTTCCAGTTACTCATTCTAGTTCTTTTATTATACTTCGCAATAAATCTTTTTCCTTTTTTTCTTCCTCCTTCAAACGATATTTTTTTTCTTATAAAACTTTCTCATATATGCGAATTTTTGTGCTATGGAGAGATACATTTTGACTCTTATTTACATTTTCTCGTTCGATCAAGACTTGCCTTCTCTATCACTCCCTCTTCCTGAAATTACGTATCTCTTCTGTTTACAAGTGAAGAAAATATTCTTACGTTTATAGTTTTCTCTCCGTCATCTCATCTACTGATCTCTTATTTCTCCTTTGGAGAAGGTCTCAGACATCTTTACTTCACTTGACATCAGCTCGATCCACCCAGCTCTATATTGGGTTTCAGCTCACGTAATCCACATAACTTACCGTCTTAAGCCTACACTAATCATCTGTGGCCACCATGTAAGTTCCAGCGATCTCAAGAGACAGTCCACCCATTGGAATCCCCTTTCACTTAGATGTCCAGGTAGAGATTTAGTAAGTTTACTCTCCACACGTAACAGATTATAGGGTACTTAACGCTTGGTGTGAGAGGTACATCACCAACTAGCGTGGAAAAGAGCATCCTTTTAAATGAATAAGATCAGACTTGGTGCATAGATTCGACGGGATCAACTTCCCTATAATCCTCTTATGGTTGCTGCCTTAACCTACAACGATGCCCTCGATCCTAACACTACCCATATGTTAGATTCGTGTCACCTATGAGCAGGCTCTTCCACTCTCCTTTCATAAACATTTCAGTAAGTCTTCTCAGAATAGTTTATTGACTTCAATCATCTTTGACCTGTGTTGAAGCTCAGTATTTGACTTCCAAGATTCACCATGATATAGAAGACACACATAGACGTCTTGGAACAGAAAATCTTCCTTTTCCCACAGATATCATGGGTTGGTTGGCAGGCTGGCTGGGTTCAATCCGAATCCACCTCGGCTGACGCCAAGCGATGAACTCAGAACTGGTGCGGACAAGGGGAATCCGACTGTCTAATCAAAACAAAACATTGCAATGGTCGCAAATGATGTGAGTAAGTTGTGTTTGGCTTAGAGTGTCGTGTAAACACTCCTCCCCTACATTGCCATAGGTTTCCCTGCTGTTCTTATGGTACCAGGTTCTCAGAAGAGCCAACTTTACTGCTTTTAGTTAAGATGTCTTATCGGTGTCGGGCGGGATGTAAATCCCACACAGATTGTCTAATTTTGCAATCTTCTCTTCTTTGTTGCTTCTTTTGGTCCCACATCCAGTATTCATATCAATTCCCAGACTGTATGGTTGATAACAGTACTATATTTCTTCAAAGCTAATCCTTTACTTGAATGTGCAAACATTTGCTTTCAGTCCATGTATATGGTAAAAACCACAGTGGCATCACACCCATATGTATACCGGACTTTCACTCAATTCTCCGTCCACTCTTATATACGCATTTGCTCCTATCTTAAGGGCTTTCAAACCATCGAACAGATGTACCCATACCCCGTATATCTTATAAAGAATTCCACTCGACTTTTATCATACACTTTCTCTAAATCTATGAGAACTGTGTACACCTTCTTACCTTTCGTTACGTACTTTATCACAGTCAAATTCACCACAAAGATCTGAATCACTCATCCACTTCCTTTCCTAAAATCCTCCTGCTCCTCACTTATTCTGCATTCAGTCACTTCCATTACTATACTAATCACGAATCTTGCACACACTTGTCCTTGTATGATGATCAGACTTTTCCTCCTATGATTGCTTCATGCATCCTTAGCAGCTTTTCCTTTCGATAAAGGAACGATTGTATCTTTTACCCATTCCTCATATTCAACTCTCTGCTTCCATGCTAAGATACATATTATATATATATATATATATATATATATATATATATATATATATAATATTAGATATATATATAATCACATCATCAGGGGAGACACAAGAGAGAAATATAACAGTCAGTTGATATACATCGAAGAGACGAAGCTAGGACAATTGCATGTTTACCAAATGGCGTCCTAGCTTCGTCTCTACGATGTATATCAACTGACTGTTATATTTCTCTCTTGTGTCACTCCTGATGATGTGATTATTACACGAAAGTGCACTTGGTAACTTTTCGTGTTTCATTTTCCCCGTGGACTCATAGGAATGTATATATATATGTATATATATATATAATATATATATATATATATATATATATATATATATATATATATATATATATATATATATATATATATATATATATATATATATATATATATATATATATATATATATATATATATCAAGAAGGTCACATTGAACATATGTATACATAAAGAGAAATGTTAACGCACCCAAGGATTACCATTTCTTCATCAAGAATGCCCTGAAGTCAGACGAGATAAACACGTAATTATGAAAGGAAAATAAAAGGAAAAAGAAATAACATTTGAAAATTGATTCCCAATAATAAAATCAGATAAGAGAAGACATCATCAGGGTTGAATCCTCTCCCTGGCCTGTTATCAAGGAGAGATGGCATCAGATGCGAAGGTATCATTCAGTCGACCCGCAAATGTGTAATGAGAAGGCGTGTCAAGCCAATGATCAAAGAACCCAAGAGATATACCAGTTTCCTAAGCCTTATACCATACCTAGCGCTGCGCGTTGATCTCCCAGGAAACTACCAGAGATGATATCGGTAAACTGTGATTCTCTTCTTGATCATAATTTTTCATACGTGATGACATTCAAAAGAAAGAGCCGATTTAATCATCAACTCGAAAGATGTAATCAGCTAATGAGGCATTTGCAATAAAAGGTCTTGTGTTATATTTACTTTCCGAGTGACACATTGCCTTCCTTTGAGGAGTCTTGAAGGATGAAAGTCACACTGTGTTAAAGGTACACAATCATGAGAGGCGGAATTATTGTAATTCTAAAGGAAAACATCGACCTTCGAGGTTAATTCTCGTGGAGGACATTGGAGACAGAGTTTAAGCAATGTTGAGTGTTTTGCTGTTTAAGTAAGTGGTTTACAAAACCTGATATAATGCAAGTTAGGAGTGTCCGTGTAGCTATCTGAAAAGTTTTGAGGAAATATAAAAGACAGCGAAGCGAGCGAGACGCTCAAACAAACTTGCGGGGCAACATGATCGTTAAAGTCTATTCGATTAACGTACAAATAGTGATCACATGCATACAGGAAAACACAGATATATAGGCACACGCTTGAACAACACAGGCATACATATACATACATATTCACTGGGGTGCAAACCAAAGCAAAAATCACAGAAACATATATACAAAGACAAATGTAAGTAAAGGGTGGAGAATTTAGACAACGCAGTATCACACATGAGTAGTAAACTCTCTCTCTCTCTCTGGGAATGGCTTTGGCTGCGAATGGAACCATGGAAGCGGAAGTGAGTCCCAGGGTAGAGGAGGGGGCGAAGGTTCTGGGAGCGTTGAAGAATGTGTGGATGGCAAGAACATTTTCTCGGAAAGCAAAACTGGGTATGTTTGAAGGAATAGTGGTTCCAACAATGTTATGTGGTTGCGAGGCTTGGGCTATAGATAGCGTTGTGCGGAGGAGGGTGGATGTGGTGGAAATGAGATGTTTGAGGACAATATGTGGTGTGAGGTGGTTTGATCGAGTAAGTAATGAAAAGGTAAGAAAGATGTATGGTAATGAAAAGAGTGTTGTTGAGTAAGCAGAAGAGGATGTTTTGAAATGGTTTGGTCACAATGAGAGAATGAGTGATGAAAGATTGACAAAGAGGATATATATGTCAGAGGTGGAGGGGACGAGGAGAAGTGGGAGACCAATTGGAGGTGGAAGGGTGGAGTGAAACAGAGTTTGAGTGATCGGGGCCTGAACATGCAGGAGGGTGAAAGGCGTGCAAGGAATAGAGTGAATTGGAACGATGTGGTATACCGGGGTCGACGCGCTATCAATGAATTGAACCAGGGCATGCGAAGAGTCCAGGGTAACCCATGGAAAGTTTTGTGGGGCCTGGATGTGGAAAGGGAGCTGTGGTTTTGATGCATTATACATGACATCTAGAGACTGAGTGTGAACGAATGTGGCCTTTGTTGTCTTTTCCTAGCTCTACCTCGCGCGCGTGCCGGGGGGAGGGAGGTGTCATTTCATGTGTGGCGGGGTGGCGACGGGAACAGATAGAGGCAGATAGTATGAATTATGTATATATATATATATATATATATATATATATATATATATATATATATATATATATATATATATATATATATATATATATATATATATGTTTATGTATCTACTTACTTTCACTTTTTTTATAAACACCCAAGCACAAATTTCTATGTAAGGTTTCAGTTGTTATTCAGAACTTCTTTGCAAGAGCTCCTGCGCTACTTCCAGCGGCAGGGAAATGCAGATTTCTATAGAGTCAGAAATTTTTTAACGAGTTTCTGCTCCGAACGATGCAAACTTTTAACTCACGAAGTCACCTCGGGTAGGAGTCCGGTAACACACACACACACACACACACACACACACACACACACACACACACACACACACACACACACACACACACATACACACACACGCACACACATACACACAAATGATAGAATTCTCAATTTATCATATAAGGCCCATGTCCCGCATCCATAGATCACCGCTGGGACTACGAACCATCAGACGTACCCATCTGTGTCTCACAGACAATGGCATCTCCTTCCACACTCTCCTCAGTGCATCCAAGACCTTATACTCCTCGACCACCCTCTGGCTATCTACCATTCGCTGCCATGTCCTCTCCCAGGTACCTACCTCACACATTCCAACTCCTAGTTCTCTCCCTTGCAGAACACTGCACTAACCCTGTCGTAGTTCCCTGCTAAACTTAAAATTCTAACTTTTATTCTCACCAACTATTAACTCCCTCCTTTCGCAACCTCTCCCAAACTGAGGCATGGACTACTGCAGTCTGTAAGTCGAGTCTGCTGTCTGATTCACCTCCCTGACCCACCTCACACCCCGGACAGACTGCACTCCTGTCCCTCTCTCCGAGTCCCTTGCATTTACCTCCCTCGGTATACCATCCAAAAAAAAACAATTTGAAAAATCATGGTGACATCACACACCCTTT
>NC_092246.1:11169564-11407064 GCF_036320965.1 Panulirus ornatus
ATAGAAAATTCAATGGTATTTCTCTTGGTAATAGAGTTAGAGTTAATAACTGAGATGGCATTACTCCAGTCAATACAATGATCATAGTTTTAAACGTGATTAAACAAGGCATTTGATTCTTGTCCTGTTCTTATACTATATCTATGTTGCTTAAGTCTAACAGAAAGATCCTTACCAGTCTGACCAACTTAAAGTTTATCACAATTTCCACATGGCACTTTACAGATGCATCCAGGGGAATTTTCTGGTGAATTCCTGATTAAGATATTCCTTATAGTATTATTGTTGCTGAAGGCAACATTTACATTAAAGGTTTTAAGCAACATGGGAAGTAAAGTAAAATTATTATTAAAAGGGAGACTTATAAGATTCTTGATGTCAATGGGAGGTTTGGGTTCAACTTTATAAAATGATTTTTTTGCTAACTTAAGGGATTTATCAATGAAAGATCTAGGGTACTTTAACTTAGATCCTATAGAATATATCTTCTCAAACTCATCATCAATAAACTCTGGACTGCAAATACGTAATGCTCATGTATATCAACTGACTGTTATATTTTTCTCTTGTCTCCCCTGATGATGTGATTATTACACGAAAGGGCACTTGGGAACTTATCGTGTTTCATTTTCCCCATGGACTCATAGGAATATATGCATATGTAAATATAATTTTTCGATTGAATAGCAACAAGATCATTTTGCCTGGTTCATGAACTTGAAGTCTGCGTTGCAGCCAGTAGCAGGATAAAAATGGACTTCTCCTTCGTAAGGATATCTTCGAGGAAACTGAACCGACTTGCTTAAACCAACAGTGATGCAGCCTCGCCGATGATGGCTTTTCACTCGCTCTCTGTGTGTGTGAGAGAGAGAGAGAGAGAGAGAGAGAGAGAGAGAGAGAGAGAGAGAGAGAGAGAGAGAGAGAGAGAGAGAGAGAGAGAGAGAGAGAGAGAGAGAGAGAGAGAGAGAGAGAGAGAGCATTATCTATTCGTAATTTCCTACTCGTATTATACGGGGAGAGATCTTTACACTCTTGGGGCCCCCATCTCTTGATCGTTCTTTGTGTTCGTGTCTATAAGCTTAGCGAATGCACCCCCGTACTGCATACAACAAGCCCCACGCACACACACACACATGCCCTCCTGCCTGCATCTCCCTCCAGGACACATCCTCCGACTAAGGATACTTGACCTCAACCTCCACAACCATGAAAATAATTGGTTGCCCAGCCTCACAGCCGGTGGCCATTCACAGAGACGTCACCTCCGAAATCCCTGAGTTCTACAGTGGGATACCCAAAGGAGTGGTTCTTCCTCCAGTTCTCTTCAGTCTCTACCTACATGACTTACCATCACCTCAGAGGGTTTCTGGCTGCAAGTCCTCTCATATGCAGGTCATCTCAGTGTCACATCACAGCAAACTGTTACTGCTCAGAAACTGCAGACATGCAACGTATCATGCAGCCAGGTAAGTAGCTGACTTAGAGCAGAATGTCTGCATCACCATAGAGATCTACCGTCTGCTTCTTAACTCCTGACAGACATGATTCCAGCTTCCCTTCGCCCTCTCGTCATCCTGAATGGCCAACCACTTCCACTCACCAAAGCTCCAACTTTACTGTGTGTCATACATGGTACACACAGCATTATAAGTCACCACACCATAAAATCAAGACGAAGGTCCACATCCCTCTCACGATAATATCAACAGATAAACGTTCCAAGAACACCTACTGGTTTTTGGACAAGAAAAAGAATCACGTAGCCTCTCATAACTACGCCTCATTTGTCTGATCACTCACACCGCGAAGAGCAAACATAACAGCGGTGCAAAACGTATAAAACAGAGCACTCAGAAGAGTCACCTGCTGTTTAGCAGCCACAAGCATTCAACACCTGCACAACAAAACAAAGACACATCCACTACAATCTCACATCAATATGCTCAATACTCGATTCCTTGCAACAGCTGGAGATTTCCTATGCAGACCCCTGCAAACCAACCACGAACACCAACGTAGAAGCAGAATGTATATATTTCTGTCTTACACCACAGCAACTTATACTTACAAGTCTCCGCTTCCCCTACAAGAGCAAAGGTGAGAGACCATGTACACATCAGTATGACTCAACAAGCACTAAACAATCGTCTTCCTAGACCCGTCCTAAACACGGCTCTGTCAAACATATACTCATCTGACTCTACACTCTCCAGACACACGAGAAAGTCTTCCACATCTGTGTTCTGATCACCGTCCATCTATCCAGCTTTAGAAACACCGATTCAGCACATCACAAGACTCCTAACACTCCAGCTGCAACTTCCACGTCGAAAACGCTTATCTTCAGTTGTCCTGTCCCTTCCCTACAAAGTTACACACGCAAGATCTTGACCTGTGGCACCGCCCAGTGGACATGGCTGGCTTTCTGAGCGCTGTGGGAGCCCAAAACAAGTTGATCCTGGGATAGGATATTGAAGACAAAGGTGTGTGTGTGTGTGTGTGTGTGTGTGTGTGTGTGTGTGTGTGTGTGTGTGATTGTTTTTGTGTGTTAAGGGGAGTTTTACACTCAAGTTTCCCAGTAAGCATGCATATATCTTTTTTGCTTTTACTCCTAAGTATTTACGCACACACACACACACACACACACACACACACACACACACACACACACACACACACACACACACACACACACACACACACGCAAATCCTAACCTAATTCAGGTACCCATCATCTACCAGCTCCGAAGGGGTGGATGAACACCTGAATTGGGCGTAGGCCGACTTTCATGCCCTAGACTCGAACCCATTTGGTTCCAAGCCACGGTTGCCCCGTGCTGACTCATGGTCAGTAACGCTAACCACTACACCACGGAAGCCCATAAAACTTTATCTTTAGAGGGCAAATTCAGCAGAGTTATGTAGCTAAATGAGCTACGACATAAAATCTTATAGTGTTAAAAAAGACTCAACATTATCACCTCACTGTATGTTAACCGAGTCTCAGAATAGCGCTATGGTGCGTAGCACGATAAAGCTGATTTCTACCGGTCATCTTCCCGAAGATGACCCATGCCTGTATCTTCTTACATCAGACGATCTTGTCTAAAGTGAGCTTATACGCGACGAACAAAGAACTTGCGTATGTATAACACGTTGTTCAGTAACTACCCCTTGAAACTCCCTTGCCATTGAATTGTGTGAATTATTAGGTAGGATGATTACATACATAAACATAACGTATGTATATAAACCTTTTCTTTAAAAGGAAAACAATCAAGATAGATCAGACGCAAAATATAAGAAAAAAAAAAAGATAGATAAGGTGGATTGCAATCTTACGCCCAGCTTGCAATTATGGACAGATAAGCGTCGCCTATGTAAATACCAGCCATAAAAAACCGCTACAGTAGTCTGGGGGGGCGGTGTCTGTAGGTTAGGCTCTTGCCCAGCATGATTAATGGCGGTGTAGCAAGTGATGCTTCGGATAAATTATAGTTCCATGATAAACCATGGCCATATGATTTTCCATCTGCAGCTTAGATGAAGGGGGGAGCACCTACGAATTCATATGGACGGGAGTCTGCTTTTAGAAAAAAAAAAGACGGGTGATGCAAGTCATTATCTCCCTGAATCCAGATCGTTCTCAGAGATGCAGCAGATTCTGCGAGGATAATCGCTAGATTCGCATCTCCCGATTGGACTGTTTATGGTCTCGTGTTTATAGTGTCATGCCCGACTTATCAGTTCTCCCAGGATATTCTGATCTTGGCCCATTATCCCTCTTCTATAGGAAATATTTTTGCTTTTTGCTCCCGGGAGCTGGCTGCTTGTGTGCCCCACAACCAAGCTAGACCACAAGAAACTCGACAAATTGCTGCGTCAAAGGATTGCTGTGAGGCCATCGGCAACTTAAGGGTGGGCCGTTTTGATAACTGTTTTTTTCCCGACACCTCCAAGGTTTAGAATTCCGTACTGTCTCACGCCTTTTCAAATAACTATGATTTCAGTGTTTCTAAAGACAGGTTTCTCTCCTCCTCCAAAATTTGTGAAAGCCTTTTCATTGTCTCTTTTCTTTTCCGATTCATTAATCTCTTTATATTTGAACCACAGTCAGGCCTTGCTTTGGACATTAGTCCGTGAGTGGAGACTCCAGCGTTAGAAGAAATAGATTAAACAAATGTTTTGGAAGCAGCTGAGTGAGTGTCTCTGCAGTCATAATGCAAGAGACCGGGTATTAGTGATAAGTAATTCAAATGAGAATATGAGTAATGTGACAGTTGGAGGCATAACCCGGAGGGTGCATGGATTATACAGTAATGGGAATGGAAGTGGCTAACAGGTTGTGGAGTTGTGTTCTGAAATTGAATTGGTGACTGGGAATACCAGCTTTAAAAAGAGATGCCTACATAAGCATACGTATATATGAGTAGGAAAGCTGGTCAGCGGGCACTATTGGATCACATATGAAAAGCCGGTTAAGATAAGAGAGAACACTGGTTTGCCACAAGAACACATGCACAGCTACGCCTATCACGAAGTAAGCCGCCAGCGATACTTCGAGGTGCACCAGAGGACTGGAAGATCAAGAGGTTATGAAATCCAGTGTCGATGGCCCAGACTTATGGCCTAGGTTCCTCACCTCTGCTCATGTATATTTGATTGCAAGATTTATCTTTCTCATCTACCAATAAAGTGTAGGTCGCCCATTACAGCTGGGGTAAAACTTGTTCTCAAACGAGGGTGAAATTTACCGCTGGCAGCCCGAGTGTACAAATGGTGGTTATTTCAACACTCAGGATGAGCATTGCTATGTGATGGACACTACAATCTATCCTGGATCAATATATACTACTGGCAGGCTGGTAGCGGCCAGGCTCAGATACGAGAGCATCAAACAGCATGGCAGCTTCTGTCGTAAAAGAGGAAAGCTGATAAATGACACTGATAAATGCCAGGAAATTGCAGCCTAAGTTGATCATGGCATTTACAAGAATTGATTCTCCCTCGGGGGGCTTGCGAACGACGACTGTATAGTGCACACAAAACAAATATGAAAAATTGGAGTTAACTTCTGCAAATCATCATCAACAAACGTATTGCTTCCTGAGGTGGTAAATCTAAACACACCCTCCTCCTAGCAGTCACCATCTACAGGAGTCACGTCTGAGTCTCTGAGAGAAGGCCTCAGCGTGCACCAGGAGTCCTTGCCTCTCACGGAGATCACCAGTTGAAGGAGGAGGAGGAGAGGATCGGCCGCGGCAGACACAGTAGATGGGATCAGTTCTCCCGCCAGCAGTTCCCTCTGGCCAGGTCGATGTCACTGTTTCGACTGTTGGTGTAGCAGATTATCTCTAAATGTCTAATGGTCTCTTGCTAATCTACCCTTCATTATATTGTCTCATGACCTTTATGATTCTGCTGTCTTATCTCATTTCATCAATACTTTTCACAAGTTTCCTGTGAAACAAGAACTTGATGACTCTTGAGCTTACTTGATACACACAACATTTTTTTAGATTTCTCCAGCGAATGTGTCCATCGGGGGCAATTGTATCTCAGACACTAGGAAATTGGACACTTTTGGTGTATGAATTCTTAAGGAACATTCTGCTTGTACTCACCTCCGAATGTGAGACACGATAACAAACACACTGTTTCTTCGACTGGCTATTAGAATGTCGTCACTATTTTGACACTAGTGTGGCATCCATAACTCTTGGATGGATACAGCAAAACTGCTCGTACACAGATATGAAGATCCTTTTTAACAACGTAACAGGGGAGTCTGCAGGCATAACAGAAAATCTTCGGTTCCATCTACTTTATTTGAATGTATTACGTAAAGCACTAAGCCTAACTTGACCTACGCTAACCCAACTGACGGTTAGAAACACTAACTCATACAAGATTTGACATTGACTTTATTGTAAGAATAAAGTTCTATACACATTGAGTCTTTGATTTACAAGTCTGCGAACAGAAATCCTCTTACATCGATAATTACTGGCGAATCCCTTGATGTATTTCACTTGAGCTTTCAAAGCAAGCGAAATTGAAAGTAAACAGCACCGACACATCTGATAATGTAAAGTTCATGAATGTGAAGAGCCAGCACACAGGCCTTACATCTTCCAGTCTCTGGCGAACACTGAGCGCAACAAACGTATCTGCTCCTCTCATCATCTAGTGTGTGGCGTTACCAAACAGCATCAGCACATTAACACGTATGGTACTGAGTACCATTGAACTCAACACAGGATTACGAGGATGCTGTGACTAGGGACGGTGGGGCTCTATTCGTTTTGATATCCTTTTCTTCTAGCGCTTTAAAGAAAACTGTAATAATTTTTCTCTTTAGAGAGTGTTAAGGCCAGACCGCCTTTGTGGTCTATGCATCTATAATACCTTTCTTGGGTGCCTGCTTCTCGTGCGATTATATCTTCCGGTTTGAAGCGGATAGCCACATGATATCTCCTGTCTCTAGGCTGACTCAGGGCATATGACACAGGGCATATAAAGTGGTCTTGGGTGACAAAGGGAAGGCCTGCGAGGCCTGGTTATAGACAGCGGAGGAAGGAGGGCCTCCGGTTTTGATGCATTACACATGACAGCAGGGGAGTGGATGAACGAGTGAGGCCATTTCTTTGTATGTTCCTGGCACTATGGCACTGCTTCACTAACGCGGGAACTGTCGAACACGTAAGGAAAATAATTATATATATATGCATATATATATATATATATATATATATATATATATATATATATATATATATATATATATATATATATATATATATATATGTATATACATGAAGAGAGAGAGAGAGAGAGAGAGAGAGAGAGAGAGAGAGAGAGAGAGAGAGAGAGAGAGAGAGAGAGAGAGAGAGAGAGAGAGAGAGAGAGAGATAGAGAGAGAGAGAGAGAGAGAGAGAGAGAGAGAGAGAGAGAGAGAGAGAGAGAGAGAGAGAGAGAGAGAGAGAGAGAGAGAGAGAGAGACGAATAGATAAAGACATATTTCGATAGACTGATGAATGTATAAACTGATACAAACATACGTAAGTACATAGACAGACTGCAAGACTGTACTTATTCATTAGTTCATAAGACGAGAATTTGCCGAAAGGCAGGACTAGCAGGTAGCAGCCACTGCAGAAAAATGTAGAGGGAGTTTTATTTAGTTATCATACATATGAAAGAGAGTTTTTTGTTAATGAGGCAGAAAGAAGAGACAGTAACCTGGGCCAAGAGAGAGAGAGACAGACAGACAGACAGACAGACAGAATGACAGACTCAGGTAGACAAGGAAGTAAAGATTTTTAAATGTGTACTGGAGATAATAAACATTTTCCTGGATGTGATGCTGCGTGTCTAACCTCATTTAAATTTTGAATAATTTCATCAGAACCGGCAATCATCTGTTTACATCAGTCACTTGAGATATGATAATAATAATATGTAGAAAAGTGTTCGCCACTTATATATTCTTTTTTCTTAATCTTTTTTCTAAGACAAGTTGCAAGTCTGGGCAACTTTTTGTTGTCGTGTGTAGCCTTCAGTACTTGAGGGACGTGTGATAAGTGGCGGCCTGATTCATCCTACAATTTAATGGTTCTGCTGTAAACCACATTTCATTTTCGTAATTTGCTGCGGACGTCTGATGATGCAGGGTGTATCATACACGCACGTGACCCTCTTTGAGAATGTGATTCTTCCCTGAGGAGCGTGTGTGTGTGTGTGTGTCTGTGTGTGGAGTCGCTGCTCCACATACGCTCAGGTCGCCGAGGTGGATGGATAGAGACCCTCGCCTCCTGCACGTTTGACTAATACTCTCCTCTGCACTATTGCTGTCGCCCGTCTCTTCCTCCATCGCCTCTTTCTCTATAACACTTATTCCCTCCATTCTTCCCTGGATAGTCACCAATCATCACTAAACACTAACATCCTCATTATCACCAACCAGACCTCTGTCTAATGAGACGGTGTTCGACTCCATGCACATCACCTCTCGTGCCACAGCCCATACTGATATCAGTTCCACCTTCAAGAGCACTGTCCATACTGTCAACACTCACAGTCTCACTAAGGATAACATTAAAACCATCAGTAGCATTTTCACCGACACCGTACTCATAAACATGCACGTAAAACAGCCTACACAAGAAATCTGACGGTGTTCAAGAGTTGTGTGGCAAAGCCTAAATGGCAGAAGCTCTCATTAATGGGTCTAAATCCTTATGGTGACATGTGAGTGAGAGGAAAACACAAATGCTTAAAGATAAGTACCTAGAGCGTTTTAAGAGTTAAGGTTTCGATTCTGTTTATCTCTACTGTTCCAAAAGTCAGTGAAGGGTGGCTGATCTGGGGCCAGATAGTCGATAGTCTGACTAATAGCTAGCTGGCTGGAATGACCTCTATTTTATGTGTGAATCATTTTCTTATCATTTGTAAGCTGTGTCAGTAGACTTTCCGCTGACAACAGTTCATTAGCTTGTCTAGATTGCTGCTCATGCATCAGGACTCCTATTGAGAAGCTTGCTTCCAAGAAATTAAATATTTGATACATTATGAAAAATATAAGCATTAAGGACGCCCGAATGTTGTATTGGATATTTTTTTTTTCATTGTGTACACCTTAGAGATAAAGTTTTGGATGAGTCATCAAACTCATCCCAGATTAGGATGGAAATAAAAACAGTAAATCAGGACAAACTCTGCTGAGCCACATGCACCTCTGGAGGCTCCGGGACCGAGTCCTCACACAACTCTTCATGCAAATGCAAAGATCCCACGAGTATTGATACTGCGGCAGTTGAGGTAGTCAAAGATCATTCATAACTGGTATCTCTTCTTTCTCCCTCCACTCAGACGCACTTTGCAATCTGCAACATGGCTGTCCTGTGCAATCTGCAATCTGCCTGTAACAGGATACTTCGAAGCCTCATGGATGCAAGTCATACTTCAATCAGATCTGCTGCTGCTGGTCGTGGTCGGCGACATGGACACACGATCTCCCCCCGTCACACTGGAAGAGCTTCCTCTGAGACGTGGCTTTCAACAAAACGCGAGATTTGAATTCACCGCCGCCATGGTGGACTCCTTCTTGCGTCCTGATGGCCAGATGCTCCTATATCTCGTACAATGAGAGTGTGCTGGACTGTCAAGCGTTCAATCAGATTACTTCCAAACTTCAAGTAAGAAGACGTAAGCGGACTGACCACTGTGTGTTGATCACTCCCACCAGCGAATATTTCTTAGGAGGATCACACAAAAGGAACAGATGTATTTACATTATATACTTCAAGAGTTAGTGACTGTTTCTGAGTGAGAGCTCAACATAGTCCAGTGACAGTGATCAGTTTACGGTACACTCCTGCCAGCATTCACTGCGCTTTGGTTAGCGCTGAACAGCCTTGGCAAACCTTCAACTCCGCATGTTCTACATGACCTAAGTTTCAGTCATGGCTCCTTGAATCGTCTTGAAAAGCGGTTTTTGACAGATGAGTCCCAACTAGTGAGCGTAGAGTCAGAGAACCTCACCTTTGTTAAGGATATGAACAAGATAACACACCTTAAGCTAGAAGGGTTTCCAACATCTTTTAAAAAAAAAAAACAGGTTACAAATATCTTTCTCGTGTAGCAAAGCTGTGCAGACACTGACAAATTAAAGCTTGCATGATGGCTTCCAGGATGAGCGAACATCGCCTACAAATGAGATCACTGAAGCATAGCAGGTGGAGAATGTTGCCCCCAATCAAAGTGAGTGGCCTCACTTCAGACATATCAAATTAATGCTATACAAGGCTGGCTGTCCCTATACTAACGGAACATTACTAGCTTCAAGGTGATCTCTCCACACGACTGGGTAATAGTATGAGTTTACATGAGAAAGACAGACAACAGGAGGCCTGACTGGCCCACAACTAGGTTGTTTGAAAAACACGTTCAGTCAATACCTTGATAAGATTAGACTAAACCTTAAGAATTCATGGACGTTAATTTTCGGTAAAAAGAAAAAGAAGGAATAAAAAGACATTTTGAGTTGTATTTCCAAACAGAGACATAATCTCTCTCAAAGAAATTTCTCAGAAATTTGAGTAGTATGTCCAAACATAGATATCATCTCTCTCAAAGAAATTTCTCAGAAATCTGTATCACCAATGTTCACCAGTGTCCAAAATGTGGCGACCTCAACTCCTTCCAGCAGCGGGACCGTCATTTCACAGATCAAACTTAGGCTCAGACTCGTCCATCTGGGGACGCTCAAACGCCTGCCACCCGACTACACGCGCTGATAATATCTCCTAAAGATATGAAATCGCCTGAACCTCTCTCATTTGAGATTATAGAACGCTGAGGCTTTCAAGGAATGATTCAAAAAAGGTCGAAAAGTATTCAACATTTCTTCAGGCTGGAGAAGTGGACAAATGACATGTTTTAGCACCATTAGATCATTTTAGATTTGGAAATTAATTCACCAGAGCATTTAGTTACACAAAGATAATCATGTCTAGTCTGAGCAAATTCAGACATATGCTAGATCTATTTAGAAGAAAAAGGACATCGTAAAGTGTGATTGCAGTCGAGCTTACAACAGATAATGCAGTTAATGCGTGTGTATTTGTCAAATCATGTATATATATATATATATATATATATATATATATATATATATATATATATATATATATATATATATATATATATATATATATATATATATATATATATATTTGCACACACACACACACACACCCACACACACACATACACACAAGTTTCTAAAGACCATTTTCTAAGAAAGGGTCTTGGTATTTCACAGTAACTTTTTTTCCTGAAGCTCCTGCAGTTCTAAGTCAGCGACACTTCCTTTGACATGAAAATGGTTGGTTCTTTGTGGTGTTTCTAGGTACGGTGACCAAACCTTGGAGGCATATTCGAGTTTTGGTCTAACGCAAACTGTGAACAGGTCGGTAAATGTTTTCTCATCCACGAACTAGAATAGTGTTCTATTATTTACCAGGACGTCAGGTCATGGACGATGTCAACCACAAATTCCTTTTCACATATAGATTGCTGCGGCTTATTCCTCGTTTGTTAGTCATATTGAGGCCTTCTATCGTTACCCTTTCGTCCATGACTTACACTGTGCACCATGTACCAGACCAACTTTGAAGTCTCTCAAGGTTTCCTTGTAAACTGATGCAAACCTCCACGCTTTCCTCTTCCCTCACGACCTCTGCATCATCTGCAAACATATCCAGGTAGGAGTCCCTACCTTTTAGCAAGTCATTCACATTTATCAAGAAGAGTAATGGTACCAGAACAGAACCCTGCGGCACTCCGTTCGTGACCTTCACCCATTTTGAGAAGGCTTCTCTGACGTGTGTCCTTTGTTCCCTCCCACTAAGATTATAGTCTATCTTTGTGTGTGTGTGTGTGTGTGTGTGTGTGTGTGTGTGTGTGTGTGTGTGTGTGTGTGTGTGTGCTGACCTGTTTCCCAGATCATGAAATTGAGCTGTTATCAACTATCATATTAGATTTCTTTGAAATTATCTTCAATTTCCGGCTATTTGCAAGTGCACCTATTATACTTGGATATTACAGAAGATTAGAGCTCTTATGCATACATATTAGAGGCTCTAATACTTACTTGACCTCTCATTCATTCATGGTAATTCCTTCCCTGTCTGCTGTTCCATTAGCGCGTCTATAATTATTGCAAGCTTGACTAACTAGACGACATCATCCCGAGCCGTTCTTCTGTGTTGAAGACAAGCATCCCCCACGAGTGCCGAAGACAGTGTGAAGTTATCTTTCGCAGGTTCCAGTTGATTCGTCCCTAACCTCCATCCACAGCACTAATTTTGGTTGGGTAGAGTTAGGTTAGATTAGGGTAGAAACATAATCTAATCTAGCTTATAGAGTAGGGTGTAAACGTAACCTAATCCAACCAATTCTAGGGTACAGACGTAACTTCATCTAGCCAAGATTAGGTTACCTAATCTAACCATGATTAGGATACCTAATCTAACCTAGATTAAGGTACCTAACTTAACCTAGATTAGGATACAAACGTAACCTAATCTAACCTAGATTAGAGCTGAAACGTAAAAACTAATCTAACCTAGATTAAGGTAAAACCTTAACTTAATCTAACCTATCCTAGCCTAGTAAGTCGTTGGTAAGGGGGGTAATCTTCAGAGAGATAAGATAGAAACTCCACAAGCTACAGAGCAGCGAATCTCGTATCCCTTTGCTGTAAACCGTAAGGGAACATTGAAGTATATCTAGATACACAAAATGCTCAGTGCACACTTTAATTTCCAGTTTCATGAAATGGCCTGAATTCCTATTAGGCGTGTATCAGATGCTCCTTTTTACGGTATGAAGAAGACTATACCATTATCATGTACTGATACGTAACGCAATAGAGACACCCTTGTTTCTGTATATTCTGTAATATTCTGTATATTCTTTCTGTCTTCTCCTATAGTTCGTTTATTCTGCCTTGTCCTATAGTTCCTACATCAGCCACTACGAGGAAAATCACAACAAGAATATGGTCGAGTTAGGCCTCAGTGGTTCCCATCTTGACATCTCGCACTTATCGTGACGAATGTGGCTATTAGGGGTAATTATAGATACCGGGGAGATAGCCCTCCACTCTCCTGTACTCCGCCACTGTCGCTCCCAATCGACACTCATCCTTTACACACTCTGACAGCCAGCTCACCCGCGTCACAAAGCGTGGTGGTGGGTAGGACATTAGAAAATAGATCACAAAGTACCTCCCCCCCCAAAATGAATATGGCTTATGATTCTAAGAAGCTCGACACTCGCCAGTGGTTCCACACGCCATGGATTTTTCCTGGCAAGAAGGATCGATCTAAATGGGCTTTCATTAAATCAGTTGCGTATTTAATGAAAATATTTTCTGGAGAGCAAACGTAAGTAAGATTGAACATTGTGAGGATGGTGTAGATGATGATGATGCAAAAGGGGTGTACACGTGCATTGCCCGCAGCCAGACATCTGGTCGCAAAAATACTAAGATAAACGAGGCATCATTTGAATGATCGGGCCGCAATGGTTCCTGCTGGAACATGACATTCTATGTAAGATGAGAACACACAGAAACACACACACACACACACACACACACACACACACACACACACACACACACACACACACACGTACAAACACATATTCAAATCATTTGTAATTACTTCGGGACTTCATTCTATGAAGTCCTGGTGATGCTCAGTACCCCTTTACGAAGACTCCTGCAGCCCAAGACTGATGAACTCATTGGTTTAATTAGAAATCTTTCCTTGATAATCAGCTTTACAGGTTTCAGAAAAGCTTTGAGAAAAAACTTTTCCTTTGGAGACACTTTACAGATTTCGGGAAAGTGTCTTCAGTAAATATATTCTATAAGCTCTCTCTTTGGAAAATAGTTTCTTAAATGGCTTGCAAACCGTCCTAACAGATTAGGATCAGTAATGAACAGGACTCAATACATTTTCATCTCCTCAAAGTATGAAAGGAACTTTTCATTGAGATTCGTTTCTGATGTAGCACAGCATATGAACACCACCTTCATCTCTATCTTCCATTTACTCAAAAGTTACTCAGTGCATCTCATATGACATCATGGAGACCGTGTCCTGTCTTATGGTCTGTACCTTTCTACAATTCCTACCGGGATAAATGAGTTGACGCCTCCTGCAGGAACACACACGTACAGGAGGCCTCTATCATCTCTCACCTCCACACCTTCGTCAGCCATGATACTCTAAGTACCTCGTATATGATACCCTTCAGTCTTGTAATATATCCATAGCATACGTACGAAGTGAGCCTTTAACATATCATCGAGTTATATACATTCATTCCTTGCCCTCTGTAGGGAACGGTTAGTTTATAGACTCGAAACGTCCCTGCTATTACCATGGGTCGATTGAATTAAGTAGTGACCCTAGTCACAGCAGGAGGTGAGGTGAGCGCCTGACGCGTCCTCTGGCTGGAGTGATGAATGTAGGTGTTGGTGAAATGATGAAATGGGAGCCGCCCAGATACGCGTACGTCCACCTGATGGTGTCCCTCAGTGTTGGGCCGGTGACTTGAAAGATAAAAAATCCTTCAGTCCATATGTGGAGATATGATTCCACAGATGACATCGTTCGCTATTTCATGCTTCAGTGTCATGTGAATAGTCATCAGAATATCTCAAGTTAATGTGGCTGAGATTACCATGAGGATTAGCAACAAATTCTCCCAAAGCTCGATAGGGAACATATTACCTCTCTCCTCCTGAAAGAAGGTTATGAAATAATGCTTCCCTGAGTATCTGCATCACAGGTCTTTATGCAAGACAGATGGATATGAATCCTTGACAGGGAATATGATATATATATATATATATATATATATATATATATATATATATATATATATATATATATATATATATATATATATATATATATATATATATATATATTTATTATTTATTTTTATTATACTTTGTCGCTGTCTCCCGCGTTTGCGAGGTAGCGCAAGGAAACAGACGAAAGAAATGGCCCAACCCCCCCCCCCCCCATACACATGTATATACATACGTCCACACACGCAAATATACATACCTACACAGCTTTCCATGGTTTACCCCAGACGCTTCACATGCCTTGATTCAATCCACTGACAGCACGTCAACCCCGGTATACCACATCGCTCCAATTCACTCTATTCCTTGCCCTCCTTTCACCCTCCTGCATGTTCAGGCCCCGATCACACAAAATCTTTTTCACTCCATCTTTCCACCTCCAATTTGGTCTCCCTCTTCTCCTCGTTCCCTCCACCTCCGACACATATATCCTCATGGTCAATCTTTCCTCACTCATCCTCTCCATGTGCCCAAACCACTTCAAAACACCCTCCTCTGCTCTCTCAACCACGCTCTTTTTATTTCCACACATCTCTCTTACCCTTACGTTACTCACTCGATCAAACCACCTCACACCACACATTGTCCTCAAACATCTCATTTCCATCCTCCTGCGCACAACTCTATCCATAGCCCACGCCTCGCAACCATACAACATTGTTGGAACCACTATTCCTTCAAACATACCCATTTTTGCTTTCCGAGATAATGTTCTCGACTTCCACACATGCTTCAAGGCCCCCAGAATTTTCGCCCCCTCCCCCACCCTATGATCCACTTCCGCTTCCATGGTTCCATCCGCTCCCAGATCCACTCCCAGATATCTAAAACACTTCACTTCCTCCAGTTTTTCTACATTCAAACTCACCTCCCAATTGACTTGACCCTCAACCCTACTGTACCTAATAACCTTGCTCTTATTGACATTTACTCTTAACTTTCTTCTTCCACACACTTTACCAAACTCCGTCACCAGCTTCTGCAGTTTCTCACATGAATCCGCCACCAGCGCTGTATCATCAGCGAACAACAACTGACTCACTTCCCAAGCTCTCTCATCCCCAACAGACTTCATACTTGCCCCTCTTTCCAAAACTCTTGCATTTACCTCCCTAACAACCCCATCCATAAACAAATTAAACAACCATGGAGACATCACACACCCCTGCCGCAAACCTACATTCACTGAGAACCAATCACTTTCCTCTCTTCCTACACGTACACATGCCTTACATCCTCGATAAAAACTTTTCACTGCTTCTAACAACTTTCCTCCCACACCATATATTCTTAATACCTTCCACAGAGCATTTCTATCAACTCTATCATATGCCTTCTCCAGATCCATAAATGCTACATACAAATCCATATATATAAAAATATTGCCAAAATCTGCTTCACTGAGTTCACATTCAATTAAAGGAACGACTGTTACAACTGAACGCAGATACGATCACCAGCACTGTCACATGATGCAGTCCAGAGATGAGTCAAATAAATGACTATTTTCAGGTTTGCTTCAATCCCACCAGTATTACGATCCAGACCAACCAACGTTTGCGTCCTACACTACATCTCTTCTTGCACGACCAACGGGCTTTTCGTGAGTAAAGAATACTCTGTTGCTGTTGATTTGATATGCTCATAAACCTGTTGCGGTACTGCTATGGATAGATACAGCCTACCACACTTGTTTTTTTTTTTTCCCGCGCTAGTGAGGTAGCGCTAGGAGCATCCGAAGAAAGACCGCAAGTACTTATATCCACTCTCATGCTCTTATGTGTAATGCACCGAAACTACAGCCCTTATTCATAAACGGGTCCCATAAACCTTTCCATTGTTTCCTCCGGCCGCTTTCCACTGCCTAGTTCAGTCCATTGACAGCATGTTGACCCCTGTATGCCGCATCGTTCTAATTCACTTTATCCCGTGCACGCCTTTCGCCCTCCTGCATGTTCAAGCCCAGGATTACTCAAATTCTTTATCACTCCTACATTCCATCTCCAGTTTGGTCTACCACTTTTCCTTGTTCTCTCTGTCACTGACACATGTATCCTCTTCTCACTCATTCTCTCCTAATGCGCTAACCATTTCAGCACACCATTTTCAGCTCTCTCAGCTTACTCGAACAAACCTCCTGACATCACACACAAACACACACACATACATTTATATATATATATATATATATACATACATATATATATATATATATATATATATATATATATATATATATATATATATATATATATATATATATATATATATATATATATATATATATATATATATATATATATATATATATATATATATATATATATATATATCTATATATATATATATATATATATATATATATATATATATGTATATAGATATATAAGTAGAACCGTTATAGATACCAAAGCATTTCTTCATCCTACTCCATCTGGTTCTGAAGCTAAGGTTAACGTGCCTTCCATACATCCAAGATTAATGGTGTCAGCGTCAATCATTTTGTACACGTTCTCGGCCACAGGAAATATATGAATGCATGATTAAGAGTAAGAGTACCTGCCTGGATGGTGCACAAGCAAGATCCTCCATCTTTGTGATGGTTGGAGAGGATCAAGGTGGGTTAGCGTGCTTAAATAGATAATGTAATCGAAGGACAGGGAAAGATTTTCTCTGCCCTCTTTTGTACCTTTTCTGGTAGATCTTCTGTGTAAGGGTGGATTTAGGAGTCCCTTTGGGAGGAGCGTGTGTTGCGTAGATGCAGGTGCAGGAGACTCAACTCTTCACCGTTGATGGATGATATAGAAATGATCGTCGTAAAATTTGACAATGGCATTGACCTGTTCCTTCCAGATTAGCTTGTATTCAGCGTTGTGTGTGTGTGTGTGTGTGTGTGTGTGTGTGTGTGTGTGTGTGTGTGTGTGTGTGTGTCGTGCGCGCGCGCGTTTGTGTGTGTGTAATCACACAACCCCAGAGAATTATCATAAATAATAGGAGAGACCTTTGTTAGCGTCAGTAACAATTTGTATGAACCCAAGAAGCTGTTGCAATTGGGTAATAGTGTCCTCTCATTGGCAGCTCGCGAGATTAGCATTGATGAGGAATCTGGTGACCTGTGCGTGTTGGAGATTATATAGGGATGATAGCCTGGGGTCACCCGCCGACTGTATCTACCTTGGACTTTCTTACTGTCATCAACACCTGACTGCTCCTGAGGTTGGGATCTTGTATCAGTGGCTTGCATCATGGCCGAGAAGATCCTGGGAGGGGAAAAAAAAAGAAGAAAGAATGGATAATCAGAGATTGTTTTCGTCAACAAATAGTTATCAAACTGTATCTTTCCAAGTACTGCAAAAGGATATCACCTCCTCAAAATCTAATAAATCTGATTAGAAATTGTTTAAAAACTTCCAGTCGTCATGGATTTTTTCCTCCCATTCTTTGCTTCTAAATTGTCTTCAACGAGCCAGTGGACCTGCCGGAGATAATCATCCGAGCAGAAGTGGGCGAGGGATGAATATTCACGTCCTCCTGAGCACCGCTGAAACAATATTTCTTCTACACAGGTGATATTTACTCTCTACCACCTTTTTTGTGCCATGCATTCTTCCTCAGCACAACTATGACTGCATCGGGCATGCTAAGCAGAACATTTTCTCGTACGGTGACTTAATGAGCCATAATTAGGGATGGCGAGGTGAGATACCCCGTCACCTGCACCTGTGATAATAAGGACCCGGCCTGCTGTGACTTCTATAATCTGGGGATCACAGGTGTGGCGGAATCTGCTCACCTGAAGCTCTGTCCGGCGCCTCGGCCTTATCTGGGGGTGTCATCTATACCTGACGTGGCTTTTTCCATGGCTCCTGTCCTTCTTGGTAGCTGCTGCTCAGCTTGTAACACTCCAGTGATGGCTTTATAGGTAGCTCAAGCAGAGTGAGTGTGGTTTTGCGAGGATGCACAGTCCATTTCTTTGTCTTGACTACAATTTACACCGCTTAAAAGTGGCTCATGTGTGTAGTCTTGCTGGTGGTTCTTAACGGAGTTTCTTCGGGGTGGCTTCTGGAGGTGATGTTCTCGAATGTGTCATCTTCCAGCACTTCCTCAAAGGTCCTTAACCGTTCGACGCGGAGACATTAGTGGACGGAGACATTTTCAATGAGTCTCGATAGATCGTATTCCTCAAAACAATAAGCGATGAGATTCAAGTTGGCTGCTGGGATAGCAATATCAAAGCTCTTCAGGTCTTCTCTTATGAGCAATGAAGACGAGGCTCTCACATCATCGGTGTTAAATACTCATTCATGATCTCCGACGCTTAAGAGACGTTAAACTGTTGTGGCCACCTGGGTTGGTTGGAGTACAAGAGGATCAAAAACTCCGACACAGAGATGGACCGTAAGGCGATCAGATACTCCAACATTGGAATGGAACATAAGAGGATCAAGTGCTCCAACACGTACTACACCGATTGAGTTTTCGATCTTCATCGATCTCAAGAGTTGTCCGCGCTCCCTCAACATACCAGCGGTAAGGTTCGTTGGCCGGGCGAGAAGTTCGTGCGGTGCTAAAACCTACATGATGAAGACTGCACTTGGTGCCCCACCTACAATCATTACCATGCATGACTGGTAAAGCGGATAGGAGCCCCTCTCATTCGTTCCAAGCTTCATGCATCAGTAGGTATAATAAACTAGAATAATAATCGCCACGCTTATTAGAGTCTAGGCTTCTGGGTGTGAGGCAGCCCCGCTCTCTTCCCAAAGTTGGTCGACTCCTTTCAGGAATAAGAAAATATTTGTGGATAAGAAACTTTATAGCGAAGGGAGACGGAGGGATCATTATTCATGTGATATTCATGTTCTTACTTTTGAGCTAATCTCTGCGCAAGAGGCTAGAGTGAGTCTGTATATATATATATATATATATATATATATATATATATATATATATATATATATATATATATATATATATATATATATATGTATATATATATCTTGTGCGTGTGTGTGATTCTATTTTCCCTCTTTTGTAGGTATTACTTTGGTTTTTGCGTTCGAGAGCTTGCTGCTTGTGTGCCCACACCACTAGTTAGACCACGCAATACTCGGCAAGTCGTTGCGTCACATGATACTGTGTGGCCATCAGCAACTCAAGGTTGGGGCGTTTTGATACCTGCTTCTTTCCCTATACGTCGAAGCTTTGGAATTCTTTACCTTCTCATGTTTTTCCTAAGAACTATGACCTGGCACATTTTGAAAAACAGGTTTTTCATTTCATCCAATATTCGTAACTGCTTTCCCCTTATATTTTCCATTTCTGTTTCATAAATCTATATTTCAATCAAGGCCCGGCCTTGATGTGGTGTTTTGTCTGTGACTGGAGCTTTCAACACACACATATACATATATATATATATATATATATATATATATATATATATATATATATATATATATATATATATATATATATATATATATAATGAATGTGTGTTTGTGTGTGTGTGTGCGTGTGTATTTCATTAAACATACTTAGATGTGAAGTATAAAAGCAAGGATTCTTTCTGTCTAGAAGCATTTTGTCGAAATGGGATTGGCTCATCGTCGGACCTCACACTCAAATGCAAATAGACGTTTACTGCGCCATTACTCTCAACCTTTCTTGATGCAAAAGTGATTTGCGAAAAAATATTAGACCGACACAGCCACACACTTCAACACAAAACACCTGTGTATATATATATATATATATATATATATATATATATATATATATATTATCCCTGGGGATGGGGAGAAAGAATACTTCCCACGTATTCCCTGCGTGTCGTAGAAGGCGACTAAAAGGGGAGGGACCGGGGGGCTGGAAATCCTCCCATCTCGTTTTTTTTTTTTTAATTTTCCAAAAGAAGGAACAGAGAAGGGGGCCAGGTGAGGATATTCCCTCAAAGGCCCAATCCTCTGTTCTTAAAGCTACCTCGCTAATGCGGGAAATGGCGAATAGTTTGAAAGAAAGAAAAGATATATATATATATATATATATATATATATATATATATATATATATATATATATATATATATATATATATATATACATATATATATATATATATATATATATATATATATATATATATATATATATATATATATATATATATATATATATATATATATATATATATATATATATATATATGCACCATGCGGGAATGCTACCGCTAGGCTATGGGCCTCGCTAGTAAGACATAATGATTCGAATACTATGTACTCGAGTATCCTTCGTCTCACATTGGTGAGCAACTGGGTCTACACCGGTCATTTCCCAACAGGCGCACGCAGCCAGCAGATAGCATTTTACCGAACCTAATTGTACATCGCGGAGGTATATATATATATATATATATATATATATATATATATATATATATATATATATATATATATATATATATATATATATATATATATATATATATATAAATATATATATATATATATATATATATATATATATATATATATATATATATATATATATATATATATATATATATGTATATATATATTAACTTTGGTTTCCATTTCTGTATAGTAGAAAATGGGTCGTGTGTATTTTAACGTGTGTATATTACGTAGTGTGAAGTTCCTTACGTCACGGGTAAGAAATGGTACAAACATCGAGTGGATGTCAGGGCCACCAGGCGAAGCATCCAGTGGGCGACGGGAGCCAAAAGAAGAGGAGCGGGTTGCAGGAGAACCTCACTGTCCATCAGGACGAAATAGTTGCCGGGTGTCTCATCTATCTCAGGGAGCCTGGCCCTTACTGTGACCGCAGGGGTAATCTGCCACCGCCCTCAGCTACTACAGGTAATGTGCCTAATGAGGCGGTAAGGTGTTGTCCTTCAATAAGATGCCTATCAAGCACTCGGTCCTGTAATGATCTCCGTATCAAGTGCTGGATCTCTGGCCAATAACTTTGTCAATTGGCAGCGACAGAGGCAAGGGGAAGACACTACGGCCTGTGTGGCGGTGCTGGGTCAATCGACTCCCCTTTGCCCCGCTTCGCTGATCACAAGATAATGCCCCTGATCAAGACTGGCAGAGTGCTATAAATAAAGTTCTGCGGCGAGATCAAATTGCACGACCTGCGGTGTCTTCTTGGGGCCCTCATCACCATGCGTGAGAAATATTGCAAATACCAAGACTGGTCGCTTGTTGCACCTACCGCCAACTTGGGTCTTGGAGGATTTTCTCGTAAGCAGGTTGAGCGAGGAAGTCATCACTTAACCATCAGCGGAATGCACTATATTTGCTACAGAATTTATCTGGTTTAGTTCAAAGTATGAGATTACCTAAAGTGCAGTGAAGACTTCGTCTATCATGAAGACTTTGTCTATCATGATACTTTAACTTTTTCTTAAATTATCTGATGTATAATGAGATCCAGGGTGAACATGCTTGTGTTATGATACGCAAAAGTATTGCCATCAACGTATTTTCGCTCGAGTGGCAATCCTAGTTGGGCTTACCTGAGGGGTCCGCTCCAAGACCTTATTTTTTTTTTCCACTTGGAGGATGAACTACAAGCACTTTACCATTGGTTAATTCACAGAAGACCCGTTGAGTGATATGTAGATACTAGAAGAAAACAAAGTGATGTTGTGGTCGACCACATCAAATTTTTTGGTTTGAGAAATTAACCATTGTTTAGTTTCATCTGTGTCGAATGAAGTATCACTAATATGATGTGTTTAGCCGTTTTACTTTTAAAACATCATTTAACAAAATTCGATCTAATTTTTTCTAGGTCTTAGATATACCTGCAGTAATCAGATACACTGTAAAGGTATCGAACTGAGGAAGAAAAAGGACAGAGAGAAACAAGTTCTTGCAACCAACTTTGTCATATTGGACAAGTTACCTGAAGAGGTTACCATCGTCAATTCTGTGTCAACTTGAAGTGAGTTTACACTCAACTTTAAGTTCTAGAATAATGATGTTGATAAAGGGACAATTGTAAGGTTTCCTTCCCCCTTTTCCCTTGCCCTTTCCACCAAACCCTACAACCCTCCACCCCCTAAAAAAGAAACAGATAAATCAAGTTAGATGAAATCTTAAATTCCGAGGATATTCTCAAAGTCAAAAAGGCCTCTGTCATCAGAGTCGCTTCCGGAAATGAAAATGAAACTTGCCAGTGTGGTGCCACAGGAAATGCTTCTTCTTAAAGATATAAAAACCTGAAACTTAACATTCAAAACATCTATTCACCTGTAAACTAGATGACTGAAATGTAAAATGCTGCTCTTGAATCAACGTAAGGGAGAATGTAAGCATTGATAACCTAGTATCTATTGAATGATACTTCATTTTGTCTCCTCATCTTTAAGTCTAACTCTCTTGCTCTATGTGTTTGAATCCTTGTAATTACCATCTATCAAGGGACTTCTCAGACACAAACATAAGCAGCATTGGACAAATTCCTGTGGACGAACCCCGTCGAGAAACGTTCCACTTCCAAGGAGAAGCTGCCTGAACCTGTAATAAAGATATTCTTGAGGTTATATTCTTAACCCAATATGCGCGACCATGGCATAGGTGCAGCATTCAGTAAAGCCATTGTCACTGTAGAATAAGCAAAGAATTTTCTTTATGTCACTTGGTGTATATGACTAAAGAAACCCTCGTATCCGATCCCCACTGGATGAAAGAGTAGAATATACTGATATCTCTCGAGATGTGATAATATCTAATCTCTACATTTGTCGTCAATTTCTTTTTTACTCGAAGGCTGTGGTCATAGATAAAGGGACTCCCACCGAAGCCAGGCCTTAAATGAAATACATATTAAGGCTAGAGACGGACACTTTAAGAGCAGATGTGGGGGGAAACTTGTCCTATAAAAAAGCGGGAAGGAAGTGAGTTACTTTGACATCCCACGTGATAATGCCACTTTCCTCACAAGACATGGAGCAGACGAGAGTATGACGGACACACAGAGAGACAGATGGATTCCAGAGGGCAGCGCAGGAAGCCAGTATTTTAGTGGCTGTCAACTTCCCCTCCCTAACTCAAATTACCGTCTCTTTTCTTTCTGTCTCTGATACACATGGGTTACAGGCATTCAGTCCACTAACGCACATTTTCTCCATCTTATATTTGACACTCGACACTTAACTCGCGAAACTCGTTGCACTTAACTCTTAGATTATCCTGTGGCGAGTGCTACGCGTCAGACCTGCCTGATGGCAAGGTTTCATCATAGGTAAAGCAAGTCCATTGAATATAATCAGACGAATGATTAGAACTCTCCCGAGATACTGGATATTTTTTTTTCATTGCAAGTGATAAGTCTTCAACCAGGGCCCTAGTAATTAATCACTGTAGATGCCAGCGACATTGAAGCATGAATTCATTGAATAATTCCATCATTCTTTTTTTTTGAGGACGTCAATAACAGGGAATAACTGAATCAGTATAGACACATAGCTCTGTAGTGAAAGTGTCAGTTACTGGGATTAAGGGAGAGCAATGAGCCATTCTCTCTGTGATTTCAAACTTGGAGAGAGAGACCAGAGTCACCATGTAGAGTATCGCTGGTGTCATGAAGACAATGCAGGGATGACAGTGCTATGACTATCTAAGTCTGCTATTTCTGCCACCATGTTTACCTTCGCCCCATGAGCCTTCATCATGTTAATCAAAGAGGCGGTAGCACGTCTACAGCCATAACAGTACTCTAATAACATTAAGTAAGTTATCGTAAATACGTAAATTCATACCTGAAGAATAAGGTTATACAACTTTTGAAGCAAATGCGTATATCTATGTAGACAGATATGCAAATGATTATCTAATCATGGTAGTCAGGTAAAGGTTAGGAAAAGGTGTAGTTGAAAATTAATAAAGCATGACTCACTGGAATTCGACAATCATTTTATCATTTCTCTCCACAAGAACAAACGAAGTAGTATTAACCAAGAGCTCTGGCATATAGGCAATTCCATGGACAGATATGCTAGATATACGGTGTAAATGATGTGTACTTTATGAACATACGAGGCACAAGAACCAAGGAAAAATCAGCCCACAAAAGTGGGAAAACAAGAAGAATAAAAGAATCTGGAGGAATTTCGGATAGCTGCCACACCCAGTCTGTAAGGTATACGCAAACGCGTACAACACATGCATACAATGTACAGAAAAGCAGCATGTCTGTACTCTGATACGTTATACGGAGCGCAGACACCAGTTTTGTTAGCTGCTACTGTGTATGCAGAACCTTCACTTCACCGTGAAGAGATTTATGCAACAATCACCACTTGAAAGAGAAAATGAAAACGGTGAGTACTTTCGCTTATTACATCCTCAAGACAGAGTGAGGGAGATACAGGCGTTGAGGTCCTTAAAAGCACAGATGTAGCAGTGAGGCGAGGCATCATAATCCCCACGGAGTGCAGGCGGGCACTAATTACGTGACCTGACAGCTGAATTCTTCTTCTCCTTACACTGTGTGTGAACAGGGTTATCCTGGTGTATACTTCTTGATAATCATTTCAGTTAACATGACAGCTGGAGACTGAGTGCGAAAGAATGTGTTTTTTTTTTGTCTGTTTTCCTGGCGCTACCTCGCTGAAGCAGGGGGTAACGATGCTGCTTCCTGTGGGGTGGGGTAGCGACAGAAATGGATGAAAACAAGCAAATATGAATGTGTAACTGTGTACATATGTATATATCTGTGTATGTGTATGTATATGTATGTACATGTTGATATATATATGTATGTATATGTTGATATGTATATATATGTATATATACGTGTATGGGCATTTATTTAAATATATATGTGTATATGAGTGGATGGGCTATTCTTCGTCTGTTTCCTGGCGCTACCTCACTGACGCGGGAAATAGGGAAATAGCGAATAAGTATAATATTGATCTCTCTCTCTCTCTCTCTCTCTCTCTCTCTCTCTCTCTCTCTCTCTCTCTCTCTCTCTCTCTATGTATATATATATATATATATATATATATATATATATATATATATATATATATATATATATATATATATACACACATAAATATATACATATATACCTGTAACTGTCTTTTGAGCTGCGATCGAGGCCTTCTGAAACACACAAAGAGTGCCAAGTTACTGGGCAATCAACCAACCATCAGTGGTTTCCAAGGTATGATCCAGTCCGCCTACATAAGTTCGTCACTCGTCACCTTGGTACTTACTGTCTGCTGGGCGACAACACCAGACAGAGACCCACACCTCCCACACGAGCCTCGGAGGGTGATGGCTGGTGATGACTGGTGCCTGACGTTGAACAGCGAGGACGTGGAACGGATATTCGATCCCGCCATTCACCTCCTGACACATGGAACTCCTCCTCTCTATATTGTTTTACACAACACATAAATTGAAGATGAAGAAGGTACTAAAGGACCAAACATTGCTCAGCTAATCAGTCTGTCTGATCGGAACACTAAAGGGAAATGTAATATTCACTTAAGAAAGGCAAAGTATTGCATGTACAGCCTGGTTCCTGCCTCCGCTTTTGTCGTCGAAGATAATGCGCTCTGCCTTGAGGTCTGACGCTGAGGGCTGGGGTAAGGGCCACCACGGGTATCATGCTTACAAATGGCGGTGAGGGCGGGTGGTAGCGAAAGCAAGACTGGTCATGGGGTATTATGACCGGGCCACACAGACAAATATATATATATATATATATATATATATATATATATATATATATATATATATATATATATATTTTTTTTTTTTTTGTGTTTGTTTTTCATACCATTCGCCATTTCCCGCATTAGCGAGGTAGCGTTAAGAACAGAGGACTGGACCTTTGAGGGAATATCCTCACCTGGCCCCCTTCTCTGTTCCTTCTTTTCAAAAAAAAAAAAAAAACGATAAGGGAGGATTTCCAGCCGACCGCTCCCTCCCCTTTTAGTCGCCTTCTACAGCACGCAGGGAATGCGTGAGAAGTATTCTTTCTCCCCTATCCCCAGGGATAATATATATATATATATATATATATATATATATATATATATATATATATGTAGAGAGAGAGAGAGAGAGAGAGAGAGAGAGAGAGAGAGAGAGAGAGAGAGAGAGAGAGAGAGAGAGAGAGAGAGAGAGAGAGAGAGAGAGAGTATCTGCAGGTTCCTAGAACATGGGTCGGATGGCCGGTCCATTGCGAGGCTTCATCAATCTCACAAGGAAGGGGATTTAGTCTGTTAATGATTTGTCTGTTAATGGTGGGGTTTCATGATTAAGCTCAATTAAGGAGTTAAAGGTGACTCTTTCTCTTGCAGCTATAAACCTCCCGGCTCAAGTGAGGCCTGTCATGCACCAGGAGGGATGCCAGGAGCATTCGATCTCCTCGCTAGGTCCCTGAACCCACAACTCCTCACAGGAACATATGATAGGACGACGCGATCCTGTGATTACCTGATACATTCGCCATACGTCAGCGGTGGCCGAGAATGACGCTGCTGTATTGATAAGTGTTTGGAGGTGTGTAGTTTGATCTGTTTTCTTCTTTTTTCATCGTAGGGAAATAATCATCACTCTAATCTTGTGCACATACATAACTGAGATGTGTAATGTGGCTGAAATGAGCATTTTTGTCGTTAAAAGTCATTAGTTTAAGGAACTAAAGCATAGGGAAAGTTCTCCTTGCCAAGAAATTATGTGTTCTGTATATATAAATGTATATGATTAGGTATATACCTAGGTATATACGTTTTCTGCATGTATGTATGAATGCAGGTAGGTATGTACGTATAAATGCATATATCTATGTACATAGATACATACATAGGTGCGCGTTCCTATGCACTTTGTTCGTATTCGTATATATATATATATATATATATATATATATATATATATATATATATATATATATATATATATATATATATATATATATATATATATATATATATATATATATATATATATATATATATATATATATATATATATATATATATATATATATATATATATATATATATATATATATATATATATGTGTGTGTGTGTGTGTGTGTGTGTGTGTGTGTATTGAAGATCAGTGTCAAATATACATCAAGGTAGGATCAGCGTGTCGCCACTATCCTTGACACCGTTGTAACTTTTGATGGAGTCAGTGTTACCTGAATGTTTATAGCGCACGGAAATTGAACGTGTTCACCGTGTGTGCTCCACCACCCCCCGAATCTTCACATGCTACTAGTCACTCTATTATAAGTTGAGGTGAACCCCACTGTGACGTGAAGGATAGACGAGCCTTACCAAATGGCCATATCTAAACGTTAGCAGTACTGATGATCGATATGAAAGATCATGAAGTTTTATGATGTATGAAGTCAGTCATAGAAATATCCTGAATGTAATTATAATGTAATATTGAAGTCAAACATAGAATTATTCTAAATGTAATTTCAATGTGATATTGAAGTCAAACATAGAATTATTCTAAATGTAATCATAATGTAATATTGAAGTCAAACATAGAATTATTCTAAATGTAATCATAATGTAATACTGAAGTCAAACATAGAATTATTCTAAATGTAATCATAATGCAATGTTGAAGTCAAATCATAGAATTATCCTAAATGAAATCATAATGTGATATTGAAGTCAGTCATGGAAATACCCTAGATGTAACTATAATGTAATATTGAAGTTAGTCTTAGGAATATCCTAAATGTAACTATAGTGTAATATTGAAGTCAGTCATAGAAATTTCTGAAATGTAATTATAATGTAATAATGTAGTCATCATAGAATTATTCTAAATGTAATCATAATGTAATCCTGAAGTCAGTCATAGAAATATCTTAAATGCAAATATAATGTAATATTTGAATCAGTCATAGAAATATCTTAAGTGTAACTATAATGTAACACTGAAGTCACTCATAGAATTATCCTATATGTAATTATAATGTGATAAAGAATCAATATCAGAATTATCCTAAATGTAATTATAATGTCAGTCATAGAAATGCTTTAAATGTAATCATATTGTAATATTGAAGTCATAGAAATATCTTAAATGTAACTGTAATGTAACATTGAAGTCAATCATAGAATTACCCTTACCAAAAATGACTATGTCACGTCCTTTACAATTCAAGCTGATTCCGAAATGAATACAAATATACACAACACTCGTAGACATGACCCATTCACACTCAAACTCAGAGCAGAAATACAAGCCTTACAGTGACATACGATATCAAAAAGAAAGATAAAACTTACACTGGCGATTGAGAATTCCTAGAAATTAGGAAAGCCACTTAACTGTAAGTTCCTTGACCCCAGTGTAGTGGGAAGGGACCTCAGTGCTTGGCATAACGACTTGGTTTATAAGATAACAGACACTGCGAAGGTGCACATTGCCACCAGCTCCTTAATGACTGTCATGATGCAGGATTACCCGGCGATAATTTACCTGAAGATGGTTATTGAATTATACTGAATTTACGATGGAGAAAACGCACGTCACGTACGAGATGAAAAAAGTTCAGGTTGTATTCGAGGAAATGTGATGATTTTATAGACCAGACGACGAGTTTGGGTTGGTGAATATTGACCTCTTGATGTGGTGAGACATGATAGAAAAATAAATATATCAAGAGAGCACAAAGAAGAAGAGAGCATGATACTAAAGACGTAGCCATTCAGTGTGGAATGCCGCACTGAGGAGGTCACAGGTTTATTGGACAAGGTTGGAAAAGTCAGAGGAGGTGAAAAATGCTTTACAAAAAGTCGCAAAGAAACGTGCAGTGAGGTCAGAAGCGAGGAGGGCTGCTGGAAGATATTTTTCGGAAGAACTACGAAGACTTAGACGATAAATATGAGTCGTGCTGATGTTGGTAAGCCAAGAAGGGCAACTGGGGATTACCATGTGTGTTGTGGATAATCAACAGTGCAGGGGATTATCATGTGTGCTGTGGATGATCAACAGTGCGTTGCTGATAACGTGATAGATAAGAGGACGGAAGCAAGCTTGCCGGGTTATCATTATTACCAACGGAGGTGAAACAAGACATGAGGAATTTTGAATGGAGGTAAGGAATACAAGCAAGCATGCATTACTTGTCTCCTTCATACTAAGACATGAAAGTTCTCAGCTGCAGTTGGGGGATGGAAGGTCCACAACTCCAGGTCCTGACAGTGTTACGTACGACAGAGTGGCTTATCGAGGAGCGAACCTTTGCTGAATCTATCTGATACAGTTTTCAGAGTGGGAATACTGCCTGGAAAGTGGTCAGAAGCGATGATCAATCTCGTACCAAAGGGCAAAGGTGGTTGAATAAAGACCAGCCTATTAATCTTCACGTGTAAGTACAGTGTTAGAAAAAGGATAATGTTGAATTGGGTATTGTACCTCTTGGGTGATATTTCTAGTAATTTGTAGGAGTTGATTAAAGGTAAAGGGACACTTGATTGTATAATGACTTGCCAGCCAAATCCGAATGATGCTTGCGCTGTTTTTTTGTTGGACTTCAAAGGTGCCTTTGATAGGATAAGTGGTTGGATAATATGATACGAACTGGCAGGGCGATCGGGTGGTTCTCTCATTATCTCGGTGAGAAATACGCCAAGTCTAGTTTCGGCGTAAATCGTATACACCTAGTAAATGTGAAGAACTCCTCAAGCAAGGGATCCCAACTCTATATTTAATGCAATAATCGACGAAATTGAAAAGAATGGCCGACCTAGCGGAGTCTGGCCAATAATCTACGCTGATGACATGTCATTACATTCACTTAGGGCGTGAAAGATGATGCAGGTGGCATTGAGGAAGCTCAGTGATAATTGGACAAAAGCAGCGGCGCGTTGTGAATGAAGAGAAACTGACTTACGAACGTGGGGTGCTGAGGCAGCGCGATACTAACCGTCAATGATCAGGGTGCTCAGTTGCCCGTGCCATCTCAGACTTTATCAGAAAGAAGAAAAAAGAAGAAGAGGAGGAGGAGGAGGAGGGGAAGGAGGAAGAAGAGATGATAATGCTAGAAAGCTAAATGCGGAAAGAAAATGTAAAGCAGACACTGCGAGGAACTTCGAAGACTTTTCGTATCCCTCTGCAGGAAATCAGCAATACTCATCCTTTGTGAGCGGAGGAGAGTATGGAAATGGAAGCTATCTACAGTCTAAAGAGCAAATTGGAGGCACATGAGTGATGATACGCCAGAGATGGATAAGACATTTTCTTCACTTTACAGTTCACTAGATGAAGAAGGATGGGCAGGATGAGGCACACTGATACGGGAGGTTGATGCAAATGAGGCTAAAAGATTAGTGTGCGTTTAACCCTGAACTGTCTGATAGCTTCAAGACCACGACCACCATCATTCGCTCCTCCTTAGTTACGTGTAAAGGTTGCAGGTTATTTCTTTTTGAAACATCTGTATGCCCTATTTCTACTCTTACTACACCAATCTGTAAATTCTTAATTATATTCCACTTTCGCAAACTGGCTCAAAAGAGCTCAGTGGTCTGTTGCTGTTTGAATTCCTTCATATTATTTCTTCTACATAAGTATATTTGCAACTGGACTATTCCCACTTTCTGGGATTTACAGAGTAAATGAATGATATGATTCATATATTTCGCCAGCAGATGAACACCAGAAATCTCTGAACAACATGAATCCTGCTTTTGAAGGAATGATGTCATCATATAAGACTACCAGAGGACTGCAATTACTGTTTTAATGTCTTCCTTCTCATCTTGGGATTACGCTAACTGCTAAACATACAACTGAAAAAGATGAAATAACTGCTTCACGTCATATATCTCCATGACAGCTACAGACAAGGATAAGATTACATAGGAAGAAAAAGGATAAATCCTGAATTTACAAATATTAACATTAACGAACGCGATGTCATTGTTAATGATAAAACTAACATTATATATGATAAGAACTGCACTAGATAAGATGCTGTCATATCAAGACTTGATGCCATCATTATGAGACATAGACTGGGATATAAACATTACTGACCTCATGAGATGGCTGCATTATGTATACGATCATTATAGCTGGACTGCGGGAGCTTTTAACGGTGAAACTGCGAAGAGATATTGAGGAGCATAGAATGTTTCCTCAATGAAGATGCACTGCATTTTCTTTTTTTTTTTTTGATAACCGAATCTTACTGTATTATCATAAGGAGATCCCGGATGTTCATACATAATTCCACAAATGCCTCAAAATTTACCTGCTTTGAAAATTTTGATATAAAATCACCCATCCCATCTCAATACGCTTACTTTCTTATTTCCTTTGTTTTTGGACATCGATCATTCTCCTCTCAAAGCAGCTCCGAAGAATTTGAGAATTACCAATCGACTGCCATGAGATCATCAGTGTGACTCAATTGGTAAGAGACGCATATCGCACTCTCCCATTGCTTTACTGGGGCAATGTCCCTCCCTTCTCATACAGGCTTCACCAGGTGAGACGGTCAGTATGCTTCCAAATGCAGTAATTGGCACATTTCAGTGAGTAGAAAATAAAAGACTGTACAAAGTAGATGGAGCAAGGACAGAGTTTGGTGATAGTATATTCTCTATAAATAGGGCAGTGTGATTTTGTATATTGTGAGAAACAGCAGTGAACCACACGGAGAAATGTTTTCTTTCTCAAGATTTTAGAGATTTCCAGACACAGAGCTGTTGTTACTCGGTATATAGTGGAAAGAAGACATGCTTTTCTCTCTGCTATCACTGCAGTTTCCAATTAGCAATCTAATTTTTTCGCTGGATCTATGGAAGGTGTTAAAGTGCTGTCAACCCTCAACGGAAATTGGAGAACAAGTCAGTGAATGTTTTCTTTGACAAACGCATCAAAGAAAATGGACCTAAGCGAGGCTAAGTCAAAGAACATGATGTGGACACTTGATACGTTCGTGTCATGCAAGAGAATAAGGCACGAAGTCAGTGATATATACATGATTTGAATCTCCATTGGCGAGGGAACCCACGATTGGGAAGGTAGTTTGCGAAACTGGTCAAGGAGACGAGTTAGCCCCACGAGAGTATACGCACACCTGAGGCAATCGTAAAAGCCATTACCTCAAATGACAAATGCACCCACTTTGTTTTAGTTAGATGGGAATTAAGCGCGCATAGTGTGCTTCCTTTCTCTATCAGATGTTGCCGGTTACTTGAAGAAAAGAATAAAAAAGTCTTAAGAACTCTGCAAGTTCCTTTCCCTGCAATGCTTCACTTGGCTTTCTACGTACATGCACTCCACAAAGTTGCAGAGGAAGAAAGCTTACTTAGCCACGGGGGTTTTCCAAGAATATCAGACGGCGTTTGATATTTCCCAATCCACTCTGTCTAATATGTCATTAACTGAAGTTTATGAACCAAAACGTTGAGAAGCTGGGAAAGTTCACTCATATATCTAGGAGAAGAGATTAAAGAAATTTGATCCAAATTATGTTTCAATTACCTTCTAAATTGTCAAATCTTACTGGCGCAATATCATATCAGACAGCCATCATTAAAAAAAGAAATTATCATATTTTTTTCGTTATATGAATTGCCATTCAAGACTTTGACACAACCAAAGTAGACGGTCAAAAGATTTTTTGATAAAATGATATGCAACAGACCGTAACGGCAAGGAAAAATTACATGTCACAGAAGATAATCCATTTACATACATTAGCTTCAAATGAGGAAGCCTTTGATTGGTTGCGCTTATGAACACGGTTGTCACATGATTCGGCCTTTGGCCCTGGTCATATCAAAACTGCATATAAGACCTAGATATAACACCGATACCTAACATTTCAAAATTCCCTGAATGGTAGAAAACGGGGGAGATGCGTGAAAATTCGAAAAAATAAATCTTGAAAAGTTATTAATGATCCAAAGACTATGAATTCTAAATATCGTGAAACTTTTGTACTTTAAAAAAGAATATCAAACATGATAGAAAGAGCTTGGAATCCAGTAGTCCAAAACGAATGAAGAAAATGATGTTGGAATCATTATCAGTATCAATCTGAAGTTCACTAAATAGTATTTACCAGCAAACTATATAAAAAGACCAAATGTTAATTAGGATTCATGGTGAGGAACTTGAGCTGCAAGACGCGAGAAACGGACCTCACACTCCCCATTGTTGGTAGTGAGGCCTCATCTAGACCACTCTGTTCAGTTCTTGTCTCCAAGCTATAGGAGAAACGCAAGAACGTGAACAAATACAAACATGAGCTACAATAACTAATTTTACCTCTGAGGAACCTATCATACTGAAGAAAACGGCGAGATGAAATATTTCCTATGGAGCTCAGCCTGCTTTAAGGTTCCATTAAGGTTTTGAGAATTTTGAATACGATATGATGATGGGAATCGTTCAAATCTATTTGGAATACAAGGCAATAAAGTTACTAGTACAAACGGGAGAAAAAACTAAAGTAAAAATATGTGTGACAAATGTAAGAAAACGTTTTCTTCAATTGAAAGTAACAGACATTAGAAAAAGTTGATGTCAAGTGATGTTGGAGTAAAAACGCCCTGATACTTTCCTTTACAAGCTGGTCGGAGAAATACCTTATCAATTTGTAATTTTAGTACATGAAAACACCGCAATATATATATATATATATATATATATATACATATATATATATATATATATATATATATATATATATATATATATATATATATATATATATATATAAATATATATATATATATATATATATATATATATATATATATATATATATATATATATATATATATATATATATATATATATATATATATATTTATATATATATATATATATATATATATATATATATATATATATATATATATATATATATATATATATATATATATATATATATATATGCAATTACAAAGTACATTGCATTTCCAGGTTAAAGGTATGTCCTTCCTCCATAGACTCATTAACAGTGAATAGATTAGCACAAATTAGTGCAGACAAGAGCAAAAAGTGTTCGTTTATTTCCTTCAACAATGTGTGGAATCTCTTCCATTCTTCAGCATGCCGACTATTTTGGCCCGACGAAGCGGATGATGGTTGGAGAGAGAGAGAGAGAGAGAGAGAGAGAGAGAGAGAGAGAGAGAGAGAGAGAGAGAGAGAGAGAGAGAGAGAGAGAGAGAGAGCCTCTTCACTGGAGTATGCTTTGTATCTGAATGTCTCTTATGTACTACTGGACTACCTCTTCTCCAGTCTCGTATCTTTATGAAGACATCTGCTATTGCCTTCTTCACATACCTAACAGATTCGACTAGTAAGCCTGGCATTAAAACTTTCTTTATTCCACCACCCTCTAACATCGAGTCATACAGGATTAACATATTGATGATAATACTCACTAGAAATGAGTACAAATTCACCCTACTGACATGAGAAGATCTTGTTAAGTCATGACCAAGTCAAAGATGTAACAAAAGATGAGAAAAAAGAAACTAGTTCTTCCAAACCCAAAGAGTGAACGGCAATAGCAGACGACAGACAGCAGTAAGAGAGCGTGCACGCTGCTACTGGCGTTCCAGTGAACCAACGAACGTTTCTCCAGCAAGTGAAAAAGAAAGTGAGCGAAATCGTTACAGTACGTACTGTCTTCGCTTCCATTTCTAAGATCTGGGTGATGTATATCTCTAAGGATTCCTTAACATGTAAAGGAAGGTAGAGAGATGGCAGAGGAGGTCAGCAAATAGCAAATGTATGTTTGCAAGCTTAATGTTACCGAGCCACAAACCATGGCAAGGTGTCCTACCTGACGAAGTAGCGTTCAACGTCGAACAGACACGAAGGAGAGAATGATTACTCGTTGTACTAAGCGCCAGAATCAAGTGCACATCCTGGACTAGACACATAAATTGTCGGAATGGACCAGTTAATAGAATCAAACTAAATATGTTTCGTTTCTTTTTTTTCTCCTAATATCATATAACTCATATTTAACTTATCATTTCTCCGTGAATGATCGCTTTATTCTAAGATTATTTGACAGGTTATCGTTCTGAAGCGATCGCTTCCGATACACTTCCCATTACGTTACGGCATGAATTTTGCTTGCAGTCGGCCTTTTAGCGATAGGATAACACTAATCGTTCGTATGTTCTGAGACTGTGTGATATAGATGATATCTAAGATGCAGTCTTATTCCCAAAATGGAGTTCGCCATGATAACCTCCATTAAGTTATGATTTGATTTTTATCGGAACAAGAGGCACTATTTATTTACTGCGTCCAAAAAAGAGGACAAATAAAGCTAAAAAAAGAAAATCCCCCCTCCCCTTTCCTCTTCATGTACCACAAAAATAAACAAAACACAGAATGTCACATTTACATTTCAGTTCCTTGTTATGTTTCCTTTGGCCTTAAGTACTATTTTTAGACGTCAGGGCATGGAACTGGCAAGGAGTCTGAAGTATTCAAAGTCCTATGCCAATGTTTTGGGTCCGAAGGGTCTTTATCTCCTGAATGAAACGATGCACTGATGAAGTATTGCAGGTAGCAAGCTTGACTTTCAGTCTGGTTCCTGCAGATCTCGATTGGGTTATGGTATTGGGGGAGTTACCCAGGCCACTCCAGCAGTTGGATATCATTCTCTGATAACCAACTCAACACCATGCAAGCCTTATGGCAGGTGGCACCATCCTGCATAACATGAACACACCCGTGATGCTCATGATAGGGAAGATGGCACGCCAACACCTGATTGTACCACTCTCCATTCATTGTAGTTGTCTCTGTTTAAAAATTACAGCCCTCTCTTACCCATTACATGGCTAAAGTAACCGGAGATCAGCGCACTCTATTGATGTGTCTCATATATATATATATATATATATATATATATATATATATATATATATATATATATATATATATATATATATATATATATATATATATATATAAATATATATGTATATATATATATATATATATATATATATATATATATATATATATATATATATATATATATATATATATATATATATATATATATATATATATATATATATATATATATATATATATTCCATGGGAAAATGAAACACGATAAATTCCCAAGTGCACTTTCGTGTAATAATCACATCATCAGGGGAGACTCAAGAGAAATATAACATTCAGTTGATATACATCGAAGAGACGAAGCTAGGACGCCATTTGGTAAACATGCATGTTTACGAACTGGCGTCCTAGCTTCGTCTCTTCGATGTATATCAACTGAATGTTATATTTCTCTTGAGTCTCCCCTGATGATGTGATTATTACACGAAAGTGCACTTGGGAATTTACCGTGTTTCATTTTCCCAGTGGACTCATAGGAGTATATATATATATATATATATATATATATATATATATATATATATATATATATATATATATATATATATATATATATATTTCTATATTTCCATTACCAGACTCCCTCTGTTTGTGGGTATGCCTCGAGCGAGAAGTCATCTTCGTCGAGGTAATGTTATCGTAGCAAAATCATGTTGAAGATCTTTAAGATCATTATACTCCAAACTAGTCCATCCTTTCCCTGCTGTTGATTGTAGCGCAGCACTGAGGCTGCCGGAACCCTTTTAGATGGTGCCTTGGGATCATATTATGTGATAATACTAATAATAACAATATTGATAATTATGATGATAATAATAACAATGAAAATGATAATAATAATAATGATAATAATAATGATAATAATGATAATAGTATGAATGATAATGATAATAATAATGATAGTAATAATGATAATGATAATAATAATAATAATAATAATAATAATAATAATAATAATAATAATAATAATAATAATAATAATGATATGATAATGATAATAATTATAATAATAATCTGATGAACTCAAAGATATATTAACAGAAAAAAAAGATTATCAACTAAGCATGATGCAAATCTCCCACCCACCATGTATATGGCAAACATATCGGCGCATCCACCACAACAGCTGTGGACACCCGTAACACTTATAGTTTCCCACACACACACATACACACACACACACACACACACACACGCGTCCAGATCAGGGCCAGGTATCCTGGACCCTTCATTACCGGATCTATCAGACCAACACTGGCAGTATGTGATTATTATCTGCGACGTGTTGAAAGAAATAATTTACTATCGAGGGGGGGAATCGTAGTGCAAACACTGCGTCTGCGTCATGGGGATGTGTATCTTGGGCTATGGTGCGTAGGAGGTCTGGTATCAGTGCTCAGGGCGGAGGAGGAGGAGGAGGAGAGAAGTAGTCCTTGTGTGCTTTGCCTCGCTGGCTCCGTCGTCAGGAAGAGGAGGAGGAGGAGGAGGAGAGAAGTAGTCCTTTTGTGCTTTGCCTCGCTGGCTCCGTCGTCAGGAAGAGGAGGAGGAGGAGGAGGAGAGAAGTAGTCCTTGTGTGCTTTGCCTCGCTGGCTCCGTCGTCAGGAACAGTCACTGGGAGTGGCTAACACACACACACACACACACACACACACACACACACACACACACAACACATTTACTTTATTGATATCCAGATTAAACTCTAAAGAGCATATTCTAAACCCTCGGGAATCGTTGGGATGTCAAGCAGAGGTCTTTACCTCCAATCATGCATAATAACTTAATTGTAGAATATATGCATAATCTTCACATTCACGTCTGGGCAAGTGGGGATATCGCTAGCTAGTCACCAGTTCCGCTGTACGTGTAATAATCCGGTGGTAAATTGGCCTCGTCTGCATCAGATATTTAGCGATATCTCCTACTGAATTCGAGATAAAATGTGACCTAAACAAAGCCCTTCAGTTGCCGTAAAATGGATCGGCAGAAGAACACGATCAGGCGCCTCATTAGCATTGGCATAATCCGAGAGGCTGGGCCGCTCCCGACGACGCGGTCGATCATACAACGAGAAGGGTAGATATTAGGGAGTTCGTTATCGGAAGCGTCCATCAGCGGGCCTCACTTACCCAAAGCACGGGTATCACACACACACACACACACACACACACACACACACACACACACACACACACACACACACACACACATGACGTTCCCTGGCTGAGAAAAGATATTCCATATTTGCCACCCAAAAGGTCAATATAAGACGTGAGAAACCTATACAAAATAATCGAAAAGTAAACATAAAAAAAGCATTCTAAAATAACCAGACGAAAGAGTAAAGATAGAATACCTCAACAGATCGCTCTGTATGTTTACTGCACGATCAGATATTCCGATATTTTGTGAGAACTTAATGGTATTGTTACTGGATAATGTTAGCCAAGATATAAGCTATATGCACAGTCCGGATAACGCTGATTATAGGTTTTAAGCTGTTATAGGATTTCAAACGAATATACCGGACAAAACACCAACTGATGTATGTAGATATCTCTCTTTCTCAGTCTATATGTCTGTCTGTCTGTCTCTCTTTCTGTAGGGGTTCTAAGACTTTGATTGCGAGAGAGAAGTCGCCCTTAACTAGACCTTTCCTGGCTGCCTCATATGCCCTGCCCCAGTCAACTGGCAGTTCGTAATCCTCTGTATACCACATCGCTCCATGTCATTTCATCCCGCGCAAGCTTTTCACCCTCCTGCATGTAGAGGCTCGATGCACTACATCTTGTATCTTCAGTTTGGTCTCCCCATTCTCTTTATCCCCGCCACCTCTGACACATGTATCCTCTTTGTCAAGCTTTCCTTACTCATTCTCTCCATTTGTCCAAACTATTCCAACACACCCTCTTCAGCTCTCCAAGCCATACTTTCCTTATCACCATACCTTTCTCGTACCATATCATTTCTCAGTCGATCGACCCTTCTCACACCATTTGTTTTCCTCAGTCATTTCATTTCCAACACATTCGCCTTCCTCCGTACCATCTGATCTAAAGCTCATGCCTCCCATCTACACAAACATCTTCGGTGTCAATATTCTTTTAAACATACCTATTTTCAAACTTCTAGAGAGTGCTCTCTCTTTGCATACTTTCCTCAATGCTCTTTATGACTTACCTCCTCTTCCATGGCTCCATTCGCTGCCATGTTCATTCCCATGTATCTAAAACACTTCACCTCCCCCAAGTGGTGTCCATTCACACTCACATTCCAACTAGTCAGTCTTTTCACACTACAAGACCTAATTCCTCGTGTTTCTTCACATTTACCACTAAACTTTTTAGTTTCATACACTCTCCCATATTCAGATACAAACTTTTGCAATTTTTTGCTCGAAACGACTATCAGCGATACGTCATCAGCATATGTCTCTCTATATCTATCTATCTATCTATCTTTTTACCGAGGGGATAGGGGAGAAGGAATGCTGCCCACGTATTCCCTGTATATATATATATACTACCTCGCAAACGCGGGAGACAGCGACAAAGTATAAAAAAAAAAAAAGAAAAAAAAAAAAAAATATATATATATATATATATATATATATATATATATATATATATATATATATATATATATATATATATATATTTATCTTTTTCTTTTTTCTTTCAAACTATTCGCCATTTCCCGCATTAGCGAGGTAGCGTTAAGAACAGAGGACTGGGCCTTAGAGGGAATATCCTCACCTGGCCCCCTTCTCTGTTCCTTCTTTTGGAAAATTGAAAAAAAAAAAAAAATGAGAGGGGAGGATTTCCAGCCCCCCGCTCCCTTCCCTTTTAGTCGCCTTCTACGACACGCAGGGAATACGTGGGAAGTATTCTTTCTCCCCTATCCCCAGGGATAAATATATATATATATATATATATATATATATATATATATATATATATCCTCATTTCTGCGGGTTCAGCCTGTCAGTGGGATGCACCACTGCCACTATCCCCCCTACCTTGAAAACTACACTCTCTCGCAAAGTTATTAGGTCTGGCTGCTGGTCGTCTTCCTAGTGGTACTAACTGAAATGCTATTATACGTATCATAACACTTCCATTCTCTTCGGATGTGCCAGCCATCTCATATTTACATGTTCTGTTCTTAACATCAGTAACATTACATTGATTTCCGTTTTCTTCATCTCATATCCAATTTTGTCATGGCCAGGAAGATTCTTGTGGGTTTCGTTTCTCCAGCTGTCAGCACAGTTGTATACGTGGAGGATGATATCCATGTTTCAGCTCTAATGATAATGTTCGTAAAAGTAAGGCGTCGAATGTGAGTACTTTAGCTTCTATATGAAAGTGTTTCTCCTCCAACAATGGGAGCAACGAATGTAAATGTATACTTTATCTTTATTTTAGTTTTTTCTATTTGAATATCTCGATCCACTCCACCAAAAGGTTATTCGATACTAATGTAGCAGTATATGAAATGATAATGGTAATATTGATAACAACAGCAATGATACTACTACTACTACTACTACTACTACTACTACTACTACTACTACTACTACTACTACTGTTACTGCTACTACCACTACTACTGCTGCTGCTACTACTATTACCACTACTACTACTACTACTATTACTTCTACTACCCCTACAATCATCTCTACGTCAGGCTAGACAGAGACAGAAAGAGGGAGAGAATGACTGTCCCTTATACTCGGATAGCATTTCAGCATCCTTGCTAATGATTGCAGACCTCCCAATCTCTGAACATCAGCAGGAATATGTATTTAACGGTCATTAGTTCACTACGGCGTTCATGCAAAACAACAAGCAAGCCCAGATAAATATTGCACCTACGGCCCTTAATGCTAGGGTCGTGATGGTGGTCAGAGTTCAGCCCCGCCGAGCTGAAGCGCCCCGGATGGTGATTTCCTCTGTGTCGATCGTTCGTTTCTGCTGCCGGTCCCGCCTGCCTCACAGCGCGTAGTAGTAGTAGTAGTAGTAGTAGTAGTAGTAGTAGTAGTAGTAGTAGTAGTAGTAGTAGTAGTAGTAGTAGTAGTAGTAGTAGTAGTAGTAGTAGTAGTAGTAGTAGTAGTAGTAGTAGTAGTAGTAGTAGTAGTAGTAGTAGTAGTAGTAGTAGTAGTAGTAGTAGTAGTAGTAGTAGTAGTAGTAGTAGTAGTAGTAGTAGTAGTAGTAGTAGTAGTAGTAGTAGTAGTAGTAGTAGTAGTAGTAGTAGTAGTAGTAGTAGTAGTAGTAGTAGTAGTAGTAGTAGTAGTAGTAGTAGTAGTAGTAGTAGTAGTAGTAGTAGTAGTAGTAGTAGTAGTAGTAGTAGTAGTAGTAGTAGTAGTAGTAGTAGTAGTAGTAGTAGTAGTAGTAGTAGTAGTAGTAGTAGTAGTAGTAGTAGTAGTAGTAGTAGTAGTAGTAGTAGTAGTAGTAGTAGTAGTAGTAGTAGTAGTAGTAGTAGTAGTAGTAGTAGTAGTAGTAGTAGTAGTAGTAGTAGTAGTAGTAGTAGTAGTAGTAGTAGTAGTAGTAGTAGTAGTAGTAGTAGTAGTAGTAGTAGTAGTAGTAGTAGTAGTAGTAGTAGTAGTAGTAGTAGTAGTAGTAGTAGTAGTAGTAGTAGTAGTAGTAGTAGTAGTAGTAGTAGTAGTAGTAGTAGTAGTAGTAGTAGTAGTAGTAGTAGTAGTAGTAGTAGTAGTAGTAGTAGTAGTAGTAGTAGTAGTAGTAGTAGTAGTAGTAGTAGTAGTAGTAGTAGTAGTAGTAGTAGTAGTAGTAGTAGTAGTAGTAGTAGTAGTAGTAGTAGTAGTAGTAGTAGTAGTAGTAGTAGTAGTAGTAGTAGTAGTAGTAGTAGTAGTAGTAGTAGTAGTAGTAGTAGTAGTAGTAGTAGTAGTAGTAGTAGTAGTAGTAGTAGTAGTAGTAGTAGTAGTAGTAGTAGTAGTAGTAGTAGTAGTAGTAGTAGTAGTAGTAGTAGTAGTAGTAGTAGTAGTAGTAGTAGTAGTAGTAGTAGTAGTAGTAGTAGTAGTAGTAGTAGTAGTAGTAGTAGTAGTAGTAGTAGTAGTAGTAGTAGTAGTAGTAGTAGTAGTAGTAGTAGTAGTAGTAGTAGTAGTAGTAGTAGTAGTAGTAGTAGTAGTAGTAGTAGTAGTAGTAGTAGTAGTAGTAGTAGTAGTAGTAGTAGTAGTAGTAGTAGTAGTAGTAGTAGTAGTAGTAGTAGTAGTAGTAGTAGTAGTAGTAGTAGTAGTAGTAGTAGTAGTAGTAGTAGTAGTAGTAGTAGTAGTAGTAGTAGTAGTAGTAGTAGTAGTAGTAGTAGTAGTAGTAGTAGTAGTAGTAGTAGTAGTAGTAGTAGTAGTAGTAGTAGTAGTAGTAGTAGTAGTAGTAGTAGTAGTAGTAGTAGTAGTAGTAGTAGTAGTAGTAGTAGTAGTAGTAGTAGTAGTAGTAGTAGTAGTAGTAGTAGTAGTAGTAGTAGTAGTAGTAGTAGTAGTAGTAGTAGTAGTAGTAGTAGTAGTAGTAGTAGTAGTAGTAGTAGTAGTAGTAGTAGTAGTAGTAGTAGTAGTAGTAGTAGTAGTAGTAGTAGTAGTAGTAGTAGTAGTAGTAGTAGTAGTAGTAGTAGTAGTAGTAGTAGTAGTAGTAGTAGTAGTAGTAGTAGTAGTAGTAGTAGTAGTAGTAGTAGTAGTAGTAGTAGTAGTAGTAGTAGTAGTAGTAGTAGTAGTAGTAGTAGTAGTAGTAGTAGTAGTAGTAGTAGTAGTAGTAGTAGTAGTAGTAGTAGTAGTAGTAGTAGTAGTAGTAGTAGTAGTAGTAGTAGTAGTAGTAGTAGTAGTAGTAGTAGTAGTAGTAGTAGTAGTAGTAGTAGTAGTAGTAGTAGTAGTAGTAGTAGTAGTAGTAGTAGTAGTAGTAGTAGTAGTAGTAGTAGTAGTAGTAGTAGTAGTAGTAGTAGTAGTAGTAGTAGTAGTAGTAGTAGTAGTAGTAGTAGTAGTAGTAGTAGTAGTAGTAGTAGTAGTAGTAGTAGTAGTAGTAGTAGTAGTAGTAGTAGTAGTAGTAGTAGTAGTAGTAGTAGTAGTAGTAGTAGTAGTAGTAGTAGTAGTAGTAGTAGTAGTAGTAGTAGTAGTAGTAGTAGTAGTAGTAGTAGTAGTAGTAGTAGTAGTAGTAGTAGTAGTAGTAGTAGTAGTAGTAGTAGTAGTAGTAGTAGTAGTAGTAGTAGTAGTAGTAGTAGTAGTAGTAGTAGTAGTAGTAGTAGTAGTAGTAGTAGTAGTAGTAGTAGTAGTAGTAGTAGTAGTAGTAGTAGTAGTAGTAGTAGTAGCAGTAGTAGTAGTAGTAGTAGTAGTAGTAGTAGTAGTAGTAGTAGTAGTAGTAGTAGTAGTAGTAGTAGTAGTAGTAGTAGTAGTAGTAGTAGTAGTAGTAGTAGTAGTAGTAGTAGTAGTAGTAGTAGTAGTAGTAGTAGTAGTAGTAGTAGTAGTAGTAGTAGTAGTAGTAGTAGTAGTAGTAGTAGTAGTAGTAGTAGTAGTAGTAGTAGTAGTAGTAGTAGTAGTAGTAGTAGTAGTAGTAGTAGTAGTAGTAGTAGTAGTAGTAGTAGTAGTAGTAGTAGTAGTAGTAGTAGTAGTAGTAGTAGTAGTAGTAGTAGTAGTAGTAGTAGTAGTAGTAGTAGTAGTAGTAGTAGTAGTAGTAGTAGTAGTAGTAGTAGTAGTAGTAGTAGTAGTAGTAGTAGTAGTAGTTGCAGTAGTAGAAATAGTATTAGTAGTAGTGGTAATAGTAGTAGTAGTAATAGTAGTAGCAGTAGTAATAGTAGTAGAAAGAGTAGTATTACCTGTTGCTTTTGTTGTTGTTGTCGTAGAGGTGAAGCTGTTGAATATCATTTGCGACTCATGAACTTTTCCGTACAGCAGATGCTATATTACTTGTCACTCAAGACCTGCCACTCTCCGTCATTTGCTATTGTATTTATAAACTCTATAGCCTTCATCTTCCAACGGCCACTCTCTGTCAATCATTCTGCTCATTCTGTCAATCATTCGTAAATAGATTTACTTACAGTTATCCACCCGTCACTGTAGCTCTAGAAAGATGAGGCCTCTCTCTCTCTCTCTCTCTCTCTCTCTCTCTCTCTCTCTCTCTCTCTCTCTCTCTCTCTCTCTCTCTCTCTCTCTCTCTCTCTCTCTCTCTCTCTCTCTCTCTCTCTCTCTCTCTCTCTCTCTCTCTCTCTCTCTCTCTCTCTCTCTCTCTCTCTCTCGCAAAATAGATGGACGTAATAAGTGGTGTGCCTCAGGGATCAGTCTTGGGACCAGGTCAACTGGCTGTTAAAGCATCAATCACTTCTCTCCTTCACCTACAACACAAACAAGAGACACGCCATACTTTTCGGATCCTTTTGAAAAACCAGTGAAACATTTATCGAACGACGGAGAAAAGTATTTCCTTGGAGCAGTATTATACATATTACACTTATAACACTGCCTTACAGCTGCAGCATCATAATGCATTACACACTCATCCACTTTCCAAAATTCACGAGACAGCAACTTCAGTAATGGTTCCAAGGGTCCTTGGCGCAACTCCTGTTGCAGGAGGTCAGAGGCATAATTCATGGTCTTCGACTAGAAATATGACTCGCTGTGCCTCTCGGCCTCCGGCAGGGGCACTTGAAGCTTAAACACGCAGTTCAGTTGATTATATTAATGGACTTTAAACCTACGTCCTCATTTTCCGATTATATTCATCTGGTCTGAGGAATATTGTCAACATCTGTATATCTATCTACTCATATTAGGAATAAGAAATGGTTGCCAGATTATGAATCCTCATTAAAACAATAAATAACTGGCTTAGAAAGACATACAGGCCTTCTGACGTGTTCTTCAATGAGTTCTATTCAGAGTCTTAACACCTTCTTCCCAAAACATCAAAGTGAGACGTTCATCACAATCCCTCATGCAAATGAGCTGAGGAATACTTCGTCTCAGCTTTCAGTATGTCTTGTACGAACGTGTGACAGATTTATATACATAGTCAAAACATCATCATCATATGCTCTGTTGATTCCATGCGATAGCTCATGTCTAGCCCCGACGTGTGTATTGATGGGACTGACTTAAAAGTCCAGTGAAGCAGGTGTTCTTTCTTTTATTTCTCTGTTTACAGTAAGCCATTCGCAAACGGTGACTGCAAATTTGCGCTGCAAGTGACAAGCTTCTGGATATTAGATCCTGCCAACTGCCACTCATACAGCATTATCTGCAGATGAAATACATACCTGTAATTAGAGCCCAGGGCGATACAGAGACTCATTACAGAAGCCTGTTCTTTACTAGTTATTACCAGAGTGTTACTAGGTGCCAAATTTGGAATCTTAATCACCTAGCAATTGATCAGCTAGATCAAAAGAAGAAAAAAAAAGAAATGGTGATTTTCTTGCTTCGGATCCTTAAAGATTCATTACTGTGTTCTGAGGTACATTGTCTGCGACCTCACCGTAGGGAGCTAAATCAGCAAGACCTGTAATGTTATTTTGTATTCGTAGTGGAGTAGGTGAGGTAATCTTATATTCATTAGCATACGTAAGATGTACTGCCTTGTATCGTTATGGACAAATCAGTGAAATTTTCAGGAAACTACTGTATTATCATGCTAGTGTTAGAGAAACGGATCCTGATGGCAAATCTTAATTCTACTTTAATCTTTGTAGAAGACAAAACAGTCCGTAAACTACTGAGTGATCCACAGAGACGAAAACTATAGATATAGTTAACCTTAACCCACCCCTTCCTAAATCAAAAGATAGGAGATCTAACACGACAGATAAACGAGGAAGTAAGAAACCCTGATAGATGCAGAAAGAATTAGTAGCAATGCAGTAAACCCAGATGCGCCAGTCTATCATTTCCTCGCCGCCATACCAATTAAGCCAAATTTTTTTATGACTTACAACTTGAGCCGCGGTTCGATGCAGCCGATTAGGCGAAGAGGGTCGTCACCAACGCAAACCCTGGCCTGTTGTTAACAAGGTGATTGTCATTCCCTCTATCGTTATCTCTCTTATCATTTGCCCTGATAAAGATCTGCTTATCTTTTTCTTTTCTTTTTTTTGTCTCTAGAGTAATTTCATACCGACCCTTTAATACAATGAACAGGTTGAGCGTGCGAGTTTTTTTTTTAGATGAATTATATAAAGGTTATATCTGAGAAAGAGATTTGCCTGTGATATCCCGTCCTTTGCGATTCTGACTTTTAACCAGGATCGGGATTTAAGTGGTCAACTTTCCACACCTTCACAGCGATTACACGTCTGGTTTACACTATCATCCTCACAGCTCCGACACAGTTAGAATCAGCTCTCTAACGCTGACTCAGCTCCCACTGGATGTGTTAGGATTCAGTGAAGGAGAACGGCAAGCCACCTCATCAAAAGGGTTCGAGAACTACATCCTTCGTCAGATCTGTGATCCCTCACCGATGTCAACATATCATGCCTTGTGGGTGCTACAAGTCACAAGACGAATGCCTGTGCCACATGATGGAGTCTACAAGTCACCCCCCACCCTCCACCCCAGAGTTCATTGGAAACTTCAAACGACATGTTCAAATATACGAAGGTCACGGATCTTTAACTAAGTACAGCAGGACCCCAGGAGAAGGATGCGAGTTCTGGGTTAGGTATCGAGGTGTAGGCAGGTGGCGAGCGGAGGCGGCAACAGCAGAGTTCCCCAACATAGTTTCACCGACCCGGATTCCCCCCCCTTAACCATCGGCTACCCCCACGCCTTCCCTCCTCCAGCTCGTGAAATCAATAGACTTAATTAAACCCTTTTCGATCACATGTATCACCATCAATGACAACCTCACAAAAGACAAAAGAACAAATTAGGCAAAGCAGGTAGTGAGTATCACATCCTCCTTCCTCCGCTAACTAGCAATCCACGTTCGTTCTAGATTTCCCATCCCATTCAACAGCCAATAAGAATTCTATCAAGTGGTTTTTAACCATTAATTACATCCCGATTATCTCGTATCTAGCAATCGACATCGCTACTTATTATTCTGTAAAAGATGTAAATTTCCAGAAGGTCAAACGGTGTAAAACAGGTAGCATAGAAACCCTTCCCTCCCATCCAGGCCTCGCTCTCTGGCGGCCACAGGAAGCCCCTGATATCGCCGACTGCTACCATCCGGCATAATACCCACCTTCTTGCATTTTATCGCCCTTTCTATCATGCAGAATCTTGGTCCCCTTCCACATCATATGCAGGTTCACCCCCAAACCGATTTAGGGATCGACCAGAGATGGTCTTTGAGGGACGTTTGGGGACTGGTTGATCGGGAGGTAGTTATGGCCTTCACGATATCGTATTGTGACGGGCTGAGGGTCATTGGGAAAGACCTCACCTGTCGCCCTGGTTATTCTGAGAAGACTTCGGAGTTGGTGATTCGTAACGGAGGATCCTGATGACGCTTGGAGAACTCCGGGTGGTGGGGACGACGCATCATCGCCTCGGGTAGGCGGGAGGAGAACAGAGTTAAACTATATCATCAGACAATAAAAAGCATTGGTGAATTTATGTCCTCCCCTCAAACTACCATTTGAGGCTTCAGAGGAGATGTAAAAGGGTCTCATCCTCGCATGTATGACATGACTCCAGAATAGATGAGGGTCAAAAGGGGATGTAGTCAATTACACCTTTACTCCTAGTGCGAGACGCCGACTTCGCAAGCCTTAATGTATAACCTCGAAGGGTTGATCATCAGGGCGCAGTTAGTGGCTCCTGATTTGTAGCTGTGACGTGCCAAATAGTTTCCTCTGGGTTGTGGGAGGCTTAATAGTAGCATAGGAGTGAGAAAAAAAAAGAAAGCTGCCAGATGTTATGGCATTAGCTGGCGATGAGGGGCCTATCTCTCTAGCACCTTCTATGCATAAGTAAAAAGGTCACTAGGTGTTCCTAATGGTAGCTAATGGAATAAGTAGCTCCAACTACAGGTTTCAAGCGCATTGATCATTCTCGCTGCCTTTTGCTGTTGATGTTTGTCTAGTCTTTGTAAGGTTGGCGGCAGAGTGATATTATGGTCATGAGAATGATTACATGATTACGTGATTACACCATGTCGCATTTACCCGTCATTATAACGGTCGGTCACAAACTGCGCCTTCAGCATCTGTAGGTTTCTAGAGGCGCAGACGAACACATTTCGTTGACGGTGTCATGTACATGGACGAAACTATAGAGCTTATGAATCCTTACCCACATCTGCCTATCTGTCTGTCTGCCTGTCTGGCTGTTTGCCTCCCCCTTTCTCTCTGTCTATCTATCTATCTATCTATCTATCTATCTATCTCTCTATATATATATGATATAAACTCGGTGGACTGAATGATATGGCAGGACAGATGGAGGGAAAGGTAGAGAGAAGAAGAATCATGAACAAGAAGTACAGAGAGACAAACATAGACAGAAGGAAGAAAGGACAGGCTGAGAGAGAGAGAGAGAGAGAGAGAGAGAGAGAGAGAGAGAGAGAGAGAGAGAGAGAGAGAGAGAGAGAGAGAGAGAGAGAGAGAGAGAGAGAGAGAGAGAGAGAGAGAGAGCGGCTGAAGAGAAGGGATCAGGGATCAGGGATCAGGGATCAGGGGTCATCCGCGCTGATTTGGAAGGGTGAGTCTGGAGAATCAAAAGGTAGGGTAGGGGAACAGCTGGAGTGGGCAATGAGTCAGAGAACTACCTCCACTTGTATCCCACTGAGTGGCACCTGACACGCAAATATCCCTGATGATGACATGTATCGTGGAGGATAATGTTGTATGCGAGTCGGCGAAACTCATCAAAATGCAAATCAACCGGTTATTTGACCGCAGAACGAGGCAAAAAAACATAGCATAAACATTACAGTTTATGGGCTTCACATACTTGGCATTTCCAGAGGAGAAGATATGCATATAAAAAAATAAAGAGAGAAGAGATAGCCCCCCTTTCATGATTCCAAGTGGTAGCCTGGAGTGACTTAGCACCAGAAGGGAGGTAATTCTAACCACCTAAACCACAAGTTCTCTCTCTCTCTCTCTCTCTCTCTCTCTCTCTCTCTCTCTCTCTCTCTCTCTCTCTCTCTCTCTCTCTCTCTCTCTCTCTCTCTCTCTCTCTCTCTTCGTCTCTAGTCATCTGGTGGACTTCCTAATCAACAGGGTCGACACACCTTCGCTGTCACACTACAATACGACTTATTGACCCGAGGGAATTCATTAATTTTTTTTTCTTTTTTGATTATCGAAGGAGAATTATGGTTAACCGAATATTGGTAATGAATGGCTGAATGTTGTTATAGTATCACATATCTTTTTCTTTCTTTCATACTATTCGCCATCTCCCGCATTAGCGCGGTAGCGTTTAGAGCAGAGAACTGGACTTTTGAGAGAATATCCTCACTTGGCCCTCTTCTCTGTTGCTTTCTTTGGAAAAAAACAAAAACAAAATGAGAGGGGAGGATACCCGGCCCCCCGCTCCCTTCCCTTTTAGTCGCCTTCTACGACACGCAGGGAATACGTGGGAAGTATTTTTCCTCCCCTATCCCTAGGGATAGGTATCATATATATATATATATATATATATATATATATATATATATATATATATATATATATATATATATATATATATATATATATATATATATATATATATATATATATATATATATATATATATATATATATATATATATATATATATATATATATATATATATATATATATATATATATATATATATATATATATATATATATATATATATATATATATATATATATATATATATATATATATATATATATATATATATATATATATATATATATATATATATATATATATATATATATGCATATGTTTAGGAATTAAGTGCATGAAAAGCGTGAATTTAAGAAAATCATATCATCTCCATTACGATGTTTACGACAGGGAGAGAGTAGGTATCTATGGCCCAAGGAAGAGTGCCCTTCTCCAGCAATTAGGACGATGACTAAGAATCCCTCTGGCGGAGAAGCTTGAAATACAAGTATAAAGGTATCTAAAGGCTTGACTTCGAGGGGATCGGGTACGCCTCCTCTTGGACTCAAATACCTGACTGAGTATGAGAACAGGTGGTACGGGGCAGGGGTGAAAGACTAGTAGCCGTGACCCGTAGCTGCTTATGGTGTTGGTTCCTGCTCCTGCAGGGACCCCGGGCTGACAGCGGCGCCTCGATAGTGAGACAGATGCCCGGCCGAAGCTCGAATGCTAATGAGCAGTAGCGGCCCAGCAGACGATAATGAGCTCTGCGATGGTCCAGGTGAAACCCAACCCTGGTGGGTGTTTGTTCTTCCCTGATGACGATGTCTGGGTCCTGGTGTAGTATTCTTTTTTCCTTTTGTGTGTTAGTTGAGACGATGCGCGCATATGAGTGCCCTATCTAGTGTCATATATATATATATATATATATATATATATATATATATATATATATATATATATATATATATATATATATATATATATATATATATATATATATATATATATATATATATATATATATATATATATATATATTCTAAACCAGGTACCCGTTTTCTACCAACCTTCAGGGGAAAATGAACAGCCGTGACGAGGGTTCGAATCTCTGCCGTCTCGACCCTTGGGTGGCCCGTGAATGCGTCACGCTCCAGCCACGCCGTAGTGGTCTGATATCCTTCTCTTTAATGCAGAGAAGAGGAATGTCAGATATGCCGACTGCATGGACAATATATATACCCGGGATTCCCTTCTATCTTAATAGGTCTTCATGCAGCGCTATTGTCCACCGGGTCGGGACAATAGATCATAAAGTGTTTTGATGATGCATGTGCGTCTATGTGCAAAACGTTCAGGCCAATTGGGTAGTAAGTGATCAGGTCTTCTTTATGGTACTTGTATCATGGTCATGAAAGCCCTTAGGAATTATTGAAACAGCAGAATAGGATAGTATGAAGATACAGTGACAATAGGATTAATAAACTATTGAAAGACCATATCCAGAAACGTACGAGTTCTAAAGAGAGTTAAGGAGAAATAAACAGGTTGATAAACAAGGCGTCAATGACCAAGTAAAGCCTAATAGACAGGGAAAATAAGAGCGATCAGGTGTGCGTTTGTATGCAAATGAGATACGCGCTGAGCTGTGAAAACTGCAGAACAATGATACACTAAAGTGTCTGCAGCGGTGTCAAAGGGAGGAGTAACGAAGATGATAACAGGTTTGGGTCCACACCACAAGAGAGAGGAACATCGGACGATACCTTCGGGATGACATATGCACTGGAATTAACAGGAGAGGTATTCAACGTAGTGAGGCTACATATAAAGAAGGAAAATCGAACATCTGTGGAGGAGCGACGGATGTGATGAGGAAGAAAAAGGAAGAGACTATGAGTGATAAAATTCGAGCATATTTGAATAAAGGAAAACAATGTTACCAGTTTGAATAGAGACAGAAAATAGAAGACGGCGGATAACTAGTCTAATTGATCGTCTCTGAAGCTGAAATCTAAGATCAGCTTGATTTAAGGATCACCAGTGTTATGGAAAGTAGAAGAAGGAAGTGAACTACGATTAACATAAAGAGGAGGGAAGAAATATACTTAGGAAAGTGGAGCTTATTACCTTAGAGAAGTAAAGCGATTGTTGGCATAAGAAATGGGTTGGTGATAAAAATATATATATATATATATATATATATATATATATATATATATATATATATATATATATATATATATATATATATATATATATATATATATATATATATATATATATATATATATATATATATGTATATATATATATATATATATATATATATATATATATATATATATATATATATATATATATATATATATATATATATATATATATTTATATATATATATATATATATATATATATATATATATATATATATATATATATATATATATATATATATATATATATATATATATATATATATATATATATATATATATATATATATATATATATATATATACATATATATATATATATATATATATATATATATATATATATATATATATATATATATATATATATATATATATATATATATATATATATATATATATATATATATATATATATATATATATATATATAGACAGTGAGAAAAGTTGATATACAAATTCTTTTTTCCTTTTCTAGTAATAAACTGAAAAAGTCTTAAAACTTGAATTTCATGAGGGCACATTATCATCCTTTAGTGTTGGACTATTTTATCATATCTGGATTAGCAAGACTTTTCGCCCGAGTGAGAATTTTATGAGGGTTTCCTTTAGTAGCGAGACTTATATTACTATGTGCGAATATATTCGAAACCTGGTTGCGGCAGTAAGTGCACATTCAACTCAACCCACCTGTTCATCCTCTCGTCTGATCTAGTCAGAAAAATGGCTAGTAACTTGAGTAATGAAGGTTGTTTTAATGAGATGGATTTGATAAGGGCGTTTAGTTACCCGTACCGTTCCAACTAACAATAAAAAAGGAGAGAATAAGGAATGTTTAGATGTGTGGTGATTCGACTGTCCAACCCAAAGTGCTATTACGGAGTGTTAGATGGAGAGTAACATGGGTAGGTGATGCACAAAGGGGTGGAAGGATGTATATGGGAATTAAAGTAACGGGAAATAGAGATACTTAAAAAGACGTGTTAACTTTAAATTTTGAAAAAACATTTAAACCTTTTTTTTTTCGATATCACTGGGTCTTCTTTTTCTGTGGGGGAGACTGGTTGGTTGGTTGGTTGGTTTGGTTAAGCTTCAGGTTTATCAAATCGCCAAGGTTATTTAGGTCTTCCACGTCAGACTATTCTATCCACCAACCGAGAACTCTTGAACACCTTCTTCAACTCACAATCCTGCACCCACACATACCCTCACTACGCACACTGAGTACGATACAGGACGCTTTATCTCCTTACATGAGTGCGTGATCATCCTTGGACTGGAAGAAATGCTAAATGTTCCGTAAAATCAATCTATCTGTAGAGAAACTTTCACATTTGTAAATATTTACACTTCTCAGTACTCTGCGTAGCGTCTTTCTTGTAAATGGAAAAATAAAGAGATTCAAGATCTATCCTTTTCCTCTCTTTATAATATCATTATCAGACTAAAGGACATTTTCTTAAATTGTGTAATTGTAATGTCGTTTAATTATCACGTAGGATGTTAAAAAAAAAGGCCGTTAATAGATAAACTGGAGTTTAAGAGTGACTCTGATACAATGAAAGGTTTTACACAATCGTTTTTTCTTGACCCTAATCCCCAAATAGTCGAAGAGAATAATTTCAGCCTTAGCTAATGCAAGCAAAAACTAGTCACGGCTGTCTCGAGCGGTGTTCTATCGCTGAGTAACACCCCGGAGCATAGATTTCGCGAGACAAGGTCAATAAGCATCCTAGAGAGCAGACTATCATGATGAACCACCCTCCAATCCATATGATGGAGAGTAAACCGGAGTACTGTGGGAGGGTTCCTGGATATGGCAACTTGGTTGGCTCATTCTCTGTCCATTCTCATCCACCACCATCACAGCAGCGTTGCTCAAACGCTCGTCCCCATCTTCCTCCCTCCGATCTATTTTCCCCCCAAAAAAGGTATCTGAAGCAAGTGGCAATCTGAAGGTGGAATGTGGCAGGAAGGATGATAACAGAAACGCATCTACCAAAAAGGTCTTTGTAACAATGGCCTCGGAAAATTCCTTCGGGTGATAAATATAAATTCTTCCAGTCCTCCATTAGGTTCACTACATAATTACCAGCAGATCCCGTCTGTTGTTAGAGTGGCCGCGCTGCCACTGGCCACGTTAAAAGATTATTTCCAACTCTTAATGTCCCGGTTATCACGAGTGTCCAAACGATTCAGAGCAGCCAAACACAAGGCATATGCAAGGTCGAAGAAGACAAGCATTTCCTGAACTTGGTAAGAGTCATTGTAATTGCCTCAAAGGAGTCATATGACAGCTCGTTTGCACTGAAGCCAGTGTCTCTTACATGTCGAAACAGTCCTCAATTTCTTCGTCTAGTCGAGTGTATGATCCCCTAGAGTCCCACGATTTGCGTCTGAGTATATGAACCGATGAACTGGGTGTCCCAAAGAAATGAGCAGGATGTCTGTGTGGCTTAATATCTTTGTGCGTGTGTCTGACAGCAGAAGGAAGCCTTGCAAGAACGGTGAGAAGAATCACTGTAGCTAATACTTCCAGAAATAAACGAGCAATGACAAACAAAGAAAATTAAGCCACAGACAAGAAGCTGATTTCTTGAAAATGTTTGTTCTTAGGAATTTGAGGGAAAAATAATAACAAGAAATAAAGATTAGAGTTACTCCGCAGGTAATTACCCAGTTTCTTAGAAATTGGTATAAATAGGAATCAGAGTGAAAATAAACGGAAGGTCTGCATAATTTACTTAATTCAAGAGGAAAATGTGAGTTGAAAACCAGAATATTGTAAACAGGAAGAGAGAAGAGATAACGGGAGGTTGGAGATTAAGATACTGATAGTGAGAAGGTGTGTAACCTGGTCTCCAAGACAGGGGTCATATGGACGAGACCGACCACACACATGGTCAGAGTGAGGAGGTAACGTGGCCGGAGATAATCTGCACGACATCAGAACTTGAGGAGTGTCACTTGCGGAAGACGAAGATAGATAAGGAGACGAAAATAGATACGGAGGTTTCAGAGGAGATTTAAAGATACCGGACAACGAAGTGAAAGCCATAAGAGAATAAAATAATTTACTCTCTTCTTCGACTTCTTCTGCAAATACGTATCAATGTTTCCTATGGTAGAGTAGGTGGGGATTCACACAGATTTTCAGGGAGTTCGATGCGCTGCAAGTAGGTATCTATGTTTCCTACGGTAGAGTAGGCGGGGTGCACTTAGATTTTGAGGAATTTCGATGCGCTGCAAGTAAGTATCTATGTTTCCTACGGTAGAGTAGGTGGGTGCACTTAGATTTCTAGGAATGTCGATGCGCTGCAAGTAGGTATCAATGTTTCCTACGGTAGAATAGGCGGGGTGCACTTAGATTTTGACGAATTTCGATGCGCTGCAAGTAGGTATCTATGTTTCCTACGGTAGAGTAGGAAGGGTGCACTTAGATTTCCAGGAATTTCGATGCGCTGCAAGTACGTATCAATGTTTCCTATGGTGTAGCAGGTGAGGTGTAAATAGATTTTCGAATAATTTCGATGCGCTACAAGTAATTATCAATGTATCCTTGGGTATAGTAGGTGGATGCACTTAGATTTTCAGGAATTTCGATGCGCTGCAAGTACGTATCAATGTTTCCTATGGTGTAGTAGGTGAGGTGTAAATAGATTTTCGGAAATTTCGATGCGCTACAAGTAATTATCAATGTATCCTTGAGTATAGTAGGTGGGTTCATACAGATTTTCAGGGAATTCGATGCGCTGCAAGTACGCATCAATGTTTCCTATGGTTGTAGTAGGCGAGGTGTAAATAGATTTTCGGAAATTTCGATGCGCTACAAGTAATTATCAATGTATCCTTGGGTATAGTAGGTGGGTTCATTGAGATTTTCAGAAATTTCGATGCGCTGCAAGTAAGTATCCAATGTTTCCCATCGGAGAGGAGGTGGGGCGGTGCGCGTCAAGGTATATCTGAGAGATCCTGTTACGATCCGTTTATGGCAAGAAATTCCTTACCCTCCGTGTGCTGGTGGAGCTGAACCAGACAGCCAGCCGAAAGATACAAGGATCTCTTGGGTGAGAGTACAGGTGCACTCCGCCCATTTGTTGCAGGTGGCTGGGATGATAGGTCTCACCAGGACACGGAGCTCCGGCGTTTTCATTCGCCAGTAATCATGGGTATTGAAGGTAGAAAACATGGATAACCATCCCTATTCGTCAAAAGAGTTCCATCTCTCTGGGAACCCACCAGTGGCTCGAGCAGGTCCACTAATCAAATACCAGTTAGCAGATAAGGCGTTGTTCTTACCGGGTTATCTCTACTGATTGTCTGGCTTTTTTTGCAATTTTTTTTTTGCACCGTTGATTCGGGAATGATAGTGGGTAAATAGCGCCTCCCTTGCGGGATCAAGTGTAAAATCTTTCGACCTAGAACTGGGACGCATGAGACATCTTCACCACAGGGACTCTATTCTCTGGGGTCAGTGTGAGGTGTCTGTTAGAGAGAGAGAGAGAGAGAGAGAGAGAGAGAGAGAGAGAGAGAGAGAGAGAGAGAGAGAGAGAGAGAGAGAGAGAGAGAGAGAGAGAGAGAGAGAGAGAGAGAGAGAGAGAGAGAGAGAGGAAACTCGTTACCGACCCACCACAGCGTCAAAATTAATCACGTTATACAACTTTTTGTCCTATTATGAAATTTCACAGAGATCCGGTGTGAAAACAATTCGTCACATACTCTGCTTTACGAGCGGGAAGCGAACCTGGTGGGATGATGCCTCTGGCCCTTAAAACCTTCTAGACTCAGCTGTGTGTCTATGCAGCAGCAACATCAACATAAATAGAAATATTGGAGAGAATGAGTTTCGACGACTGGGGTTAAATTTCTTCCATTTTTCTTTAGAATATATTCTCTTTGACGAGCTGAAAATACCACTTAACCTACGGTTTGTCTGAAATGCTTCAGTAAAGAAGTCAATTTCCGAAAGCTCCTTCATCAGAAAAGAATAATTGTCACTCTTATGTAGTTTTGAATTGAACCTCTGACTACTTACAATTCTATGACTCCTTTCTGTAGCCCAGTAAACGTCATCCTTTGGCAATTCCCCAGCGGGATCTTTCGAAAAATTAACGAGAGGATAAAAGCGATTTTATAGTCTTCAGTATTAGTTTTCAATTACTAACATCAATGAACCAGAGACCTTCCACGTAGGTAAAAAAAAAAAGATGAGTGGAGGGAACAACTTAAATGTAACTGAATTCAAGGAGCAACAGACTATTGGGTCTTAACAAGGCTGTTTGTGATAGTGGAGTAGAACAGATTTTGAATTATTGTGGTAGGAGTAAAAAGACAAAAGAAATAAAGAGGAAGACCTGTATACTTATCTTGTAGCTAAAGAGATGCAAATGACGTCAGTCATAGATCTTAAATATCAAAAAGAAGATTAGGGAATTCTTCGGTGTTACGTCAGAATATAATCAACCCTTTGAAATATCAATGGTCTGCGTTCTTCAGCATTACGGAAATAGTATGCCATTACGAAATTAAGAGTCCTCTTTAGGTGTCGAAGTTTCATTTCTTTGGAACAGTTTTGCTCTCTTTATACAAGGATTGATTCGTCCTTGTATGGAGTATTGCGCTCACATCTGGGGTGGTTTTAGCTCGACATCCTTGCTGCACAGAGCTGAGTCAAAAGCAGTTCGGCTTATCAGCTCTCTCAAGCCAATCTCAAAATTTGATCTACTTGCCCAACACCGCAATGTTAGATCACTTCTTCCCTCTCCTATAGGTATTACTTTGTCTTTTGCTCCCGAGAGCTGGCTGCTTGCTCTTGTGCTCCCACACCTTTAGCTAGATCACGCAATACTTGCGAGCTGTGATTACTGCTTAGCTGTTGGAATCTCAAGGATAGGCCGGTTTCCATAACGGCTACCTTATTTCCATACACCTCAAAGTTTTGGACCTCTCTACCCTCTAATGTCTTTCCATTAACTATGACCTACTAGTTTTCAAAAGACAAATTTTTCACTCCCTCCAAAGTTCGTAAACACTTAACCTTGTCTCCTTTTTCTCCATTTATCAACCTTTCTATATTTTAGGTAAGGCCTGGCCTTGATGTGGAGTTCTTTCCGTGACTTGAGCCTCCAACTTAGAAAAAAAAAGGTAGTTTGGTGAATGAGATTTTGATTATACAGACAATATAACCTGACTGGATGAGAAATAGAGAGAGAAAATCTAAACAAAATTAGAATATTGAGTGGCATATGCTTATAGCCATAAAGAAAATGAAACACGAAGATCCAAGTGCTTTCGTAATAAATTCACATCTTCAGGGATACACAAATAATGTTTTTTTGTATTTCTTGTTACTACCAACATATTCCAAAGCCATGTGTTAGGTTTTGGTATATCTGCATATTGAGGGCACAGAGGTATTTTTTCTCTATGTAATGTAAACCAAGATTATTCGGCTAAGAATATTAGACGGTGCTCTATGCTTTATCCTTCTTTCCCCTAATTAATTTTGCATTTAACAAACATTAGTTGATAAATGTTTAGGTTTTTCACATGAGTATTTTCTTTTTCTCTCTCAATCAGAAAACGTAAGTAGAATGACTGTAATACATGAAAAACATTTTCAGAGACTATGAACATTAGTACTCAAACCCTTGGGCAACATGCCAAAAGTATACAAGAGCCAACTTTCACGAGTATACATTGCCATCTAAAACAAAAGCAGTGGTTATAAAGACTAAGTCGTTTTCTAATATGATAGAGAAAACAAGGGAACACTTCTCTGAAATTAAATTTTGAATATTTTTCTTTCTCTCTCGTTTTAAAGAAACCTCATTGATCTTCAGACGTCTTCTTCTGTTTAAATGACTTTTTGAAAAATTTGGCACCAGAATGCCTTTCCAGGGTCGAGAACTGGAAATGATATATAAAAAGAATATATGTCCTACGTAAAACAGGATCGATATGATATTTTTCTGAGCAAAGAATACTTGAATTTTCACATCTTATCTTCACCCATTTTTGGGGGTGAATGTTGATGCGATTGCTTTACAAGCAACACGGAATTCTAAACATCCTGCAAGCATGCTCATGTCTTTCTCTGAGATTCGTTTACACTCAGTTTTCTTTGGTATTGCCGTCTAACAGATCATTTTGACCACTACCTAGATCACCTCTGCTACCAGCAGATCATCCATGGCTATGAGCAGGTCAGCTAAGGTCCTTAGGAAGCCACAACTGCCCTCAAACAGGTCATCTTGGCTGTTTAGCAGGTCAATCACCGATCCAGAAGGCAACCTCATCTATCCAACAGGCCGTCTTGGCCACACAGGTCACGTTGATTGGTCAACAGGTTATCTTGACCGCACAGTAGGCCACTTTGGCAATCTAGCGGGTCATCTAAACCTTTGGGCAAGTTGCAGTTCACAGGATGCGATCAGAAAGATATATCTAAGTCAGTCGGTTTTTACAGCTTCACACAGCCCATCCAGCTAGTTCCTTCAGCAAGGTAATACTTGCCGAACCAGTCTCCTCAGAGAGCCAAAGTTCGCCCAGTCTCTTCCTAAAAGCTGCAATTTAACCACTAGGTGTTCACAAATAGAGAATTCCTTGCGGACCCTGACGCTTGAGCAAGCTAAGTTTTACTTAGTACAAACCAGAGTTTTCTCAACAGGATATAGCGTGTCTAGCCAGTTGTCCCTGAAATGCAGAGAGCACTCTGCCAGAGTCTCCTAAGCAAATTACTGTACTCAGTTTCCTTTTCCTTAGAAGGCTACGGTAATGTCTTTCAGTATGTTGCAAATATCACAATTCACAATCCTCATTATCCACAGCAAGCCTACAGTCTACTCGCTCAGACTTTTCAAGAAGTCGGATTCCACTTCTTTTCCCTGAGAAATCTTATGAACTTAGCTAGAATTCACAGAGCTGTTCTGTGATCTGTAGTTATATCAAGTTCCTCCTCTCAGAGAACATCCGCTCATTTTCCTCAGTATGTAGAATGCCCTCCCTCCAGCCATTTTTCTCTCAGCCAGTATCCTCATCAAACTAGTTACCTGTGAAGGCACAACTGCTCTCACAATAAACTTACTTGCTCACTCACCCGGTCTCCTCAATCAGCTTCAATTCAGTTACTTAATTCTCCTCAGAAAAAAAGAGAAAGACTGGAACCAGCCAAATTCCTCAGTGAGATAATGGTCATTGTAGACCGATTCCTAAGAAAACCGGATTCCATCCCGCGTTTCCCAAAGCCTATCTCACGACCTGTGGACTATCGAAATAGTTTCCCAGAAAGAAGAAGCTCACAAATACTTTTATTGATCAAGTCACCCCTCAAAGGCCCAGTCCTCTGTTCTTAACGCTACCTCGCTAACGCGGGAAATGGCGAATAGTATGAAAAAAAAAGATTTCCATCCACTTAGACGCAATGGCAAGCTTCAGCTTACCAAATCAGTCACTCTATCAGGGTGAGATCCGGTCGTCCGGGGTTTACTTCTGCAAGCTACAGTGGACACACCCAGTCTTCACAGCAGGCATAAGCCAAATCAGGTAGTCACTCCAGCCATCATTGGTCTACCCAGATAGTCTCCTGAGACTAAAGTCCACTCAGCCAGAGTCTCTCTCCTCAACAAATCGCAATTCAACTTGGTAGTTTTTGTTCTGCGGATAAACCAGATGAGGTTAGTATTAAGATCAGACAAACTATATCATTTTTCATTTGGGTCAGCAATAACTCTCAGCCACACCATTTTCAATGTGTCTGAATAAAACCCCTCTCATAAGAAAGAGCTTCGTTACATACAGATTTTGTAACTCATATAAGCTATAATCATGGCTATGAGCCTCTCTACAGACACCATGGAGACTGTAATTGGTCCTCTGGGTGTTGAGCAAAGCGAGCTAACTTCTCACACACGTGTGTGCTCTTTAAATCACTGACATATCATTATTCGGTTTTTGGTTTGCTTTGTCATATGCATAAGCGTCCTTTTTTTTTTGTTTTTACGTTGACTAACTGAATTCTATCAGCGTATCACTTTAAGAATTAAAACTTCCCTCTTGTAGCTCTGGAGGAGCTACGGTACGTTATCTGATTTTGACCTAGGCTTTGCTGTTTCGATTCAGTTCGTTCTGTTACCCGTCTGTTTCAAAATGATGCACAAAATAACGATTTCCATCATGAAAACTGAAGAGGCTACTGAGATGAATGATGAAAGACGCTAAGAATGAGTAACACTAATGTGAACAAACATTAGAAAGAATGAGAGGTCAAAACCTCACTAAAAGTGAACATTAAAGCTGCCAACACAGAACGACAACTAAGTTGAGATTCGTACATTCTCAAGCAGCTTTTGAGACTGGTCAGAGCCGAGGTGGCTGATACTGTGTCTTTAATGAAAGTCTTTCATATTCATGTTGTGAACGGGCCAAGAGATTTAAAGATTCAACCAGTAGGGGGGCAAGAGTTAGTGCCGAGATACTGCAGTAAATGAGGAGCATGTTGACTGCTTCCCAGGGGATGGTGGGTGGCAGAGAGCTACGATTTATTCAGGATGGTCTGCAGAGAGAGAGAGAGAGAGAGAGAGAGAGAGAGAGAGAGAGAGAGAGAGAGAGAGAGAGAGAGAGAGAGAGAGAGAGAGAGAGAGAGAGAGAGAGAGAGAGGCAAAGAGAGATCCACTCATTTACCTGTGGAGTATAGATTTAAAGATTATATGTCGTTAGGTATGAGAAAAAATACAAAAACACCTTCCCTTAACCGAGTAAAGACAAATATATATATATATATATATATATATATATATATATATATATATATATATATATATATATATATATATATATATATATATATATATATATATATATATATATATATTTTTTTTTTTTTTTTTTTTTTTTTGCTTTGTCGCTGTCTCCCGCGTTTGCGAGGTAGCGCAAGGAAACAGACGAAAGAAATGGCACAACCCACCCCCATACACATGTATATACATACGTCCACACACGCAAATATACATACCTACACAGCTTTCTATGGTTTACCCCAGACGCTTCACGTGCCCTGATTCAATCCACTGACAGCACGTCAACCCCGGTATACCACATCGATCCAATTCACTCTATTCCTTGCCCTCCTTTCACCCTAATGCATGTTCAGGCCCCGATCACACAAAATCTTTTTCACTCCATCTTTCCACCTCCAATTTGGTCTCCCACTTCTCCTCGTTCCCTCCACCTCCGACACATATATCCTCTTGGTCAATCTTTCCTCACTCATTCTCTCCATGTGCCCAAACAATTTCAAAACACCCTCTTCTGTTCTCTCAACCACGCTCTTTTTATTTCCACACATCTCTCTTACCCTTACGTTACTTACTCGATCAAACCACCTCACACCACACATTGTCCATAAACACCTCATTTCCAGCACATCCATCCTCCTTCGCACAACTCTATCCATAGCCCTCGCCTCGCAACCATACAACATTGTTGGAACCACTATTCCTTCAAACATACTCATTTTTGCTTTTCGAGATAATGTTCTCGACTTCCACACATTCTTCAAGGCTCCCAGGATTTTCGCTCCCTCCCTCACCCTATGATCCACTTCCGCTTCCATGGTTCCATCCGCTGCCAGATCCACTCCCAGATATCTAAAACACTTTACTTTCTCCAGTTTTTCTCCACTCAAACTTACCTCCCAATTGACTTGACCCTCAACCCTACTGTACCTAATAACCGTGCTCTTATTCACATTTACTCTTAACTTTCTTCTTTCACGCACTTTACCAAACTCAGTCACCAGCTTCTGCAGTTTCTCACATGAATCAGCCACCAGCGCTGTATCATCAGCGAACAACAACTGACTCACTTCCCAAGCTATCTCATCCCCAACAGACTTCATACTTGCCCCTGTTTCCAAAACTCTTGCATTCACCTCCCTAACAACCCTATCCATAAACAAATGTTCTATGAAGGTGCGCGTTCATATGCACTTTATTCGTATATATATATATATATATATATATATATATATATATATATATATATGAAATATAATGTAAACGTTTTCCAAAGCACTTGGAGAATCAAAAACACTGTATGTAAATGGAGAGATATACGTAAAAGAGTATGACTAGACTGCAATTTCTGTTCTCATTATCTCAGTATTGGTTTTGTTTTTCTGAGCATCGACACTCCCAAACGAAGGTTATCTGAGTAGCCAGGCTGACCGAACGTGTGCGCTTACCTATGCATAGTGGTGGGAAGAAATGGTACATTAATGGGTTTGCGTGACATAGATTTATTCATCTCTTCGTTTGTCTTCTCGTTGCTGCGTTGGAGAACGGTGGAATGGTATTGCTCAGTGGTATATAATTCTTCACCTCGCCATTTCTTTTTTCCTTTCTTACTTCATACCCCCATATTGCCGGCACAACCGTTCCCGCTCAAAAAAGAGATATCTTCCCGATAATGTATCACATCAGCAGCCAACAATTTCTATCCTACCATGGAAATGGATGAATCACTGGCGAATATGTATGGGGGTTAGTCATCCTGCGTATGACATCTCCCTCAGCGTATCCACAAACAAACAGGACCACTTTGCGTTGTAGAAATACAACTTGAAATAGAACTTCTCAGGACTAGCCTCCAGCTTTATTTAGATTGAATTTACGAGTTACTGGTCAGTGAAAAGAACCTCTCAGATACTGTCTCAGATTCCTTCTCTACCTCTTTATTACAGAAGTGAGAGAAGAAAGCTATTTTTCAGCCATCTTTAGTTGTAGTTATGCAAAAAACCACTGCAGGTGAACAAACATTACGCTACAGCAGTGTGGGCAATACATCATATGAACTAGAACATGCTACCTGTATATATGGAACAACAGCTGTTACTGTTGTTCCTTGTACATCTGCAAGTGCTATTACTGGTGTAGCTGCCGGGCCTGCTGCTGGTACAGACTCAAGCGCCTTTGTTAGTACAATTTGTGCTGATACTTGCTACTTATATTGCCACTTATACTGCCACTTCCTGTATTCTCACTAGAATTATTGCCGCTGACACGACATTACACTACAGTTAACAATAATGAAAAAGAAAACAGCTTCGTCTATAATTACTGTCACACTAACTGTTACTACTGCTAATAAAAAAGTATTTCATTACTAGTAATACCAGATTTGGAAACAGGTCACAAGCCGTGACTCTTGACCCTAGTGGCCCGTGACCTCTTGACTCAACAAGCATCTGGCCTGAATGCACATAGTAAAGTCTCTAAAACTACGTTGATCAATTAGTCTTCAAACACTCGACCAGAAATTTCTGATCCACAAAATCTTATAAATGACCCACATTGACCCACTCGCGGGTCAAGCACTCCAAAGTGACATGCTGACTAAATGTCGTACCAACTCGTTTTCCACTCTGTTTACTACTACTCATACTACTGCTACTACTACAACCACTACTACAACCACTACTACAACCACTACTACTACTACTACTACTACTACTACTACTACTTCTACTACTACTACTAATACTACTCTACTACTACTGCTACTACTACTACTGCCACTGCTATTTCTACTACTACTATTACTACTACTACTATTACTACTACTACTACTACTACTACTACTACTACTACTAATACTGTTAATGTTAATATCAATTTCAAAATGATTGCTACAGGTCCCACGATAAGCAGGTCTGCCTCTGGTTCTACGACTATTCTGACTACCACAACCTCTTCTGATGATGTAGTTAAGTGTCCTGATGCTATTATGTGTTCTAGTGTTAATAATATTACTGCTATGATGAGACCTAGTGTTACTAATATTACTACTATTAGTATTCCTAGAAATACTGCTATCACTACATTCATTGCGCACGTCAGTTTCTGCTACTAGTATTCTTAGAAATATTGCCATCGCCACATTCACTGCGCAAGTCAGATATTGTTTCCGAAGCATAAGAGAACACACACTCAATGTCCGTGCCTCTACATTGCTCCCTGAACGAGTTTTATCATCTGCCAGCTAGCAGGTAAGCCATAGGGACAGGCGGATTAAGAGTTGCAGTTATATTGGAGGGAGAAGTGGGTGGGGATATCCTACTTCTAGCACTATATTCTGATTTTTCCTTTTACCTTTTACAGATATCGTTGTTAAAGACCATCATGTCTTCTGTTACCCTGTTCATCCCAAGAATTCCCATCTTCTTTCTGACACTACATTTCGATTTTTTCTTTTATCTTTGACAGCTAACTTTGTTAAGGGATATCAGGTCTTCTGTTACCTGTTCTTCCCAAGAATCGCCATGCACTATCATTTGCTCTCCAGCGCAAGCACTGCTGCGTCTGGCTAACCATAACCTGGGCTGTGTAAGCACCGTGGCTTCCATGGGCAATCGTACAATCCAATTTTCACACGCATCCCGAAGAGGAATGAAATTGCTGGAACTAACACATCCCATTAATGATATACCACAAGATCCAGTCGTGACGAACAATTTTTGTCTTCATAAAGGTTTTTTTTCTCCTCTCCTCGAGAGGTGCCGCCCTGGGCGTGGCAAGCGGAGGGAGAAACGCCAGACCCCCAGCCACTGCAGGTGGTAGGGAGGAGACACCCCAGGAGGCTAAGTGACTTTAGGTTATTGCTACTGCTACTGCTGCTACTGCTGCTGCTGCTGCTGTCACTGCTGCTACTGATGCTGCTGATGATGCTCCTACTACTGCTGCTGCTGCTGCTGCTGCTGCTGCTGCTGATGCTGCTGATGCTGCTACTGCTGCTGCTGCTGCTGCTGCTGCTGCTGTCACTGCTGCTACTGATGCTGCTGCTGCTGCTGCTGCTGCTGCTGTCACTGCTGCTACTGATGCTGCTGCTGCTGCTGCTGCTGTCACTGCTGCTGCTGCTACTGCTGCTGCTGCTGCTGCTGCTGCTGTCACTGCTGCTACTGATGCTGCTGCTGCTGCTACTGCTGTTGCTGCTACTGCTGCTGCTGCTGCTGCTGCTGCTGCTGCTGTCACTGCTGCTACTGATGCTGCTGCTGCTGCTGCTGCTGCTGCTGTCACTGCTGCTACTGATGCTGCTGCTGCTGCTGCTGCTGTCACTGCTGCTGCTGCTACTGCTGCTGCTGATGCTGCTACTGCTGTTGCTGCTGCTCTGCTGTTACTGTTGCTGATACTGCTGCTGCTGCTACTGCTGCTTCTGCTTCTGCTGCTGCTGCTGCTGCTGCTGCTGCTGCTGCTGCTGCTGCTGCTGCTACTGCTGCTTCTGCTGCTGATGCTGCTGCTGCTGCTGCTGCTGCTTCTCCTGTTGTTACTGTTGCTACTGCCGCTGTTAGTGCCGTTGTTGTTGCTGCTGCTGTTGTTACTCTCGCTACTGCTGCTGCTATCATTATTACTAATGCAGCTGCTGCTGCTCTGCTTCTATCGCTGCAGCTGCTCCTACTGCTGCTGGTGCCATTATATGTACCATCTGTAACATAAAACAACGACAAAAACAACTGCAACTATAATTAGTTACTATCATTACAACAGCTACCACTACCATTATTACTACAACTACTAGAACTACTACTCCAATTGCTGGTCTCCTCCTACCACTACTTTCTCTCCTCCTGTTGAGGATCTGTCTTCACCACTATCATCACTTCTAGATGCATCAAAATTGCACAATTACTATCATTACAACTATTTTGAATTAACAACACCTACGTTTATTACAACCGCCAACCTTCCTGTTGAAATTACAGTCATTTTCTAGTATTTCATTTAATGGAATCCAACTACAACATTTATTTCTTATAAACCTTTCCACTGTTTCCCTTCTGAGAGCGAGGGAGCTTCAGAAACAGATGACAAACTGAACCTGTGATAGAGAGAAAAGCATCATAGCTTTAACATGCATAATTCTCTTAAGTAACGTTACTCATATTTTTCAATGTAACGTTAACTCTTTGGATATTATCACTACCATTGTTCTTTACAGTGACTACTAATACTACCACTAACTTCACCACGCTGCCACTAACTTCACCACACTACCACTAACTTCACCACACTACGAGTAACTTCACCACAGATGTATCTAATATACGAGGCGCTACGTCATCTAGTCTCTAGCAAGCTTTGCTATCAATTACGCGAAACTAGCGTCACAAGAACACGTATGATTTCTTTCTATAATATCTGAACACATAAAGAAAGTAACTCAGAGAGTCATTGTCCTTGTTTAGAAATTAGGTACCAAGTGTTCTAAGGTCCCGAGCTATGGTTGAGTGTTAAGAGTGGTTAGGTAGGAGGTCGTAATAAACGTATTTCACACCAGAACAAAAGCCTCTGTTAACGGACGGGCTGTTGGGAGAAGGAGGTCTCAAAGAGGATTTAAGACTCTCACATCGGCCGAAAGTGAATCGCGAAGTGGAGTCGAATTTCCTGTTCTAATAATGGACAGCGTGAAATCCATTGGTTCACCATTCGTTCTAAGATTATAGAGGTCGCACGTGATGGCGTTAATGAGGTTTTACCGGATAATTTATTCATATATACTCTCTCTCTCTCTCTCTCTCTCTCTCTCTCTCTCTCTCTCTCTCTCTCTCTCTCTCTCTCTCTCTCTCTCTCTCTCTCTCTCGATGTCAGCTTTTTTTTCTCGTTCTCTCTTGTTATCCTAAAGATGAGATAGACTTCGTCCCTCTCTCTAAACTCCCCCCTCCCCAAGTTCGCCTACTCTAATCCGCTGTCTTAAAGGGATGACGAATTCGTTGCCCACCTACGGAGAGATGAACCTTACCTGTCCCTTAACTCTTTAGTCCCCTACAGTATCCAATTGACCCGCTGAAAGTGATGGCCGATAATGACCCCTTTTACGGAAGCTTTGATGCCATTAGGAAAATCTTATGAGTTTGTGATTCACGTCTCTGGGTATTTGCAACGTTGGAATCTCGACAAGTGAATTCTATGAGCAGGTTCCTGAAGGGCGGGGTGTTCACAGCAGGTGTAGCAACCCAGGTGGCTGGCATCAACTTGGGTGTTGGAGAAGTGACGGTGGAGCGCTGTGGGAGTTGGGGGTGTGGTTGGCATGCGGCTGTGGCTCGCTGGTTAGAGGATATGTGGGTGGATAGGTGGTGGACGATATTTGGGTGGTTCAGGGGAGTGAAAAAGGTGAGTATGTGGATAGTACGGGGAAGGGGACATAGAAGTAAATAGATGGTGGGAGCTGTATGGATAGATTTAAGTACAGGTGTTTGGGATCAAGGTGGTGGCTTGTGGGGTTAGTGGGTACAGTAGAATCAAGGTAGATGGCTCGGAAATACGTAAGCAGGCAGATATGGTCTCTGTACTTCCACCTCATTATTGTTACCTCAAAGCTTGTCCATCTATCCCCTTTCTTTGCTGACCTTCTCGTCTTCTCCGCGTTTTTTCGCGTTTTTTTTTTTTTTTTTTTTAGCCCTCTACATCTTCACGTTAGTCCTATACTCCTACATTTGGGTTTCAACATTTGTTTGCTAAGAACCCGGTACCGCTTTGATAATATACCTACCCCCTTTTCTCCATCCTTCCGTCATCACCCTCCCCATATTGCACAGACTTATCTTCTTTATTCAGTGATTTCATTCCTGTACCCCAATCTTGCTATGGTTTATTTGTTTATATCTTCGATCATAAAGTGTTACTCCGTCTTGGATGACAATCATTCCTTCACCCCCTGATGCTCCCCTTACTAATCCTATGCCCCTTCCCCTCAATCTTTTTTCGGACTGTCTGAAGAGCGCTTTTCTCTCTGGACCCAAGCAAGGCTTCTGGTCCTGATGGCATCCATCCCCGCGTACTGAAAGAGTGTGTCACTGAGCTATCACTGGTTCTCGCTCGTCTGTTTTGTTTCTATTCAAAAAACAGAAATTTTTCTTTTTCTTGGAAGCATTCTTTAGTACATCCCATCCCTAAGAGCGATAATCTTAATAACCCCTCTAACTATCATCCTATTGCTTTGGCATCTACCTTTTCCAAAGTCTTTGAATTCCTCCTCAACTCCTATATCCTCAGACATATTTAATCTCAAGTCTTCCTGATCACCAGCATGGCTTCCACTGACATTCCTCCCTATCATATCAACGTCTGGATGTCATCCCTGAATAATTCTGGGAACCTCATGTAGTTGCTCTTGAAATATGTAAAGTTTTTGACAGGATGTGGCATGGAGACCTCACTCTGTTCCTTCTTATCTACCTTCCTCTCTGGCCGATCTATCATCGTGGTTGCTGATGGATCAATCTTTCCCCTTTTCTCCATCAACAATGGTGTCCCTAAAGGTCCTGTCCTGTCTCCATTTTTCTTTTCAACGATTCTTTCTTCTCCACAGATAACCAATAGCACTCGTATGCTGACGATTCAACACTGCATTCCTCCATATCCTTCATATCTTCTTCTTCTCCTCCTCTCACTCGAGGTGTATCTCAACACAACTTCCTCAGTAAACCCAGACTGGGATAAGATATGTCATTGGGGTAGACGAATTCTGGATAAGTTTAATTTCTCCAAGACCCAGTTCTTACCCATCTGTTTATCGGAATTCCTGAACTTTTCTCACTCCTTTGATGGTTCGGTAATTTCACTTCTTGGCTCATTGAACATCCTTGGTAGTATTGTATTATCCCCTCTACCCTAGAAACTACACGGTACGAAAATAGCTAAGCATGTCTATGAGAAGCTGGGTATCCTGTTCATATGTCGAGATTTCTTTTCTTCTGAACAGTCGCTTCGTTTATACAAAGTATTGATCCGTCCTTGTATGGAGTACTACTCCCACATCTAGGGTGGTTCTAGCTCTGCACCCTTACTTGACAGAGTTGAGTCGAAAGCGATCCAACTCATAAACTTTCCCAGTTGCCCCCATCACTAGCTAGACCATGAAATATTCACCAAGCTGCTGCATCAAATGGTTTCTGTGAAGACGTTGGCAACTCAGGTGTGGGCCGTTTCGATATCTATTTCTTTCACTGCACCTCAGAGCTTTGAAACTCTCTACCTTCTTTTGTCTTTCTCAATAACTACTATCTGGCACGTTTTTTAAAGACAAGTTTTTCATTTCCTCTAAAATTTAGTTCAACAGATAATATCAATATTAATTTTAATGACTGACATGTAATCAAACATCATTCGTGTAGCTCGGTTATATTAACATCTCTCACAAAAAAAAGCAGCTAAAGTCTTCTTTCCCAGTTACTATGCACATGAAATATCCGATAGAAAATGCCAATCATCTAGTCAGATATGCATGTTTGATACTGGAGAGCTTTGTGTTTTCGTGCAGCCTTCCTTGAGCTGCGTGTCTGTGTAAAATGTTCCAATATGAAAGCATTTCATTCAGTTTATATGCATGGGATGTGTGAACTAGTGTGCACATATCTTCGTGTGTGTGTGTGTGTGTGTGTGTGTGTGTGTGTGTGTGTGTATCTGTGTGTATGTGATTGCTATTTGTTATTACAGTTTGCATTGTACAGGGAGAGAGTTTTACACATGTGTTGCCCCGTCTTTTAACCTTCGATATATACACCATGTTATAACCCCTGTGCATATAGACACACACACACACACACACACACACACACACACACACACCGCAGCCTGTGTGTGTGTATGTTTGTGTGATTCGTCCTCGTATTACTGATTTATGAATATGTTTATATACTTACCTGCCCTGGCATGTAGTTATCTTGTACATGCTAACATACAATCAAATATTCATGGACCATTGATCCTCTTGTGACTGCACGCACCCAAATTATTACTAAGGACAAAGAGATAACCCTGTGATGCCGGCTTCAACCAGCCAGCGCCCCTTGATCGTCACTTCCTACGCCCGGTAACGCTGCCATTCTCCACACATTAAACGATGTAGCTAATTGTTTTAAATTATCTCCACGGCCATTAAGGCTTTACATATTCATAAGCTCCAATTAGTAAATGGGCTGCATTAGTCACTCTTACCTTAATATATTCTCTAATGTTCATAATGAGGTGTTTATGCTATAGAGAGATTCTTTTACTATTTGTGATAATGATGCTCTTATCCTAAAGTGAATTCTGTTGTTCTCTTCTTATTTTCACAAGTGCATGGTTTCCAAATCCATAAAGAAAGTTACCTGAATATGAAACGAAATTGTTGGAATAAACAGTCTTACTTTGACACCAGTGTTTTGCGCCGAGAATCGGACTGATGATTTCAGACATCAAATTCCATGTTGGGTCCAGGGGTTAGGCCTCCAGCGAAGTTTTAAACAGTTTGGCGATTGTCCTTCTCCAAAATTTTATCAGAGTAATTAATGATTAACAGAGGCAAGCTTTACTATCATTCTACGTATAGTTTCTCCTTATTATCTTTATTGTTATCAGTAATGGACGTGTGTATTCTTATTATAGTTATTGGTATCAGTAATGGCCGTGTGTCTGTTGAATTGCTCCACTATGGCTAAATTACGTGGCGGACAAATATTCTTTCTCCCTCGCACCTATAGTATGGACGCGGGGCAAAGAGGATGATAGGAACAGGACAAGAGAGTGAGAGAAACAGAAGAGGATGAATGAAACATGACAAACCAGATGAAATGATAGAGACAAGAGGGCGTTATGACTAGGGTAAATGGGTTGCTGGAACGCGGTAACAGGGTAAGATCAGGGGGGCAAGAAGAGGACAGAAACGGAGCAAGAAGGTGACGTGAACGGATCAAGAAGATGATAGGAACGTAGTAAGAAGGTGACGGGTATAGAGCAAGAAGGTAATCGGAACGGAGCAAGAAGGTGACATGAACGGAGCAAGAAGGTGACATGAACGGAGCAAGAAGGTGACATGAACGAAGCAAGAAGGTGACATGAACGGAGCAAGAAGGTGACATGAACGAAGCAAGAAGGTGATAAGAACGAAGCAAGAAGGTGATATGAACGGAGCAAGAAGGTAATAAGAAAGAAGCAAGAAGGTGACATGAACGGAGCAAGAAGATAACAGGAATGGAGTAAGAAGGTAACAGGAACGGAGAAAGAAGGTGACAAGAACGGAGAAAGAGAGTGAGAATAACGAAGAAAGAGTGGGACAGGATTAGCAGCAAAACGGGAAACAGAAGTGGGGCAATAGGGTGAGAGGAACGGGGCAAGAAGGCAATACGACTGGAGCATTAAGGCGACAGGATCGGGGATAAAGGAGAAATTAGTCACAGGAACGTGTCATGGGGTCAAACAAAGACCGAAGCAAGACCATGATAGAATTAAGTCTCGTATTTACCTCAAGAGCAGTGAGTTTACCGTCTACTCTCACCTTTTCCTCTGGATAGTGGCGCCAGAGTGCACAAATAGACCCAAGACCTGGGCCTCCCCAATGATTGAAAGTACATTACTAAATATGATATGAGGAGAGATATCAACAAGGATTGTGGATAGTATAGAGAGTGCTGAGGGAATAGAGGATGGGAGAATGTCTGTCATCTCACAGCACAGTAGATCGACCCCTCTAGTCTTAAACTCCTCGAGTCCACTCAGCGAAGCTCGTCATCTCCTGACGATCTGGCTATTAACGGGTCGGGGACACAACTAAGTCCAGATCTGCGCCAAGCTGGACAATGAACGCTGCTAACGAGGTTACCATACGGGATAGTTATGCAGATTTAATTGATGTAATATTTTTTTTTCTCTCTAGGGAAAAAGGAACTGCATGCATAATTAAGCTAAATATTTAATGCGGTTCATTAGCGTGTCTTTTTTTTTTGTATATTCGTCCACTGTAAAAGTAGCTCCAGAATGCTGCTCTTTGGGTTGAAATCCGCGGCGCCGTTTTTGACGACGCCTTAAATTAGTCCTTAATGTGCCAGTAATCCGAAATCCGACTCCCCGCGGGAAACGGGTGTGGCATACCCAATCACCTCAATGAAAGACGAAAAAAGAACCCAAAGCAAGGATAGCTTCACATAGCAACCTTTAGCGGTAGGGTTGGCGACGTCATTACGTTACAGACAGCTCATCATTACGTTCTAATAAGTGATCGAAGGAGACGAAACAAGAAGGCCCATCTGAATAATAATAATAACAAACTATTAACAGTTACCTTTTCACTGTCCAGAGCGAATCGTGCCCAGACAGACGCTGACATTACCTTTATTTATGGGTTTGTTAATGCTAAATTTATTTGCGGTAAGTGTCAGTGTGTTCTGGCCATTCTATGTCACATTGACGTTGTCATGGAATTAATGACAATTACAATGATTTGTCGAGGCAGCGATAATGATCTCATGGCGGGTCTTCACAAACCAGCTGCTGCTACTGACGAAGATCATTGCTTATTCCAGAGCGGCCCTTCCTCGTGACGTGGCCGACCCAGGGTATCAGCGACCGTGTGCGTAAAGCTATCCGGAGCTACTGACCATCTCCCGGTAGTAGATAGTAAGGCAGAAGACTCAAGGAATAAATCTGGTTTCCTTTTAGACAAAAGAGAGCAAGAGGGAAAGTATGCGAACGACGAAGAGCGAGGATGGTGTTGAAGAAAGTGAGTGGTCACCCAGGGGAAGGGTATAGGAATTTTCTTTTGGGATAACTAGTAGACCAGACGAACGACCGATAGCGAGGAAGACGTTGAGGTGAATGAATAGTCACCAAGGACGGTATAGAAAATCCTCGAGGGCATTGTTCTAGGGCACTCGGGAGAGGATGGAAAGCACTGACTGTCATTCTTGGGGACTTTGCAAGGGCAATGACGGTTACTGGAGCAAAATCACCCGGATTATACAGTAATGTTCGCTCCTGCAGAACTTCGAAGATGGACAGATTCAGAACCCTTTGACAGGAGTGAGATGCTGCAATGGCCCAGCAGTATTGATCAGATCTGAAAGAAGAAATAGTAGTCCAGAGGCATTTCTCTCCTGATCTTATTCATGTCGTATCAATAGATGCAACACTACAGGTCAGTCAGTACCTTGATCGTAGGTGACTCACTTGGAAGAAAATAAGTGAATGTGGGTCATTCATAGGAAAGACTGGGTCAATACAGGTCACCAGCGGAGGTATAAAAGGTCAATTCATTGACGAGTAACGTTAGGTCAATCTGGTACATTCACGAGAGCAGCAGATTCCAAACGTCCACAATAAAATTTGATGATGAATATCAATGGAGAATCAAGATGTAGCCTAGAGCTTCTACCCTCATCATCGTTAGGTTTAACGAAGAAAATATGAGAAACTGTGAAGCGTGAGGAACGCGGAGATGCAAGGGGTTAGAGAAGAACCCTGGTCAACGCTGCGAGACGATCACTTGTATCGCACAATGATCAACGATGATTGTGGGAGGAAGGAGCGAAGAGGAAAGACAATGCAAGAGTTGAGAATCTTGGGTAAAAGCATGTGAACTGTCGCTTCAAGACTGGTGTGAAGGGGTGTGTATTAGGAGTAAAATGAGCATCACAAGCAAGATGATGTAATATGACATTCTCAACGCCAGACAGTTGATTCTCATATTCTGTATTTATCTCTTTATGTGAATACATCGCAGCTCTGGTGTTACAGAGAACAAACCTAGACTTTGCCACGTATTGTCAAACCCATTGTAGCCTCATTATGAATTGGCCTCTCTGAGATCCAAGCGATAAGGGTATGAAGAGAAGCTATGTTATCTGAGAATACTGTTGGGGTTGGGAGTGTACCAAGCCTGCTGAAGAAGGTGCTGCCATCTGTTATACATATATCTATATATATATGTATATATATATATATATATATATATATATATATATATATATATATATATATATATATATATATATATATATATATATATATATATATATATATATATATATATATATATATATATATAATTCCCTGGGGATAGGGGAGAAAGAATACTTCGCACATATTCCCTGCGTGTCGTAGAAGGCGACTAAAAGGGAAAGAGCGGGGGGCTGGAAATCCTCCCCTCTCAGTTTTTTTTTAATTTCAATTGGGAGGTGAGTTTGAATGGAGAAAAACTGGAGGAAGTGAAGTGTTTTAGATATCTGGGAGTGGATCTGGCAGCGGATGGAACCATGGAAGCGGAAGTGGATCATAGGGTGGGGGAGGGGAGCGAAAATTCTGGGGGCCTTGAAGAATGTGTGGAAGTCGAGAACATTATCTCGGAAAGCAAAAATGGGTATGTTTGAAGGAATAGTGGTTCCAACAATGTTGTATGGTTGCGAGGCGTGGGCTATGGATAGAGTTGTGCGCAGGAGGATGGATGTGCTGGAAATAAGATGTTTGAGGACAATGTGTGGTGTGAGGTGGTTTGATCGAGTGAGTAACGTAAGGGTAAGAGAGATGTGTGGAAATAAAAAGAGCGTGGTTGAGAGAGCAGAAGAGGGTGTTTTGAAGTGGTTTGGGCACATGGAGAGAATGAGTGAGGAAAGATTGACCAAGAGGATATATGTGTCGGAGGTGGAGGGAACGAGGAGAAGAGGGAGACCAAATTGGAGGTGGAAAGATGGAGTGAAAAAGATTTTGTGTGATCGGGGCCTGAACATGCAGGAGGGTGAAAGGAGGGCAAGGAATAGAGTGAATTGGAGCGATGTGGTATACCGGGGTTGACGTGCTGTCAGTGGATTGAATCAAGGCATGTGAAGCGTCTGGGGTAAACCATGGAAAGCTGTGTAGGTATGTATATTTGCGTGTGTGGACGTATGTATATACATGTGTATGGGGGGGGGTTGGGCCATTTCTTTCGTCTGTTTCCTTGCGCTACCTCGCAAACGCGGGAGACAGCGACAAAGTATAATAAAAAAAAAAATAATATATATATATATATATATATATATATATATATATATATATATATATATATATATATATATATATATATATGTATATATATATCTTCAAAAGAACATTGAGTCTATATTGAAAACACACCGCAAAGCGACTTGCAGCGCGTTGAACAACAGATAAAGATCACTGATAAATGCAGTAAAACGTGGATAGTGACACCTGGAATGGGGACAATATCTTCTAATCCTTTCCCCAAGACATCACCAGTGGACAGTCAAAATGAAGATCAAAATGAACTTCAGCACTTGTTAAAACACAACACATCGACATGTAATTATCACACTTTAAACAGATGACATTATATAAATACATTTTTTTCCTCCACCTGTTATCGGTTTCTTTTTAAGGGGTATCTATGCAAGCACGACCATCTAGTATCACCATGACGCTTAATGGCACCATTCTGCGTCGTCGAGGTTTATGGCGGGACATAATGTTTCTTCGTCCCATCATTACGTTCGGTGAAACTCCAATTCGCCTGAAATTCCAGCCACCCTTGGAATGCACGAGTGTTGGGCGAATGTTGATTCTGCTTGAGTTGACCAAAACAGTAATACAATGGAGATTCGTGCATTCAACGCGTTATCCAATGTCTCGTCTTCTTTTTGTTCCACTTTAGTCCAGTATAATCTCGTCTTCTTTTTGTTCCACTTTAGTCCAGTATAATCTCGTCTTCTTTTTGTTCCACTTTAGTCCAGTATAATCTCGTCTTCTTTTTGTTCCACTTTAGTCCAGTATAATGTTGTCTTAAACATTTCATATAATCAACAAACCTCTTTTTTTGATAATTCTCGTGATTTTTGTGCCATACCAACAACTGACATGACCACTTGACACCCCCTCTCTCCCCCACACACACACACAAGCTATTGAGAACACATTGCTGTTTCTCTCTCTCTCCCGGAGGGAGGAGGTTATTACACACACGTGCACACATGAATTTCAGGTTTAACAGCTGCCTTTTGGTAGATTTATGACACCTGTCAGCGGGAGCTATGCGCCCAGATCAGGTTCTGAGCCAGGTCGTCTTGCCAGCGATGTTATCTGGATCACTTGTCACACAAATTGTTTGACACGAGCGAAAGAGAAGTCCACAGAAATTAAACTCCTTCGTTGTGTTTCGGTCTGGTCGGCTTCAGGCATCGTTACCAACAACTCTCCCCCCCCCTCCGCCGTTGCGTCATACGCCATGCTTCGTGCATTGTGGCCGAGGTCTTGCGTCTTATATGATGAATGACTTCTTCCTTTATACATAGTGACAGAGGCCTTGCGTCTCACGCTGTGACCGAGGTCTTCCGTCTTGCATTGTGGCCGAGGTCTTGCTTCGTACACTGTAACTGAGAACTTGCGTCATACACTGTTACCGAGGGTTTGCGTCATACACTGTGACCAAGATACTGCGTCAGGTACTGTGACCAAGATATTGCGTCAGGCACTATGATCGAGGTTTTATCTCATACACCGTCACTAGAGATTTGGATCATTCATTATCAGCTGTGTCCTGCATCACGCATCATACTTGCTTCATACCCCAACACCTAATACTTGCGTAAGACACCATCAAATAAGACTTGCGTCATACGCTACCAACTAAGAGTTGCGTCATACGCTATCACACAAGACTTGTTTCATACATCTTCACCCATCTTCTTGCATCATATACCATAACTAAAATCTTGCGTCACATACAATTACCTAAGTCGTATCTTGCGTACCGTCACCCTAATCTTGCATTGCATCTTGCGCAACACTAGTCATGCACCCGTCAACATAGTCATGTACTGCAATTTACGTAACACCATTCATGCAACCAGTCATCTTGGCTCTTGCATTGCATTTTATGCAACACCAGTCATGCACTCGTCACCCTAGTCTTGCACTGCATCTTTCGGTACACTAGTCATGCGCTCGTCACCCTAGTCTTGCACTGCATCTTTCGGTACACTAGTTATGCACTCGTCACCCTAACCTTAACACCTACATCTTGTGTGACACTCGTCATGCACCCGTCACTCTAAGTCTTGCACTGCGTCTTGTGCAACACACCAGCTGGATATTCTGAGGTGGTTTGCTAAGTCATCATGCATATATTAGTCAGTCTGGATAATGTGGGCAAGAACTCAGCTGTAATACACGCACATTCTCTCTCTCTCTCTCTCTCTCTCTCTCTCTCTCTCTCTCTCTCTCTCTCTCTCTCTCTCTCTCTCTCTCTCTCTCTCAACAACTCATAAGGGTTACTAGAACGCATCCTATTACAACAAGAACAACAACAACAAAGAGAAAAAAACTGCCTTGCAGGATAGATCTATAATGACCTTAAGTTGAGGAAAATAATGAGAATTTCCACAACAGACAGAGATAGAAAAAAAAAAAAAGGAAAATAGAAGAAAAATATTTGCTTCTTTCTTGTATATTTTTCCTTCCGTCATTTTCGATACTTCTCCAAGACCATTCTTAGATCTATCTCTTAGGTATGAGACGAGCCACAGATTTCTTAAAGGCAGTATAAATGATTTAGCCAAATCGCACTCAGTGCAACAGGCAACTTCTGAATTTGTGTCATATCGCATGGCTTATCAAAATCGCTTTTTTTCCCTCTTATCTCACCCCCGTGTAAAACTGTCTACACTCTATCAGTAGACTTATCTATCCTCCTCCTAGCACTCTCTTGCATCTCTCTCTCTCTCTCTCTCTCTCTCTCTCTCTCTCTCTCTCTCTCTCTCTCTCTCTCTCTCTCTCTCTCTCTCTCTCTCTCTTGTCAACTCTCAAAAAGATATCTCAAGTGTTTTTATTCAAGATTTTAGTGTGATAATTCTGATACAGATTCTTGTTTTGATCTCATCAGCTTAAGTTATCTTTCTGCTTGGAATGTGGTTTTATTTATTATAATCGTCGGGTATTCATTGTTGGCTGTTCTACTTTGCTTAACATTAGCGAGAGTCCTTGCCAGGTGGTGCTGCTCAAGCATTACATGAAGGATGGCGAGCTCAAGAGAGCACAGATGGAGAACAAAGAAGACATCTCAAGGACTATCCATGTGTTGATTTAAGTATTTTTTTTTCAAAAGGTTTTCGTCGTCTGTTACGACAGGCACGGGTCTTCCCAACACTATTGAGAGATTCTATGTCACCTTTGCCAAAAGGGAAGGTCATTTATCATGGATGAAATAGTCTCCTGAAAAATTCTAGACTACGTTTGCTATCTATAATCCATTTTCTTTATGAGGGTATGTATCCCTGCGTTGATTATCGTAGCTTCGTTATTTCAATTTTCTTACTCAGATGAGAGCCATTCTGTACTGCAGGGCAATAAAGACAAGGGTAGGTCTCTTACGATCATCAGGGAGAACGGGTCAAAACTAAAGAAAAGAGACGGTACTAACCATAGGTTTCGGGGAATTTGGCAGCTTCGCCTTATCTCCCAAACCTCAAAAGAAAAGGAAACAGAAAGATGTCACCTTAGCTAAACGCGACAATGATCCCCCCCTCACTCACTATGCTCACATATGTGCTACAAGAGACATGGCCAAACATCCATTGGTCGGTCGAAACCAGAACGTGTGCATCTAGGGACGTCTAACCATCATATTTTTTCCCCCATCTTTATTGCTTGTCTTCCCGAGCTGGACATGGAGACAGACATTCAGTGTTATTCTTATGATTTATCACTGACTCATGTGCTATTTACGGTCCCGGTGGGATATATCATCGGATAACCCACAGTTAGATAGCCGATGTTTATTATAGATGCGTGAGACACCACGTACCATTCATCAGGTACCCTCGTCAACTTGACGGCGTCAAGATCGATCGATGTATTCGATAACCTTCGGTATCATGTGTTTGTTTTTGTGTGGAGGAGGTAGGGCCGCGTTATCGCATTACCTCTCAGCGAATAGTGATCAGTTACCATATCAACATCTGGGGCCGTGTGATCAGTTATCGCTCCGTCTCTCGGGGCCGATGTGATGGATTGGCCTCTCCTGTGAAATAGGATGACCAAGACGTCGCTGACACAGTGGAGACGAGACATAACGTATGATTTCTGCTCAGGGTAGAAACCTGTTGTATTATATTAGTGGGTGCGTTCAGCTCATACGGCTCATCAAACTTGACAATACTCGATCAGTATCCGTTACTAACGTATGTGGGGGGGGAAATAGATGACAGGATTGATATCTGCTGATTCAGAGGATTAAAGACCTTGGCATGAGGAGAGATAGACAGATGTGTGGTTGCCTCTGGGGATGGAAGAGGAGACAGTGCGAGGGATGGTTAGGATGGACCGGGGAGGAGGAATGTGATTTGTCCAGTCTCATGGTCTGGTGGAGGTAGTGTGCAGGGAGGCAAAGGGGGTTATCGTGCTAGTGTGAGGTTTGGCGAGGAGGAGGAGGTGGGGCAATGCTGCATCGCTTGAGACTGGTGTGGGCGCGGTACGAGAAAGTAATACTGAAGTGTGAGAGATGAATCTTATTCTATTTTCTATTATATTATTTTGATTAGTTTATTAATTTATCTATTTATTTATTTGTTTTCATTTATCTGATTATTTATCTATCTATTTATTTGTTTTCATTTATCTGATTATTTATCTATTTATTTATTTGTTTTCATTTATCTAACTATTTATCTACTTATTTATTTGTTTTCATTTATCTGATTATCTATCTATTCATTTACATTCATTCATTCATCTATCTATTTGCTTATTTACTTCATTCATTAATCTTCTTATTTACAGATCTATTTATCTATTTTCTAGGGGTTGACTAAGGAAAGAGAATGCATGTTACGAAGGCCAAGTGGGGACCAGAATGGGAAATGCTTTTGTTTCATATTGTGGAAGCTATTACGATTGAAATGGTGGGATGCGGTATGTGTGTGTGGTGTGTGTGTGTGTGTGTGTGTGTGTGTGTGTGTGTGTGTGTGTCAACAAATGCACGATGCCAAGAATACGGATGACAAAGAAGCCCACACTGTCCATATGTACAAGTACGAAAAGAACATCAGAAAAGTGTTGTACTTAGTTGATACCGTCTCGTCGTCTCTCTCCTTTAACCACATCGTTCTAAATGGAGTTTCGGACTATATTGTCATGAGGTATAAACCATAGGTTTGGCCCATATACAGTTGCAAACTGACATAGGAAAACTGGTTAACTAAGTTCATAGGAGTCAATTAGATCGCCATTCGCAGTCAGTGCAATGTATACATCGGCCGTAAGAACGAGAAGAACTATGTGACCTACAAACCGTATATGAGGGAACTTTGCTGACCTACAAACCGTATATGAGGGGAACTTTGCTGACCTACAAACCGTATATGAGGGGAACTTTGCTGACCAACAAACCGTATATGAAGGGAACTTTGCTGACCTATAAACCGTATATGAGGGGAACTTTGCTGACCTTCAAACCGTATATGAGGGGAACTTTGCTGACCTACAAACCGTATATGAAGGGAACTTTGCTGACCTACAAACCGTATATGAGGGGAACTTTGCTGACCTACAAACCGTATGTGAGGGGAACGACTTAGCTGTGATGGTCTCCGATGACCTACACACTAGCTAGCATTAAGTGGCAACTGCAAGAAGAGGTAACTCAAAAATCCTGGACTTCGTTGGAAGTGCTTTTGACCTCAAGTTTAAGAGACTCATCCTCTCATGATAATTCATGTCGTGCTCTGATTTTCAGTCAGTTTCAGTCCTGTATTTAGTGTTGGTCAACCAGCATAAGAGACAACAGACAGAATGGACAGAGGACAGCGGTGAGCTACCAAGAAGATTTCTGGATTGAGATATAAATTGTATGAGCTATCTAAAATACCTGTGCACTTTTAACTTAAATAACAGAACGTTAAGACAGGTATTCACTATGATCAGAACTACCCTAAGCAGCTATTTCAGGCTAGACTAGCTTCACTTCACTCACATCAATGGGATGTAGACTCATGGGCCAAGTCTTTATTTCGACTGACACAAAGTACCTTTTTATTAACAGGATTGTTAACACATGGAATGATTTACAGCGAAAACGTTGATGGAAAGCAACATCAAAGGTACCTTGAAAGATTAATATTTAGCCTCAAGCCAAGAACTGACTTCATATGTGCCCCTGTGGGTATAAAATTTTCATTTTTTTCCCTTGTTTCTGACCTCTTCCAGTATCATAAACAGCCTGGGAGAGAACCCAGTGATGTGCTGCTACTTACACTCCTTTGTATTCCATGTAGATTCACTACCACAGAATCAGTGAGTGTATATACTGGAAAGAAGACTGAACTTTGAATTAAAGGAGTTCCAAAACGATTTTCCTCACCAATTATGACAGTGAAATGCTATCGGAACCTCCCCAGAGACTACAATTTCCTCCAAATCTAATAACTTGAAATAATCGATTCGTTTATAAGTCACCACCAGTCGTGGACAGACACCAAAGTTATGATTAAAGAAATATGGGAAGTAATGCCAAGTCTTCTTAAAGTTAACTCATGAGAATAGAAATCTTTAATACCACACCTACCCACACTCTCTGAAAGCCACGACATACACAGAACAGTTGCAGGTTTGACATCCTTGACGTCTGATGACCCACTGACTAACCTCGAGGATGCCTATTTGTCTTTTGGGTGACCGAGTCAGATGGACGTATTATGACAAGGTACCAAACCGATCATAGCATATCTATTGAAGGAATATGTCCCTCAACATAATGAGTGAGCTTGGATGCCATCCTTCCTTCTTTTCCTTTCTTTAAAGCATCTACTTCACTTCGAAACTTGCTCCATCTATGCCGAAGTCTAGAGCATTGGTTCGAGTCTTCATTGCTTACGAAAATATTCCTTCAAGTCCCATCTAATTCTTTCAAGCCACATACTCCCTCTTACCAACCTCAGCAATTAAGCTGATCCGGTCTAAGGCAGCTTCTACCGCAGGCCACCACGATGCATTCAATTGCCTTGAACAAGATCACACCATCGAAGGCAAAAAAAAGTGCACCCCTCTTAGTCTGACATTATGCAATTTCACAGAGATATTTCATGCTCTTTATTGAACTGCCATTACCGATGACCTAGGGTTCATGCAGACGAATAGAGAAAAGTACTAAAGACCAACCGTTTAATTGAGAAAATAACAGAGTCTCTGCAGGTATAATGTGTGTAGGGATTACCCCTTGCTCACTAGTGTGCTTACACCTACAGGGTTACGATCGCTTTGGGGTGAGTTTCATGCCAGGGTTGACCATCCTACGCACTCTACCGCCAGGATTTCGAAGTGCTGTAAAGCAACTGGTAATTTTCTGTTATGCAAATCAGATAATTTAGAGTTGCGACTAATGCAGAAAAGACTTTCGAGGTTGCGGTTCGAATTCTTCGAATTATTTACATAATTACTAATGCGTTGCATTATTATTTGATAAGGGGTTATTTGCCAGCACTATAATTTGATATTGTGGGGCAGGATACCATGAGTAAGATCAAGTTCATTTGTTACGTATTACAATGCCCGATGGTTGCTGATATATATATATATATATATATATATATATATATATATATATATATATATATATATATATATATATATATATATATATATATATATATATATATATATATATCAATCTTCAAGGTGATGATTGGTTCCTTAGATTTGAAGTCAGATACCTTTCGTAAAAAGCCCAGAATCTTGTCCTTAATTTTGGCTGCTTCTGCGCAGTGGTTACCTCGCTCTACGTCACCGAAGGACACTACGCTAGAGTCTCTTTCCTCATTTGACTTTCATAGCTCAATAAAATTCGAACTGTAGCCGGCTCTCTCATTTATGATATATCTATATATATATATTTCATATATATATATATATATATATATATATATATATATATATATATATATATATATATATATATATATATATATATATATATATATATATATATATATTTTTTTTTTTTTTTTGCTTTGTCGCTGTCTCCCGCGTTTGCGAGGTAGCGCAAGGAAACAGACGAAAGAAATGGCCCAACCCACCCCCATACACATGTATATACATACGTCCACACACGCAAATATGCATACCTACACAGCTTTCCATGGTTTACCCCAGACGCTTCACATGCCCTGATTCAATCCACTGACAGCACGTCAACCCCGGTATACCACATCGCTCCAATTCACTCTATTCCTTGCCCTCCTTTCGCCCTCCTGCATGTTCAGGCCCCGATCACACAAAATCTTTTTCACTCCATCTTTCCACCTCCAATTTGGTCTCCCTCTTCTCCTCGTTCCCTCCACCTCCGACACATATATCCTCTTGGTCAATCTTTCCTCACTCATTCTCTCCATGTGACCAAACCATTTCAAAACACCCTCTTCTGCTCTCTCAACCACGCTCTTTTTATTTCCACACACCTCTCTTACCCTTACGTTACTTACTCGATCAAACCACCTCACACCACACATTGTCCTCAAACATCTCATTTCCAGCACATCCATCCTCCTGCGCACAACTATATCCATAGTCCACGCCTCGCAACCATACAACATTGTTGGAACCACTATTCCTTCAAACATACCCACTTTTGCTTTCCGAGATAATGTTCTCGACTTCCACACATTCTTCAAGGCTCCCAGAATTTTCGCCCCCTCCCCCACCCTATGATCCACTTCCGCTTCCATGTTTCCATCCGCTGCCAGATCCACTCCCAGATATCTAAAACACTTCACTTCCTCCAGTTTTTCTCCATTCAAACTCACCTCCCAGTTGACTTGACCCTCAACCCTACTGTACCTAATAACCTTGCTCTTATTCACATTTACTCTTAACTTTCTTTTTTCACACACTTTACCAAACTCAGTCACCAGCTTCTGCAGTTTCTCACATGAATCAGCCACCAGCGCTGTATCATCAGCGAACAACAACTGACTCACTTCCCAAGCTCTCTCATCCCCAACAGACTTCATACTTGTCCCTCTTTCCAAAACTCTTGCATTTACCTCCCTAACAACCCCATCCATAAACAAATTAAACAACCATGGAGACATCACACACCCCTGCCGCAAACCTACATTCACTGAGAACCAATCACTTTCCTCTCTTCCTACACGTACACATGCCTTACATCCTCGATAAAAACTTTTCACTGCTTCTAACAACTTGCCTCCCACACCATATATTCTTGATACCTTCCACAGAGCATCTCTATCAACTCTATCATATGCCTTCTCCAGATCCATAAATGCTACATACAAATCCATTTGCTTTTCTAAGTATTTCTCACATACATTCTTCAAAGCAAACACCTGATCCACACATCCTCTACCACTTCTGAAACCACACTGCTCTTCCCCAATCTGATGCTCTGTACATGCCTTCACCCTCTCAATCAATACCCTCCCATATAATTTACCAGGAATACTCAACAAACTTATACCTCTGTAATTTGAGCACTCACTCTTATCCCCTTTGCCTTTGTACAATGGCACTATGCACGCATTCCGCCAATCCTCAGGCACCTCACCATGAGTCATACATACATTAAATAACCTTACCAACCAGTCAACAATACAGTCAACCCCTTTTTTAATAAATTCCACTGCAATACCATCCAGATACCCATTTGTCGACAAGCCCTGAGGGGAGGATGAACGGCTGGGCCGGCTGTAGACCGACTGTCCTATTCAAACTCGAGCGGGTCTTTGCGTAATAAAGCAAAATCAGCCATGCTAGCCACTCGCCTGCGGAACGTCATAAAGGATTTCGTCGAATGCCATGATGCGAATCATTGATTAAGAGATGGTTCCGTAAATGATTTACGATCTCGTCTCGAAAGATGGTTTCCTCAAGTTTACCGACTACGGACATCGAGCTAATTGGGCAATAATTTCTGGACAAGAACTTCGTGCCTTGTCTTTTTTTTTTTCTTATTTCGGGCTTGACATTTTATGAGTCAGCCTCGTTTGACAAATAATTCCTGTAGAACAGAATAGCTATGGCTCCAGCAAAGAGCCTTAAGGGACCCCACTTGCTACCCTTGTCCAGAATGAGAATCATCCCTTACATATCTGCTTTATCCTCTATAAAGTAGGTGGCTGTAATTCACTTCAAGACCCTACCTCTGTCCCCAGCTTGAATTCTTACATCCATCGTCAGCTGTCTCTCATGTAGAATATCAATGGCCTTCCGCTAGTCAAGGGCTAGTCAAAGAATGTACGGTCCATCCACTTATCCTTATGTCTCTCGAATAATATCTATCCGGTAATTCCGTTATGCATGATCATTTCCCTCGCAGTATGAATATATATATATATATATATATATATATATATATATATATATATATATATATATATATATATATATATATATATATATATATATATATATATGTATATATATATATATGATCTTTCTTCTCATGCCCAGGTGCATATGCACCAATAATCACCCATCTCTCTCCATCAACTTTCAGTTTTACCCATATTAATCGAGAATTTACTTTCTTACATTCTATCACATACTCCCACAACTCCTGTTTCAGGAGTACTGCTACTCCTTCCCTTGCTCTTGTCCTCTCACTAACCCCTGACTTTACTCCCAAGACATTCACAAACCACTCTTCCCCTTTACCCTTGAGCTTCGTTTCACTCAGAGCCAAAACATCCAGGTTCCTTTCGTCAAACATACTACCTATCTCTCCTTTTTTCACATCTTGGTTACATCCACACACATTTAGACACCCCAGTCTGAGCCTTCGAGGAGGATGAGCACTCCCCGCGTGACTCCTTTTTCTGTTTCCCATTTTAGAAAGTTAAAAAATACAAGGAGGGGAGGATCATGAAAGGCAAGTGTTTTGGGAGCAGCTGAATGAGTGTGTTAGTGGTTTTGATGCACGAGACCGAGTTATAGTGATGGGTGATTTGAATGCAAAGGTGAGTAATGTGGCAGTTGAGGGAATAATTGGTATACATGGGGTGTTCAGTGTTGTAAATGGAAATGGTGAAGAGCTTGTAGATTTATGTGCTGAAAAAGGACTGGTGATTGGGAATACCTGGTTTAAAAAGCGAGATATACATAAGTATACGTATGTAAGTAGGAGAGATGGCCAGAGAGCGTTATTGGATTACGTGTTAATTGACAGGCGCGCGAAAGAGAGACTTTTGGATGTTAATGAGCTGAGAGGTGCAACTGGAGGGATGTCTGATCATTATCTTGTGGAGGCTAAGTTGAAGATTTGTATGTGTTTTCAGAAAAGAAGAGTGAATGTTGGGTTGAAGAGGGTGGTGAGAGTAAGTGAGCTTGGGAAGGAGACTTGTGTGAGGAAGTACCAGGAGAGACTGAGTACAGAATGGAAAAAGGTGAGAACAATGGAAGTAAGGGGAGTGGGGGAGGAATGGGATGTATTTAGGGAATCAGTGATGGATTGCGCAAAAGATGCTTGTGGCATGAGAAGAGTGGAGGTGGGTTGATTAGAAAGGGTAGTGAGTGGTGGGATGAAGAAATAAGATTATTAGTGAAAGAGAAGAGAGAGGCATTTGGACGATTTTTGCAGGGAAAAAATGCAATTGAGTGGGAGATGTATAAAAGAAAGAGACAGGAGGTCAAGAGAAAGGTGCAAGAGGTGAAAAAGAGGGCAAATGAGAGTTGGGGTGAGAGAGTATCATTGAATTTTAGGGAGAATAAAAAGGTGTTCTGGAAGGAGGTAAATAAAGTGCGTAAGACAAGGGAGCAAATGGGAACTTCAGTGAAGGGCGCAAATGGGGAGGTGATAACAAGTAGTGGTGATGTGAGAAGGAGATGGAGTGAGTATTTTGAAGGTTTGTTGAATGTGTTTGATGATAGAGTGGCAGATATAGGGTGTTTTGGTCGAGGTGGTGTGCAAAGTGAGAGGGTTAGGGAAAATGATTTGGTAAACAGAGAAGAGGTAGTAAAAGCTTTGCGGAAGATGAAAGCCGGCAAGGCAGCATGTTTGGATGGTATTGCAGTGGAATTTATTAAAAAAGGGGGTGACTGTATTACTGACTGGTTGGTAAGGATATTTTATGTATGTATGACTCATGGTGAGGTGCCTGAGGATTGGCGGAATGCGTGCATGGTGCCATTGTACAAAGGCAAAGGGGATACGAGTGAGTGCTCAAATTACAGAGGTATACGTTTGTTGAGTATTCCTGGTAAATTATATGGGAGGGTATTGATTGAGAGGGTGAAGGCATGTACAGAGCATCAGATTGGGGAAGAGCAGTGTGGTTTCAGAAGTGGTAGAGGATGTGTGGATCAGGTGTTTGCTTTGAAGAATGTATGCGAGAAATACTTAGAAAAGCAAATGGATTTGTATGTAGCATTTATGGATCTGGAGAAGGCATATGATAGAGTTGATAGAGATGCTCTGTGGAAGGTATTAAGAATATATGGTGTGGGAGGCAAGTTGTTAGAAGCAGTGAAAAGTTTTTATCGAGGATGTAAGGCATGTGTACGTGTAGGAAGAGAGGAAAGTGATTGGTTCTCAGTGAATGTAGGTTTGCGGCAGGGGTGTGTGATGTCTCCATGGTTGTTTAATTTGTTTATGGATGGGGTTGTTAGGGAGGTGAATGCAAGAGTTTTGGAAAGAGGGGCAAGTATGAAGTCTGTTGGGGATGAGAGAGCTTGGGAGGTGAGTCAGTTGTTGTTCGCTGATGATACAGCGCTGGTGGCTGATTCATGTGAGAAACTGCAGAAGCTGGTGACTGAGTTTGGTAAAGTGTGTGAAAGATGAAAGTTAAGAGTGAATGTGAATAAGAGCAAGGTTATTAGGTACAGTAGGGTTGAGAGTCAAGTCAATTGGGAGGTAAGTTTGAATGGAGAAAAACTGGAGGAAATAAAGTGTTTTAGATATCTGGGAGTGGATCTGGCAGCGGATGGAACCATGGAAGCGGAAGTGGATCATAGAGTGGGGGAGGGGGCGAAAATTCTGGGAGCCTTGAAGAATGTGTGGAAGTCGAGAACATTATCTCGGAAAGCAAAAATGGGTATGTTTGAAGGAATAGTGGTTCCAACAATGTTGTATGGTTGCGAGGCGTGGGCTATGGATAGAGTTGTGCGCAGGAGGATGGATGTGCTGGAAATGAGATGTTTGAAGACAATGTGTGGTGTGAGGTGGTTTGATCGAGTAAGTAACGTAAGGGTAAGAGAGATGTGTGGAAATAAAAAGAGCGTGGTTGAGAGAGCAGAAGAGGGTGTTTTGAAATGGTTTGGGCACATGGAGAGAATGAGTGAGAAAAGATTGACCAAGAGGATATATGTGTCGGAGGTGGAGGGAACGAGGAGAAGAGGGAGACCAAATTGGAGGTGGAAAGATGGAGTGAAAAAGATTTTGTGTGATCGGGGCCTGAACATGCAGGAGGGTGAAATGCGGGCAAGGAATAGAGTGAATTGGATCGATGTGGTATACCGGGGTTGACGTGTTGTCAGTGGATTGAATCAGGGCATGTGGAGCGTCTGGGGTAAACCATGGAAAGCTGTGTAGGTATGTATATTTGCGTGTGTGGACGTGTATGTATATACATGTGTATGGGGGTGGGTTGGGCCATTTCTTTCGTCTGTTTCCTTGCGCTACCTCGCAAACGCGGGAGACAGCGGCAAAAAAAAAAAGATATATATATATATATATATATATATATATATATATATATATATATATATATATATATATGTATATATATATATATATATATATATATATATATATATATATATATATATATATATATATATATATATATATATATATATATATATATATATATATATATATATATATATATATATATATATATATATATATATATATATATATATATATATATATATATATATATATATGTTGATTTCGATTCCTTCAACAGAACCTGGTCTTCTCCTAACTGCATCGCCAAATAATCATATTTGCTTCACATTTTGTGTTAAGATGAGCTACTTCTTATACTGACAGACGCACCCAAAAAACACCAATAATTTCACTGGCGCATTTGAACGTCTTAATCTTCATTATTCCACTAGCTAAAAATCATACTATCTGTTGATAGAATCAATGGTTGAGACTTGAGCTCTATTTATGCCTGTCAGTAAACGTGGTAGAAAAGTTGGGGCATGACCCAAGTTGCCACAAATTCTTCCAAATTTGATAAGATTCAGTTGTTTGCTACAAATTAGCACTTGAAAAGTGTATGACTTATAGAAAAACGCACGATCACTAACCGAAGCCTTGGTAGTGAACAACTGGATATATATATATATATATATATATATATATATATATATATATATATATATATATATATATATATATATTGGAAAGGATCACAATTTTGCGCGTGATCAAGATATTCCTATGAGTCCACGGGGAAAATGAAACACGAAAAGTTCCCAAGTGCACTTTCGTGTAATAATCACATCATCAGGGGAGACACAAGAGAGAAATATGTGTGTGTATAGATATGTATACGTTGAGATGTATAGGCATGTATATTTGCGTGTGTGAACGTGTATGTATATACATGTGTATGTGGGTGGGTTGGGCCATTCTTTCGTCTGTTTCCTTGCGCTACCTCGTTAACGCGGGAGACATCGACAAAGCAAAATAAGAAGAATATATATATATATATATATATATATATATATATATATATATATATATATATATATATATATATATATATATATATATATATATATTTTTTTTTTTTTTTCTTTTTTGCTTTGTCGCTGTCTCCCGCGTGAGCGAGGTAGCGCAAGGAAACAGACGAAAGAATGGCTCAACCCGCCCACATACACATGTATATACATACATGTCCACACACGCACAATATACATACCTATACATCTCAATGTACACATATATATATATATATACACACAAAGACATATACATATATACACATGTACATAATTCATACTGTCTGCCTTTATTTGTTCCCATCGCCACCTCGCCACACATGGAATAACAACCCCCTCCCCCCTCATGTGTGCTAGGTAGCGCTAGGAAAAACACCATAGGCCCCATTCGTTCACATTCAGTCTCTAGCTGTCATGTAATAATGCACCCTGGGGATAGGGGATTAAGAATACTTCCCACGCATTCCTCACGTGTCGTAGAAGGCGACTAAAGAGGACGGGAGCGGGGGGCCAGAAACCCTCCCCTCCTTGTATTTTAACTTTCTGAAAGGGGAAACAGATAGATATATATATATATATATATATATATATATATATATATATATATATATATATATATATATCACACGTCGACAGCTTTGCCACGCTCGCTTCATAATTATCTTCTTTGATTAAAGACCTCCAACTCTATATCATAATTAAGCTGGAGGGTTATATACAAAAATATCTTTATGGTTATAGATTGATATCAGACTTAATCAATTTACGTCGCATTTCTGTTATAGGTGATGGTTGGAGCCCTGTTATAAGGGACCGATTTCGCGACTCGAACAAAACTCTCTCTCTCTCTCTCTCTCTCTCTCTCTCTCTCTCTCTCTCTCTCTCTCTCTCTCTCTCTCTCTCTCTCTCTCTCTCTCTCTCTCTCTCTCTCTCTCTCTCTCTCTCTCTCTCTCTTCTGTCCTTCTATAAACATGTCCTTCCTGCTTGATGAGTGTGGATCTAGGCAGTAGCCTGTGGTAGACGTGGCTAGTCTGGGTCCCTCACTTCAAGAAATAGATGATTTAGTTACAATTTACTTGGTAAAAGTGTATAGGGATTCTCAATTATTCTATCAAGTAACTTCGCTACTGGCAAATAGATCTTCTGTTACTCGCTTCCTCAAACATGTTCTATAAGCAATGTTTTATTCAAACCTTCGACACATGTTTGACAAGTGCGATCATTACGAAAGTAGACAGTCAGTGACATATGTGAACGATTATATAGTACGTGAAAACCCAGTCTAGAAAGAGTTGAGGAATATGCAGACAAAGTGTCAGGGTGACACATCACCCCTTTCTTCCAACCTTGCTTAACAGTGCTCATCCTTTTATCATATTAGAGAACCAGTGTAGAGTTCCAGATGATCAATTGCCGTCATTACAGTTGTCATTACTCTAAAGATGATAATGAAAACCATAGGAGGAGCTTTGGTCTTCGTCCTCAGGCTCCTCCAGTTAGGATCCCGATATTAGCGATCTTATCGAAGTTCGTATCAGTCGCTGATTCATTTTGGACGAAGCGCATCATTAAGATCTTCAGTGCTTCATCTGTAGCCGGTGTTACCACTCCCACTGAGAACTGGGTGTGAGATTGATCCTTAGTCCTCAGGGTATGAGACTTTAGTGAGCCCTCATATGCTTACGATATGACTGAGCCATCTTGGTTTACTTGATCTCTTTGGCCCTTATGAACCACAAGGGAGATCAGGGAGTTAATGTGTTTCACAAGCCTGTATGGGTGGGGTCGGGGTATGACCAACCACTTCACAAAAATGCGTTTCCTCGAAAAATATATCCTAATATGTGCTTGATCTAACTCATGATAATATAAAAGAAAATGTAATAACGAACATTTATTTTGATGACTGATATTTTTTTTCCTGTGTTTGAAAATAGATACATTCGTTATATTCAGTTAGCCAGGTATTCTAATTACACTGTATCTTGACTTCTGAAATAAGTTGAAGTGACTCTAGAATACATATCAAGCTAAGAATATTCAAATATCTTATTTCAACTCGTATCACGTATTTTCTTGTTCATCTTTTAATGTCCTGGGAAATCACTGCCTGCGAATAGACACAGTGGTAAGTCTCCTCAAATGTCTGATCCATACAGCTAGTTACAGTCATTTACCAAAGCTGATGAAAGGTCGGTGTTTAATTAAGACGTAACATAATATTTCTTCTCTCGATTTCCTGCCTGGATTGCCGACCTGGTGTGGTGACGGTGTGAGATGCGGTCGTGGTAATCATGGGTTGTTCATCCTCGTTCCATCTCTTGCAGCTATATTTGGAAAGCTTCGCTTTATCAGCCATTACTTTTTTTCTTCTTCTTCAGTCGTCTTTTAAGCATTCACTTTACAGCTCAACCACATAGCGTATATGCTTTTTTCCTTCCTAATTCAACGATATTCATTACATTTGAATAAAAAAAACAGAAAATTATTATCTCTTCTTAAACTGGAACAACTTGCTGATACCTTATGGAAACCAACTGCCCTCACATTTATAAACGTATAGAACAAATGAAAAGTGCCTCCATCGAGGGATCTCACCAGTTCCCTGCGAACTTAAGAACTCAAAGCATGTTATAAGTAGACAACTTAACCTGTGGGCGGGTGCGCCTAATGCCATTAACGAACGTATGTCTGAGGATGAACTCGGCCCACGGATATATGCTGTCTACTTTTTTTTCTTAGATTGAGTCATTATCGACTTGCTTGAGTGACGTTGCTCTAAGCAAATAATCATATATTTCTATGTAATTTGGAACACACAGATTGCTGTGTGTTGTGGCGAGACCTGCGAGTTGCAATATGTTTTCTGAAACACATCCTATGTTGCTGATCATTCTGGACAGCATATGAGGTATCATTGATGATTTCAGGTTTCCATATAACGATCTGTTGTGGACAACACATCAAGTGTTGCTAAGTCTTCTAGGAGATTCTCCCTTGGCTTTGTCTTACAGACGACGGTATCCAGCACAGTTGTGTGTTGTTGCAGACACCTGAGATGTCGTAGGTGACACATAAGGTGTAGTGGGTGAGTCTTATAGGCGCTAAGATGTCTTCGATGACTTGATCAGGTGTTGATGTTGCTCACGAAGTGTCACACTGGAATGACACACGACACGTCGGCTTCTGTCGTGGATGACACCTCCTCTGTGGCTTGCTGGTGAGTAACACATCAGATGCCTCTCAGTGTTTTAGGTCCAACACTGGTACTAAATGACTGATTTGGGCGGCCATTGCGCACATGCCAGTCACGATAGAAACCTCATGGCCATCGGACGTAGTTAATGTAGCATCTCTCCATGATGAGGACTATGGCGTTTGTGATATTGCCCGGCAGTTTAGTGTTTACCGAAACACAGCAGAGCGGTGGATTTGGCGACATGACCGAAACAGGAACGACAGATGAAAGTCTCAATGAGAATATAATACTATATCATTCCTGTAAACATATAATATTCCTTATATATTCCACAGGATACGTCGCTCGTAGCCGATGTGGCACCCTGCCTGACATCACGGCTACCAACATGGAGCAGGGCACACAAAAAATTTCTTTGTACCCGTTTGGACCGTGTGTCATAATGTTTAACTCATAGTGTGAATAGAAACTTTTTTTGCTGAGTGTATTTTAATGTTTGGCATGGATTTCTATTTTCTGTGTATATCTTTAAGTTTATTGTATAGTTCACGTTTAGGTGGACAGTCTCGCAGTGAGTAGGTTGCCACCACAAATGAAGAATGAAGGAGGTCACAGGATGTTCCTAGTCCTCCACTTCGAGTGATGATAATACCTCATCTGCTGAAGGTTACATACAAACGTCGCTGACTGCATAGCTCTTGGGTGGCTGGTCGTACGTTCCCATCCCAAGTATCTCGTGTTCCAAAGCACTGCCATGAAACTAACCGAAGGCAATTGTCTCGCAGTGAGCCTGCGGGGTGGAGACGGCGCGAAGGCGCATGGAAAGTAAAGTTCATCAGCGAGCATCCAAGCACAACACCCACAACGGACGTCTTCGCTCCCCACTTAAAATACATGACAACTATTTAATCATTAATGGTAATGATCCTAGACAAGATTTATCTCGGCGCCTCGGGGGTTGGCTGGCCTTCTGGTACATCGTCTGACACCCTCACAGCAGGCAGGTCTGTGGTGCTGGTCTAGCAACGAAATCTCTAAGACAGAGAGAGAGAGAGAGGAAACTTTCAGGCCTGATATATACCTAAGTAATATTCCTGATTATCACAAAGATTCAGTGTAGTATTACCATCCCTCGGTAGAGTTCCCTGACAGCGTTGGCAATGGGGTGAGCCATAGCCAAGATGTGGTGTCAGAGAGGAAATGCGTCACTGATGCGCCACTAGCCACCTCTCCTGACCAAAATAAAAAGTGGCCTTTGTATAACAGGGAACGAGGCAGCGTGCATGACTCGTCAGGCATTGAGTTAGATTAGAGATAAATATGTGCCTTCAGCGAGCACCATGTAAGATAACTGGCCACAGCTCGTGGTTGTTTGAGATGGATAGAGACATCTTATATTAATATGTTAAACAACAGTAGAGGCTGTTAAGAAATATTGTAAAGCTACTTTTTGCTGGTATATGCTGGTTGGTTTGCACCGCCAGCACAGTAGCTTGTAATCAAAATAAATAATCATAGGTAAACTAACAACAAATAATCTTTTCGATGCATGAAAATACTGTGGTTATGGTTCAGGACTGTGGGTGATTACCAGTGCGCTGGTTAACTTCTTTCAAGTTCGATAAACGTTCCAGAAGCTCGATTGTAGAGACGGATATACATGGCTTACCATATACTGAGTGTGAGTGACAAGCCCAGGTTCCAGATGGGGACACAGTGAGGCATTATGGGAGATGGAGGGTGAGGTGCTGGTGCGGGATATAGGGTCAGGTGTTGATGGGAGACGGAGGGTCAGGTATTGATGTAGAGGGTCAGTCAGGTGTTGGTCGGAGTAGAGTGTCAGGTGTTGGTAGGGGAAGAGTGTCAGGTGTTGGCGCGGGTAGAGTGTCAGGTGTTGGTAGGGGAAGAGTGTCAGGTGTTGGCGCGGGTAGAGTGTCAGGTGTTGGTGGGAGCAGAGGGTTAATTGTGATAGAGTGACAGATCAGATGTTGATGGAGTTGGAAGGGTCAGGTGTTAGTGGGACTGGAGGGATTAAGTGTTGGTGAGTATGGAGGGCCAGGTAGAGAGTTAGGTGCAAGTTGGAGGGGAATGGTAGGTGCTGGTGGAGGTGACGGATCAGGTGTTAGTGGGACTTGGAGGGACAGATGTTGTTCGGGGCAGAGTGTTAGGCGTCGGTGGGCGTAAAAAAAATCAATACAGATCCTTGACTGGTGTAATAGTACGCCGAGGGACCTTCTGTAATGTTGTATATAACCTAATCACTTCCTTACTGTGGCCCCCGTCGGTTAAATCCATTCATCCTCTATCCTTTTACAGAGGAAAATAATTCGTTACATCATTTTCTTAACAAGTTTCATGCTCAATTTCATGGTGTGTCGTCTGATTGTTTTATCTCTCCAGTTTTCGACGAAGTGATCACTCTCTACGTCAACGGGCTGGTATGAAACTGAGAGGTTTACTCGGTCATCCCTCACTCTTCGCTCTTTTATGGCTGGCAAATTCAAGGCTTTTAAAAGCCTTTCCCTCTGACCCATCTCTCAATTCTGGCACCATCTTTGTTGTCCTCCCCTAGACTTTCTCCATTAGTTCTTTGTGCCTCTTTAGGTAGGGCTGACCAGATCTGGGAATCGTATTCTAGTTCTGCTCCGTGTCGGATGTGATTAGTTTATACTGACTATGTCTTTATCCATATAGTCAAATACTATTCTGATAATTGCCAGCAGTTTATCACCATTATAGTTCTCCTTATGTGGAACTCTTGGCGACAGTTGAAGACGATATTAACTCCCAGTTCCTTCTCACAAAGATTCCCATAACTTATCTCCTGTGAGATAATGTGTATACTGAGTTTTCGTCTCACTTTATCCCATCCTCATTACTATGGCATCTACTTTGTGTGAAATTAATCAATCATGCACTGGACCAGATTTGAAATTTGTCTAGGTCCCCTTGTAAGTTGATGTAACCTTCCTCGTTTCTCACTTCCCTCATGAAATTTGCATCATTTGCATATACATTAAAGTAACAGTCTATACCTTTTATCAAGTCATTCACAAGGATCAAGAAGAGTACCTGTCCCAGAACAGAATCTTGGGGCACTAAGCCAATAATCCCCACCCATTTCAAAAGGGCTCCTCTGATATGTGTCCTTTGATCTTCCTGTGTGTGTGTGTGTGTGTTGGAACAGTGAGATATGGTAAGCTGGAACACCGCATAAGCTATTCACACATACCACATGGCAATGCCTGTCATACGTCAGGTCATACAAATACACCACTGAGCACTCCCTGCTTTGCGTCGGATCAAGCACACACACACGCACTATCTAGCCCGCTATACCTCACGTAAATCAGGTACTCACGCACCACCTGACACTACTGTCTGGTTAAGTACATACACCTCAAAGCACTATCGATTCATGGATTTCCTGATGGCTTGCTTTCTGTGAGAGCCATAGAGGTCTTGTGATTCTGTAAGTCTAAAAGCACAAAGTCTGGGAGACTGAGAAAGCAGTGGGTGCAAGAGGAGGTCATCTGAAATGGCAGTGTCTCTGAAAACCCACTTAAATGCAAGATTATCAACTGAGTAAGGTGGAGAGATCGAGGTGATTTCGATGCGACGCAATTCACTGAGAAATTGTAGGCCTTTTGTTGACTTCGGTTCGGAAACACAAGAGGTCCTCCAGTTAAACGTTCTTTATGAAGATGGAACATAGGTGGCGGCTGGCTAGCTCAAGGAACCATCCTTTATAGGGTTTCATAGGCAGGTCTGTGGGCACAGTGAAGACCTCAACCAGGGGAGGTTTGGGAACTTCAAATTCTTTTGCTGACTCAGAGGGTGTTGGAGCCGGGAGGTAAGCTGGGAGGCAAGGAGTGTAGAGGTCCATGGCAGATGGTGGCTAAGTGATTGTTGATAAGTTAATTTGCAGCAGGAAAAAGATGGTGGCTGATTGCATAGATCGTTCCTTGTTTTCAGTTCCCATAAACCTGACTGATGTTGGACTATTTTAGTAGAGATCTAAGATTTCTTCGTGCCGTGTATTTCCCGAGTTACTTGCGCACAATTTTGTGTGATTTGCATCCTTGTCAGACTTGCTTTGGAGAGGGTGGAAGGCTAATCAGGTGAGACATAGCTTAGATACATACATACATATATATATATATATATATATATATATATATATATATATATATATATATATATATATATATATATATATATATATATATATATATATATATATATATATATATATATATATATATATATATATCAAAGTAAATAAAGATTCCCCTTGAGCTTTTGTCATATACATCTTTACCCTTATCCTCAGCTTCATCATCTAATGGAGAGTTGCATATGATATACTATCTTCACCTCACATTTAAAGATGTAAATATGACTCCTTGCACGCTGAAACTAATGATAACTTTTCCCTTTATCTGTAATTTGTTCAGAAGGAAAATAACCTAGGTGGCGACAATTGGCTCGTCGAGTTAATCCACCATTGGAGTCAATATGTATGTGTTGATGTGGTCTGGGTAAAATATTTGGGATCAATTATTGCATCGGTTCTGTGATATACCATGGCTCAGTACAAGCCGTTGTCGTTACTGATTTTAAGGGGAAGATTTCTTTTATATATCTCTGTCGTTAATCATTTTAGGAGGATATTAGGGACTTTAGTTGCCTAACCTAACCTTACCTAAGCTAACCTAACCTAACCTTGCTCTTATTCACATTTACTCTCAGCTTTCTTCTTTGACACACTTTACCAAATTCAGTCACCAGCTTCTGCAGTTTCTCACATGAATCAGCCACCAGCGCTGTATCATCAGCGAACAACAACTGACTCACTTCCCAAGCTCTTTCATCCACAACTGAACATGACCGTGAAAAATGCCTCGATCTATCCGAAAATTTTCATTTGATGTTGAATTATATTGTATGTGATAACCTCGGCGACCAGTCTCTCTATGAATATCGTAGAAAAGATCATAAACGCGACGTTTTCCAACTGGGACTTCTCATTAATGTTGCTGGTGATAGTTATATCATCATTCATCTTTACACAACCTAATTATTACTTTAATTGGATTTTGGTAATCTATCCTAGATGCGCAATATATCTTAGAACCAATGCAACAACAAGCATATGAACATCTTGTTTTCATTAAATGCGTCTGAAGTTTCTAAAACTTTAAATGATCTTTCTTGATCATCGTTTCCCGTGCTAGCGAGGTAGCGGCAGGGACAGAAGAAGAGAGGCCGCATCCGCTCACATTCTTCCTACAGCTGTTATGTGTAATGCACCGAAATCACAGCTCCCTATCCACATCCAGGCCCCACAGACCTTTCCATGGTTTCCCTGGTTCAGTCTACTGACAGCAAAGCGACTCTTTTATACAGCATCGTTCGAAATTTCCTCTATCCCGCACACGCCTTTCACCCTCCTGCATGTTCAGGCCCCGATCACTCAAAATCTTTTTCACTCCATCCTTCCATCTCCACTTTGGTCTCCCCGTTTTCCATGTACCCTAGCCTTCTGACAGATATTTGTCGGTATATCCTCATTCATTCTCTCCATATCTTCAAACCGTATCCGCACATCCACTTCAGCTTTCTCAACTACGTTCTCTCTATTTCCACACATCTCTCTTACCCTTTCATTACTTACTCGATCAGATCACCTTACATCACATATTGTCTTCAAACATTCAATTTCCAACACATCCACTCTCCTCAGCACAATCTTATCTACAGCCCCCCATGCCTCTAGTCCATTCAATAATGTTGGAACTACTATGCCTTCAAACATACCAGTTTTTGCCCTCTCAAATAACGTTCTCTTTTTCATACATTCTTCATCGCTCCCAGAACTTTTGCGCCCCATGGCTCGCCTAGAGAATAGACTGACTGACTTTAAGCGCTACATAGAATAATATAATTGTGTACACGATACCAATAAGATAACATTATTCTACACTAATTATTCAGAGGGGACATCCCTCCAGTTGCACCTCTCAGCACATTAACATCCAAAAGTCTCTCTTTCGCTCTCCTATTAATTAACACGTAATCCAATAGCGCTCTCTGGCCATCTCTTCTACTTACATATGTATACTTATGTCTATCTCTCTTTTTAAACCAGGTATTCCCAATCACCAGTCCTTTTTCAGCACAGAAATCTACAAGCTCTTCGCCATTTCCGTTTACAACACTGACCACCCCATGTTTTCTGAAAAAAAGATCATATAATTACTCAAGATTTCTTTTCAGAGGCTCCTGAATCCCAAGGCTGTGGCGATCATAGCCTAGCAGTAGCGCTTCCGCCTGCTACACAGGGTCCCGGGTTCGAGCCTAGCTGTTGTATGTTTGTATGTACTATGAAAATGCGCGTTCACATGCACTATATTCGCATATATACATGTATATATATATATATATATATATATATATATATATATATATATATATATATATATATATATATATATATATATATTTTATATTTATATTTATTATACTTTGTCGCTGTCTCCCGCGTTTGCGAGGTAGCGCAAGGAAACATACGAAAGAAATGGCCCAACCCCCCCCATACACATGTATATACATACGTCCACACACGCAAATATACATACCTACACAGCTTTCCATGGTTTACCCCAGACGCTTCACATACCCTGCTTCAATCCACTAACAGCACGTCAACCCCGGTATACCACATCGCTCCAATTCACTCTATTCCTTGCCCTCCTTTCACCCTCCTGCATGCTCAGGCCCCGATCACACAAAATCTTTTTCACTCCATCTTTCCACCTCCAATTTGGTCTCCCTCTTCTCCTTGTTCCCTCCACCTCCGACACATATATCCTCTTGGTCAATCTTTCCTCACTCATCCTCTCCATGTGCCCAAACCACTTCAAAACACCCTCTTCTGCTCTCTCAACCACGCTCTTTTTATTTCCACACATCTCTCTTACCCTTACGTTACTCACTCGATCAAACCACCTCACACCACACATTGTCCTCAAACATCTCATTTCCAGCACATCCATCCTCCTGCGCACAACTCTATCCATAGCCCACGCCTCGCAACCATACAACATTGTTGGAACCACTATTCCTTCAAACATACCCATTTTTGTGTATAATTAGATAACAGCGGTATACCATTATAGGTGTTACCGGACTGTCTTTGCTCAAGGTTTCACCTCGGATGAAAAGTTCACATTTCCCTGCTTCTGAAAGAAGCGCAGCCCTAGGCTTCGGGAGCCTCTCTGTAAAGGAATCTTGAGTAATAATTTGATCTTTTTTTAGAAAAATGATTATGGCGTAACAATATTAACAATGATAATATACACATTAGAAACATATTACAATACATCTCGGTACCATTTCGCTCTGGGGAATAGTAATTTATTGTATATCTTAGCAACAAAGTACTTTATACCCTATTGATATACCATGATATATGTTGGGGATATATCATTTCAGACTTTCGGAATATACCAAATGCAGACCTTTTGAATGTGAAGTAATAAATCTTTAGAATATATCAATATATGATCAAGATATTCTTAGTCATTTATGAAGTTTAGGATTTCGGAAGATGTCACATGTTAACATACCTATATTCACTTTCAGATTGTATTACTACATAACTAAAAGATATAACACTCTATCTCTTACTTTAACAGTAGAGATCTAAAGCATATGTCAATATATTCGCCTCATAGGTTTTTTATATCATATGCCAAGTTATCTACCCAAACACTGCAGAAGACAATTCACTTTTGCCTCATATTGAAAACGTTGTAAAAAGAGAAATGGATTATTGTATTCCACAAGGAATCCTTGTTATATGTTGTAAAAAGAGAAATGGATTATTGAATTTCACAAGGAATCCTTGTTATATGGTTTGTCGGGAGTTTGTTGTTTGAGATCAAACCTCCTTATAGCTCAGGAGGTACAGGCCCTATGATCTAGAGCGGCCTGCCTGTAGTGAGGGACCTAAGCACTGTGGGGCCTAGGGAGTTGGAGCTCGTTATCCCACCCGGCCTCGCCAAGAGAGCCAGGCTCTCTCTGGTGTTGAGAGCGGCTTACTGATCCACAGATTTTGTCGTAGTTAAACACTTGGCCTGAAACACTCTCTGCGTGAATCTCTTTCGGATCTTCTCTACAGTGAAGAAACTGAAGTTCTCATACCGGCTTGAGTTCCATTATCGGCAAGAAGTTCTCTCTCTCTCTCTTTCACTCTCTCTCTCTCTCTCTCTCTCTCTCTCTCTCTCTCTCTCTCTCTCTCTCTCTCTCTCTCTCTCTCTCTCTCTCTCTCTCTCTAGCTTGTCACTAGGTCAAGTATCACAAAGGCGTCTGTTGTCTTATATTTGTTTCAGCCAGATTCCAGGTCGACCCGAATATCTTACACCATTATTGTACTACCGATGAAGAATTCCAAACCCAGTGATTTTTCTGCCCAGTACACACAAAAGAATATTGATGAGACTTGAAGCCGAGCAACCTATCATGAAAGAAACACACTGGAATGTCTCTTTTTTTTCTTCTGTATAGTATCAAGGAGGGCCCTACGAATATGTCTTTATTATGCTTCTAGACGTAATTCCTGGGAAATCAAATCATATGTTGTGAGTGATAAGGTGTATTGGATCGCTGGGAAATGACAGAGGGCTAGTCCCTAATACCAACACAGTGAAGGACGAAACTAGTTTTAGGAGCATCACAGCTGTGAATTCTCAGACCATCTGCCCCCACGAACGGAAGACGAGGTGTGCTCGCTTCGGTGATCGATTCTCCCTGATAGGCTAAACAAGAAAATGGAAGGGACTATTTTGTTGGTTAACTCGTGCATGCTGGTGGCCACGAAGAGTCACGCACAGATTGCACTTTCTACTCTCGTTTCTCGACGTGCAGTAACTCAGTTTTGTGAAAATAGTTCAGACAAGTGGTAACAGCTCTTCCCCCGCTCTGGTTTACGCCAGCTGAGAGAGAGAGGGTTCTCAACATGTCTCCTCAATGAGAAGCGACCCAGGTTGCAGCTTGTGTGTGTGTGTGTGTGTGTGTGGATGGGGGGGCATTAAGTCCCCCCCCTCTTAAAGCCGCTTGAAAAGTCTTCCACACTGGCAACCGCTGTGAGAACCCTCTCCATATCCATGCATGCACATGAGAGAGAGAGAGAGAGAGAGAGAGAGAGAGAGAGAGAGAGAGAGAGAGAGAGAGAGAGAGAGAGAGAGAGAGAGAGAGAGAGAGAGACCCTCTCCCGCTAGCTCCTCCTGGCGTGGCCCTCTGGCCATATTGAAGCCACCGACAGAGGTGGTCTCGATTGCATCTTCTTGGGGGACCCTCCGTGCTGACCTTATCTTGCTGCCTGCAATTCTATTTCCACCATGAACACTGGTGGAATTTGTAAAACCCATTATATCATAACAGAATATTAGTTTATACCCCAATGGTACTGCATTTAGAATGAATCTTCCTCAATCCCATATGATGATATTTAGAACTCTTGTGTCTGATCGTATTCACTAACCCTATTAGATGATGGGTATGTCGTGTTCTTGAACCTTGAATTCATAATGACCTGAAGACAAAAGATAATGGCGTTAGAAATACCACAACAGATTTAATCCCCTTGGCGTTTCAATGGTTACAGCAGTCAACACTTTTATACACGCTTTTTGATTCGTTCATTAGAGACGTACCAGAATTATTTGATATCATTTCATAACGCCTGAGTAGCTGGTATTTTTCACGCTGATTTATATTCTGGGGTCCAAGTGTTGTTCTACGAACATCAAGTATATTTTGTCATTAATATCGACTTCGTATGTTTATTCGCTTTCCCTTAATATTTCATTTCATATCTGTACATAAAACGTTTTGATCTGAAAGGTTAGGCTTTGCACAGGTAAAAGAGAATACATATCGGTATCAAAGAGATACGTTTCAGTTCTTTGGATCCGAGGAATCCACAGTAAATCACGTACATCCACACCCGATCCGCTTGTAAAAACAATCTTCGACTACGGAGCACTTGCGTTCAACGAAAGATCATTTTTTCCAGTCGAAGCTCTAAGCCATGGGATTTGATTTAAGACTTCTCATTAGCTGCACTGGACATTGATTTGAGGATTTAAAGAAAAAACATGGCTTTCGTGGCCCATTGGTTGGGTGCCTGACAGGACATTAACCAGTTTCATTAATCTGCTTAACTGATTAACCGACGAAGGGCTAATTAACAGACCGAACCCTGATATGAGGGATCACTAGATAGTGATCCGAAGCTTCAAATGAGGGTCCTTGAAGGGTTCATAAGGATACTGGTTGTTAGCACTTGTTACTCGTTGGTCAGAGTCATTATAGCAGTTCCATCTGCCTCTCCACAACCAGCAGATGGACACAGGAAACCACAAACACCTCTCCACAACCAGCAGATGGACACAGGAAGCCAAAAAACACCTCTCCACAACCAGCGGATGGACACAGGAAGCCACAAACACCTCTCCACAACCAGCAGATGGACACAGGAAACCACAAACACCTCTCCACAACTAGCAGATTCACACAGGAAGCCACAAACACCTCTCCATAACCAACAGACTGACACAGGAAGCCACAAACACCTCTCCACAACCAACAGATGGACAAAGGAAGCCACAAACACCTCTCCACAACCAACTGATGGACAAAGGAAGCCACAAACACCTCTCCACAACCAACTGATGGACAAAGGAAGCCACAAACACCTCTCCACAACCAGCAGATGGACAAAGGAAGCCACAAACACCTCTCCACAACCAGCAGATGGACACAGGAAGCCACAAACACCTCTCCACAACCAACAGATGGACAAAGGAAGCCACAAACACCTCTCCACAACCAGCAGATGGGCACAGGAAGCCACAAACACACGGTAGGAGCTACTCACCACTAGATACGACACTGAGTAGCCACTAACTCAAGTCCAAATAAGAATCTCGTCACGATAACATCATGAAAAAATTAGGGGCAAAAGAGGGCGAAATACATGTTTCTTCCCTCCTTCTTCTTTAGTCCTGTGCAGTTATCTAGATATTTCATTCTTTCTCCCAGTAGTGTTTTGTGAAAAGCTTATGACACACGTTGTTTTATCTTTAGAATCTTTATATACTGTATTTCAAGACCTCGGTCCATGAAACACCTGATTGTTTTGCGGTTGTGGAAAATTTGAATTTCTGACTAATGTAATTGACATTGTTCTCTTTCCTTCTGTCTTTAGCATTAATGGGAATTCATTTGCTAAGATTAAATCAAAACTCTCTCTCTCTCTCTCTCTCTCTCTCTCTCTCTCTCTCTCTCTCTGTGCTATCCTATTCCTCTATTGCTTCTAAGGCGACTACATCTCTTTCAGTCGTGTTAAAGCCAAACCACCTGGCTCAGAGACGCTGGAATCTATGTGGTCTGTGTATCTATGTAAGTAACTCTATGTAACCCTTTATCCATTTTTCTCAGTTGACGAAATAAAAAAAGAAAAGAGAATCTTACTTTGTTCAAGATAGGGTTATATCATCTCTTTTTCACAACATCACGAAAACTCTCACTCACATCCATATAACATCGCTCAATCGTTGCCAGATATATATGTTCCATGCTTTGTAGGACAGTAACATCAAAATGAAACCTTACTTTCCCCTTTCCTTTACACATCCTTCTTTTTATCTTCTCATTTCGTCTCCGGTAAAGTCCATGAAGGACGACCCAACAGCGACACCTGAGACATTCAACAATGTAGAATTCTAGTTATCGTCTTGGTGGTGTATAGCAAGATGGAATATTTGACGTACCGCTAAATTAGCCTTTCTTATCCAGTGGGGCTAGATATTACACACATCGCTAGATTATCCCCTCACACCCAGTGAGGCTGGATATCATGCATCGCTAGATTAGCCCCTCGTACCCAGCGAGGCTAGATATCATATATCGCTAGATTAACCCCTCGTACCCAGCGAGGCTAGATATCATATATCGCTAGATTAACCCCTCGTACCCAGCGAGGCTAGATATCATATATATCGCTAGATTAATCCCTCGTACCCAGCGAGGCTAGATATCATATATATCGCTAGATTAACCCCTCGTACCCAGTGAGGCTGGATATCATGCATCGCTAGATTAGCCCCTCGTACCCAGCGAGGCTAGATATCATATATCGCTAGATATATGATATCGTACCCAGTGAGGCTAGATATCATATATATCGCTAGATTAGCCTTTCGTATCCAGCAAGACTGATTGTTTTACATAATGCTAGAGAAACCTTTCGTACGTTAGCTTAGCCTTTCGGGTGTCGAGCAAGACGAAATCCTTACCATACCGCTAGGTTAGTCTTTCCTAGCCAAAAAGGCTGAATGTCTAACATAGTACTGCTAGATTAGCCTTCCATGTTGGAGGAACTCTGCCACAGGCAATATATGCCATAACTTGCATTTGTCATGTATGTACGGGCATAATTGTATATATGTATATCCGCCTTCCTTCATTCATTGGATTAATTTGCTTCATGTGATTAATTTGGTGGTTCGTGTTTTCATCCCAGCTCGACAGACAAAGGTCCCAAATACCTGGGTGGATTTCTTCGCACAAGATCCGTTGTTGTCATCTGAGGCGTCTAGCGCTCCAGACGTATCTACATCATGAACATCGGGTTGTCTTGTGGTGATGGGTTCACGCCCAATCCTTCAGCCTATCCGATAAACTGGTTCGTTCTGATGCGGATAATTCATGCTAAATGATCAAAGTTCTCTATGGGTATAAAGGGCGAGTCCCATTCAGACTCAGTTTCGTAAAATGGGCAATTATTTGTACCGTTACCCATTCTCGCCGTTCCCATGGGAATGTGAGACATGATCTATATGTGAGCGTCTCCCTTGATGTATTATTGCATAGATTTCATCATTCTGTTGAATTCTTATGAAGAAATCTTAATTGTGATCTTCCTTCTTTTCAGTTAGGCTTTTTTATGCACCTCATCAATTTACCAAACAGGTGAATCTCAACTATGTATGTCAGTTGACTGCCTCTCGCTTAACCCCAAGTGCTCTTCCATCCAAGCTTTCGCCTGTTTCTCAAGACATCTTCAGGGCAACTATTGCCCTGAAGATGTCTTGGGAAATAGACGAAGGCTTTGGCGCCTTCGTCTTTCTGTTTCCTGAGGGTTTGTTTGGACTTCATCTCCACAACACCATTGTGGTTATTCTAAACTGCCAGTATTGCCATTGTGCTTCTATATACTTCGAAGCACGAGCCCGTCATCCTATTGCTGCAGACAGGCTTCCATGTTACTCGATCATCCACGGAGGTATGATTTGGTTGGTTGGTTGGTTGGTTTGTTGTTGGGTTGGTTGGTTCGTTGGTCGGGTGTTTGGATGGTTGGTTGGTTGCTTAGTCTGTTGGTTTGTTGGTTTATTGGATGGTTTGTTGGTTGGTTGTTTGCTTGCTTGGTTTGTTGGCTGGTTGTTTGCTTGCTTGGTTTGTTGGTTGGTTGTTTGATTGAGCTATATGCCTGTTAACTGCCAGGGTCATTAAGGCCGTCAACGTCAAGTTGTTACGTCCACCAACCGAAAATTCTCTAATACCTTCTTTATGTGTCAAAGATGATTCCCACTGTGTATAGCCCCATCTATATAGGCACTAGCCTGTCCTATAAAGTACTGAATCAAAGGATCCCACACTACACACCACTGTAACCTGACTTATGTATTACTCAACCGTCTATATATCTATATCTATATCTGTCTATATTCATATCATCTTAGGGATGGAGAAGAGTGAATGCTTCCCACGTATTCCCCTTCATGTCGTAGAAGGCGACTAAGACAGGGGTGAGCGGTAAGGTAGAAATCCTCCCTCCTTGCATTACTTTAGCCTTTGGGACCGACATGGATCCCCTCTAACACACAGCTATAGATACTTACCGAAAGTCCGAGTTCAAAAAGATTTTTCCAGAAACCATAACTGAAAGATGACGTCCTGAAATAACGCTATTTGATTAAGTAACCGAAGAAACTGAACGATTTATGATCAAATCCCACTTGGAGAAAATTCCAAGTACCTGTGCGTTTTCTGTAATATATATCCTGTTCGTTTTCTGTAATATATCCACCCGGTGCGTTTTCTGTAATGTATGCCCAGTTCGTTTTCTGTAATATGTACCCGGTTTGTTTTCTGTAATATATGACCGGTTCGTTTTCTGTGATATATACCCAGTTCGTTTTCTGTAATATGTAACCCGGTTCTTTTTCTATAATATATATATATATATATATATATATATATATATATATATATATATATATATATATATATATATATATGTATTGTATTATGCTTTGTCACTGTCTCCCACGTTAGCGAGGTAGCGCAAGGAAACAGACGAAAGAATGGCCCAACACACCCACATACACATACACTTGGACGCCATTTGGTAAACATGTTTACCAAATGGCGTCCTAGCTTCGTCTCTTCGATGTATATCAACTGACTGTTATATTTCTCTCTTGTGTCTCCCCTGATGGTGTGATTATTACACGAAAGTGCACTTGGGAACTTATCGTGTTTCATTTTCCCCGTGGACTCATAGGAATATATATATATATATATATATATATATATATATATATATATATATATATATATATATATATATATATATATTTCCTTTTTTTTTTAATTGTTAGAAGACTGCATAATCTTTTAGATATCATTATAGTATCTTATGACCAAACACGAAATCTCATTGATGGCAGTTGGTTCATATGAATTCCTGAAGTCACTAACCAAAGCATCTCTCTGAATCATGTTCTTGCATCTTGCTCCGTACCTTGCATACCTTCGTTGTATCGTCTTCCAGGAGGCTACTGCACTCCAGTGACGAACATCACATCTGGAGGCCATGCAGTTCGAAATGTAGTTGGACATGATTACGAAAGGTACTCGCCAATTCTCAACATGGCTCACCTTTCTTGAATGATTATCAAACTATCTCAGTGACAGCAGAAAGCAGCAGTGAATAGCTCATTCATAAAGTATGACTGTATATAATTAAATTTCGCAGCTGTGGCCTCCTTACATGATACAAGTACAAATGAACTTCGTAGACGATAGTAGCTCAGTGCAATGATTCTTGTGCTACGAGTAGAGACGCATCAACTCTTGTACGACCCTGTTGACTACATATCACAGACACGCTCCTTGCTCCTGTCACCCACTCATTATTTATGCTTCGGGGCTGATTCGTTCACTCAGTCATAATGCTACTAGTCTTCTACGAAGTTCAGAGTGTCGCCTACTCATTATCTATGCTTCGGGGCTGATTCGTTGACTCAGTCATAACGCTGCTAGTTCTTCTACGAAGTTCAGAGTGTCGCCCACTCATCACTTATGCTTCGGGGCTGATTCGTTGACTCAGTCATAACGCTGCTAGTCTTCTACGAAGTTCAGAGTGTCTCCCACTCATCATTTATGCTTCGGGCTGATTCGTTGACTCAGTCATAACGCTGCTAGTCTTCTACGAAGTTCAGAGTGTCGCCCACTCATCTTTTATGCTTCGGGATGATTCGTTGACTCATTCATGACGCTGCTAGTCTCCGGCGAAGTTGAGAGTGACCCATGGAGACTCCTTAGTATTTCGGTCACTTTTAATTCGTATGTGATTGCTACAATTAACTTATATAGATCCTCATTCCTTGGTAGATTAGGATATGTCTTTTGCTTAATCCCAACAACCGCCTTGCATACTCTGTTACTACGTTTAACTGTGTTTTTTCTTTTTCTATTTTTTTGAGGAACTAAGTTCATGGATTCAGCAGTGTTTGAACGCCATTAGAGTTGCAGAGGCTGACTGTGGTCTGTACTGGAGCAATAGACTGATGGGTATGTTCGATTCCTGGTCGACACCAGATGCTTTTCATGTTATCATTGAGCATTATATACACACGCACACACATCCTTACTGACCATGAGTAGGACCCGCACGGGTTCTAATCCTGAGCTTGGCAGTCTGAATACACCCAACCCTGGCGTTCACTCCCTTTGGGGCTGGTCGATAATTACAAGACAACTGGCTGAAGTTGGGCTGTGTGAATGTGTAATAAAGTATGTAAATAAGGAACTGTTTGCTGAATTCTGACAGTTATTCAGCATATTATACACAGTTGAGGAATTACATAATTTGGGGATGATAATAGTAAATAGCTCATTAATTACAAAAGAGTTTCGATCAAGGTGAAGCTGGCTGGATACTTCTAAGTTTTGGATAAGCATTTGAGTGAAATCTGTCTACGTAGTACAGGAAGTTTTACAGAGGAAATTCTATGCTTTATACATATTACATGTACTGGTGATTCATTTAACATCAATTGATATAAAGTTACATACTGGTTGGACTGCTGTCGTATATTTTGTTTACATACGTTCTGTCCTAAGTTGTGACCATTAAGTGATGAATGTATCTTTACGTTGGTTACCTTATAGTACCATTGGAGTTGATATACACATAACAATGGTATAACTAAGCTATTTGCTTGGTTATACACTTGTTCACTGATTGTTTATGAAAGTCACAGTAGTAGGTATGGTGCTATTCTTGTACCTGTTCACCACTGGCTGGTACAAGGTGATTGTGATGACGGACGTAGGTCAGGTGATCGTCCCCCTCTGACCCTTGAGGAAAATTATGAAGTGGCTGTGGTCAGCTGGGTGGGTCACAACTCCTGTGGTCAGCTGGGTCACAACTCCTGTGGTCAGCTGGGTCACAACTCCTGTGGTCAGCTGGGTCACAACTCCTGTGGTAGCTGGGTCACAACTCCTGTGGTCACCTGGGTGGGTCACAGCTCCTGTGGTCAGCTGGGTCACAACTCCTGTGGTCAGCTGGGTCACAGCTCCTGTGGTCAGCTGGGTCACAACTCCTGTGGTCAGCTGGGTCACAACTCCTGTGGTAGCTGGGTCACAACTCCTGTGGTTAGCTGGATGGGTCATAACTTCTGTGGTTAGCTGGGTGGGTCATAACTTCTGTGGTTAGCTGGGTGGGTCATAACTGTTAACGGTCTGGGACTGTGGCCAGTTGTTCACACTGAGGCGACACCATTTTCCAACATAGTCCTCACTAGTCCACTTACAAATGTTTCTAACTTGTACATATTTTTTTCACAATCTCGTTGTACCTAGACACTCTTGTGTATTGGTTGTAGGTCCAGCCAGACGTAATCCAAGGATCAAGCGAGAGAGAGAGAGAGAGAGAGAGAGAGAGAGAGAGAGAGAGAGAGAGAGAGAGAGAGAGAGAGAGAGAGAGAGAGAGTTCGACATGTTCCTTACCTGTGGGCGGCTGGCTAGAGCGCCACTGACATATCTTACTCCATCGGGAGGTTGGACGGTGTGTGTGTGTGTGTGTGTGTGTGTGTGTGTGTGTGTGTGTGTGTGTGTGTGCGTGTGTGTGTGGACACAAAAAGAAGTAGACATGGCACACATAGACAAATGTGATAGACAGGGTAACACGAGTGTAAACCTCTCTCCCCATAAGAAACATAGAGTTATCACACACACACACACACACACACACACACACACACACACACACACACACACACATACACACACACACACACACACACACACACACACACACACACACACGAAGCAACAGTCCTCTGGATGGGAGAACCCCTGGTGTGTGTGTGTGTGTGTCTGTGTGTGTGTGTGTGTGTGTGTGTGTGTGTGTTGGTCGGACCTCTACGCCAGTGATTGCTCAGCGGGCGATCTGTGCAGGCACATTTATCAGTTCCGTCGTGAGAGATGCTGGGCCGCTCACCTGGAGACCAATGTACCATTCTGTAAAGGTGATGAGAGTAAGTGCCATAATGGAATACCCGGCGTGAAGAGGTAATAGGGAAGAGGAAGGGAAGAAAAAAAGAAAGGGGGGGAGACCTGATACGTTTCTCTCTCTTCAGCAACGTCCCTCTGGGCGTTGCACTCACTGGGCTTTGGGCTTGCTCAGGGGCGTGGCTGCTTTGCGTGGCGATCCGCAACGCTACCGCTGAGGAAGCCAGAAGGAATTGGTTTATGAAGGTAATGGCAGTGATAAACAAGCCTTGGTATGTGTATGGATATTTGAGAGTTAATTACTGACCACAAACAGCCATGATCAAATCGCTCTCCCGTGACCTAAGTATTGAGACTTTAATCTCAATGAGTTGAACAGCTTGACTACCGTTGTGTAGAACAAGGGCTATTAAGGACAGTTAAACACATCATTCGAGTCTAATGACCATTAGTCCTGATGCACAGTGGCAGATTCGATTTTGTTTCTTTATGAGTCTCAGACAGTTAGCCTCTCTCTTTTTTTTTTGGAGGGGTGGGTCTGTTATCGGCAGTTTCGTCTCATTCCCCTCGTTCGTGACCGACCATCATTTACAGATGATGATATGTTTGACAATACCATGAATATCTGTAGTTCCAGGATGGAGGAGGAGGAGGAGGAGGAAGAGGAGGGAGGAAAAAAGATAAGACAGAAACGTGATATTATGAAGACGAGGTTTAGAGATTAGGAAACAATTAATCTTGATATATGTGACGGTGATTCAGCTCGGCTTGCCCCGAGTTCGAGATGCTCTCTCTCGCTCTCTCTCTCTCTCTCTCTCTCTCTCTCTCTCTCTCTCTCTCTCTCTCTCTCTCTCTCTCTCTCTCTCTCTTGCACCTTGATGAAAGTGAAGCGTGTCTACTTTACTGACCCTTTATCTTTCTTCTAGGGAGAGTTCCTGAACAATAGTTATAGAAATTATCCCTTTCCCTGTTGTCCCACCCCTTCTTCCTCCTCTCTCACCATCCCATCGAAGAGAGAGAGAGAGAGAGAGAGAGAGAGAGAGAGAGAGAGAGAGAGAGAGAGAGAGAGAGAGAGAGAGAGAGAGAGAGAGAGAGAGAGAGAGTTGAACAAGTCTCCTTAATCTCCCGTAAATGTAACGGAACTCAAAATTTCCATGCATGTCATTAGAATAATATCCAGTTCAGTTGTCCTCAGAAGAGAAATGAAAACAAAAAGGAAGTAAAGAGAAAGAAAAAAGGAAATGTCAAGTGACCAGTCCAGCAAGTCTCGTGTCATCAGTTACTGCCGTCTGACCACCATTGTCTTTCGAAATATAAAATGTCAAAGAGATATTTATGGTTCCACTCCGTGGTCGGGAGCGATTTACTTCTGTAATTGCAATTGGTTCCTTAGATCCCTGACTGCTTGATCGTAATGTATAGACTAACAATGCCATCTTCAGCCGGGCGGGGTCTGATATATGACGTCCCGCTGGACGCTGAAATTAGTTACGCCACTGTCTGCTGGTAGGGAGAAAGAGAGAGAGAGAGAGAGAGAGAGAGAGAGAGAGAGAGAGAGAGAGAGAGAGAGAGAGAGAGAGAGAGAGAGAGAGAGAGAGAGAGAGAGGAGGAGGAGGAGGAGGAGGAGGAAGAGGACTAACCTGACGGCGACGTCTCCGAGCTTGTCTGTCTGTTATCAACCTTATGATCGAGTTGGTCATCAGTTTCCCATCCTATGGCTTTTACAAGCCTCGTGAATTTATGCATCTCTCTCCTCTTCCCTCCCTCTCTCTCTCTCTCTCTCTCTCTCTCTCTCTCTCTCTCTCTCTCTCTCTCTCTCTCTCTCTCTCTCTCTCTCTCTCTTCAGAGGATTGCTCATGAATAGGAAGAAGTGGGATAGTGGGTGAGATAGTATGAAGTGGCATACTAGGCTTAGGTGTGTACAGGCGTGTGGGTGTAGTTTTTCTTTTTTTGATGCGCGTGTGTGTGTGTGTGTGTGTGTGTGTGTGTGTGTGTGTGTGTGTGTGTGTGTGTGTGTGTGTGTTTTCTCAAGCGAGTTCTTGGTGTCTGATTTATAGTATACCCCGGGCAGACTGGAGGTGTGTTGTATCTTTTTTCCATGAAGATTAAATAAGCTAAGCTAAACATTTTTGATTGTGTACATTGATGGATTGACCGGTGCCTCCCTGAGTGCTTTGAGGCTTCGAGGGAACCAAGGGTGTTCCATGACTGTACTGTTGTAGAAAACTCGGCTTTGTCTGTAGTTGTGTATCAACGTTGTCTTCAAGTCTCTGCCATACTTTACTGGCTCTTCTCTTTGGTATGAACCAACTGGTGCATTCGTTAATCAGTCGTGCTGTTCTTCGTTAATCTTCATTATAGGAGTATTTTTCATTGGCGGAGGACTAATCGTACAGCCTTATCTTGTTTCGTCTGTAACCTCAGCATGCGTGATGTGGAGACGAGGCACGTTGGTGTAAGTGATTAAACCAGGAAGTATTTTCATGGCTTTGACTAGGTGTGATTTTTGGTGTTATGGAAGGTGCCATAATCTATTCAGCCTAGTCAGGTCCGCTATTCCTATTGTGGACATGATCTATTACCCATCCCCTTGATGTCAGTGTGTGTGTGTGTGTGTGTGTGTGTGTGTGTGTGTGTGTGTGTGTGACCCAGGATTCTGTATCTCTCCTTGTGCACTACTATGTGACCTTCTATGATCATGTCGTTCGGTTATATCCTTCTTGGTGCCACTATAGTAAACTTGTGTATGTTTGGTTTTATCTTCAAGTTCATTTTGCATTTGGTTACTCTGGTTGCCTCTGACGGTACTATAAGCGAGTGTGTTCTGGGTGTGAACTGTTCGAGACTGTTATTTGAGTGGCGTCGTCGGTATAAGAGATATCTGCGCTCGTGGCACCAACTGGCTGGGGGGAAATGACAGCCAGGTAAGTTGTGGATCGTGTTGGTGATAGGACGATGCCTTGTGGAACACCGCTCAGTGGGAATCGAGCTGATGTCTCAGAGGTGATGATGATTTCTTCGGTGCGTTGGTTTCAAAAGGTTACACAGCAGTCTCTCTCTGTGTGATCTGAGGAACGCCTGAGTGTAGTAGGTTTATCTTTGACGTTGCTTGTCCACACTTAGTCGAAGGCTTTGCCCTTTGTATAAGTGTACAATTCATTCCTTTGCCTCTGGAGACCGGATTTGTATCTGCCACAATCGCCGATTGCTGAGGTGGTGCTGTTAACACTGTGCAGGACGTATGGGTTTGTGGTTATGGAGGTCTCTCTCTCTCTCTCTCTCTCTCTCTCTCTCTCTCTCTCTCTCTCTCTCTCTCTCTCTCTCTCTCTCTCTCTCTCTCTCTCTCTCTCTCTCTATTTGCTTGTTTTCATATGCTTTTTGAATGCATGCACACACACATACACACACATAGGGGAGAAAGAGCACTTCCCACGTCATCTTTGCGTGGAGTCTGTATAACTTGTATTCTGTCACATATTATCTCCCCACACTGATTTCCAATGTAATACTGACCGTCTGTGGCATATCCACATTTCATCCGCTTCGTCATGGATCATCCACTTGACGCTTCACTTCCTGGAGCTGCTTGGGAAACACTATTGTCCACTGACACAACCATGGGAGAACAATAAGTTCACTTGCCTATAGTCTTCACATCTCTGCAGTAGATGTTCCCAAGAAACTACAAACCCCTGGATTCCTCTCCGCTTATTCCAGACGATCGTCTCTCCTCTCAGCATCTAGCATTATGCTGCTATATCGTAGAGTCCTGTAGAATACTATGCACTACGGCTGAATTAAATATTACAAGACTCTGTATGAGAAGAGTTTCCCTACCTCTGTGACAGTTTGAGACATTCTATTAATTCTTATAAGCCAGTTACCTTGAAAAATCAATTAACACTGTCTATCACTTGCCATTTTCCCTTAGCCAAAAAGCAGTTATCACTTATCCTATGAAAACTTTGCCTAAAAATTTATGGTAAACCAAAAAATTACAATTATTGGAGGTAATTGTTGCCCAGCAAGTCAGCTGACTCATATAATTTCCTAAGGTGTATAGCGTTGCGAACACTTCCCCTTCGTATCTTTGCTTACAGCGATGACGCCTGTCCTGCTCAAAGTGACCATTAGAATAGATATTTGAATTACACATCTTCAGTCCTATATGGTCAATGCCGGCCGTTCCGAGTCTGGATAGAGTGAACCACTTACCCTACTTGGTTGATTCATGGGTATGTGTTGGCTATAAAGTCTTTGATGTACGGAACTTCTGTCTCATTTTCTTTGATTTGGCTCCATATGTTAGGAGGAGAGTGATATGGAGGGTTATATCCTCTTTATTCATTATACTTGGATTTGAATGTCGTCTTTGTAGAAGCCAATAGCAAGAGAGACATGCATCAAAACCTCTTCTCTGTAAGGAGAGTCGAGTCACCAGTAGTATGAACACAGAGCACTAGTGGTCCCTCCTCATAATGAGTTAATTTCCCTCGTGTAAACCTTCGTCTGGTTATGTGTATATGTCTTCGTATCGTGCCACAGTTCCTTCGCTTATCTCTACCATTGCTTCCTCAATCTTCATCTTTATTTCTCCTCGTATCTGAGAGTCGAGAGAGTCATCCTCACATGGTAAACAGAGCTTATAATCTCGACTGCTTCGCCACTAAGGGACCGCGCAAATAGGACACACAAGGCCTCAAGGGAGTCAAATAACGCTTGGCTACCATTGTAAACTCAAGATTTAATAGGAACACAACTGGCTGGCTAATTCCTATCATGGAAGCTGCCGATCATCATCGAAGTGCTCGCATTCTCTCTCATGGCGGGGTCTCCACATTCTGTATTTGTAACCTACGCATTCTCTTAAGCTCATCATATTGTGTTATCTTGGCTAGCAGTCGTGATATTTTCAGTCGGGAGTCGTGCTTGTCTTTACGGTCAGGTTCAAGTCACTGTTGGGGTAACGTTAAACGTCCGGGTGAGGACCTGTGTGAGTACTTCCTTGAAGAACATGGTGATTATGGTGAAACTCATCTGACAGTTTGGACGTCCTCTAGATATTTACCTGTTCAAAGTGTGGGGTTGAGTGGCCTGTGTCGAAGCCTTTGCACCCACTCTGTTGAACGCAACGCATCCTATCATTCAACCACGCTTCGTAGCCAGAGTTAATTTGGCTCTTATATCTAGATTTAAGCTAATGCTGTGACAGCGAGTGAGACAAGAAGAAAAAAAAAAAGGGGTTGCAAGAAGTCATCTTAATGGCCATTATCTCCGGTGAAAAATTAAGGTCCAGGAATTTGACAGCAGCAGCATTCCATGTTCGATTTGAGTTTACGAAAGCACAGAGGGAAAGGAGAGAGAGAGAGAGAGAGAGAGAGAGAGAGAGAGAGAGAGAGAGAGAGAGAGAGAGAGAGAGAGAGAGAGAGAGAGAGAGAGGTAAACATGATTTTCAATTATACACCAATGCTAATCAATGAACGAATGGAAGCTCTCTTATTCCAAGACTTGCCACTGGGGTAAGGATGGTCCAGAGGTCTTTCGAGACAGATGATCCTTCGTTCATTTATCATTAGGAACGTGGGTCTCTAACTCAGAAGTGTTGTGTTCCGTCCCTCTCTCTACGTATAAATATTTTTCTAGTTGGCAACATATTGACTATCATTAACCAGTACTTGTTTGTACCTTTTGATAATCATCTCAACACATAATGACTATAATGACATGAATCGCCGGAGCAAATTGGTGGTAGGAAATGAATGCCAACCATCACTCACGCTGATTAGTCGAGTGCTTGTATGAATCAGTGACAGGATGACTTATTGATATTTCTCCCCTCACTACGAGCCACACTGATGTGACGGTGTCTAAAAGTCCCGCTGAAGCATATGTTCAATGAGGACTCAGATGCCTGCGTAGGATGAAGGCCTACTATGAGGAGTGTATTGATCTGGGTGTGAGATTCAACAGCCAATATCCATTATCGTGGGAACTGCAGGCGACAGAGGGTGTATGACGGCAACATGGTGGTATTCTCTCTGCCGGAGACGCGCCATGATAAGCTCATTTGCTTGCGCCAGCAACAGGCAGGAGGCGGTTGGCTGCCCATCCATGAACACTGTGTCCTCTAACTTTGTTTATTTTATGGGTGGCGTTGCCGGGGTGGCAGCCACACGCCTGCGTCTAATACTCGCGTTTATCACGTTCTTATATTTACTTAGGCTTGATTTATCGTCCTCATAATCTAAAAGCCATTTTGAAAACAACATATACGTGCTCGATCAACAGGTTCTGCTGATGTGTGATGCTGAACCAGTCTTGGCAACCGTAGATTTTTTGGCCAGGGTTACGAAAGACACAGTAGGAAATTCAACATGTCGCTCCAGATTTCCTCAATAAAGTTTTAAGGGAGACGTGGCAGCGGCCGCGGTCCTACTGCCAGACGTAGGAAGATATACGGCTAAAAACCCCTTCAAAGATTCTGTGGAATACGATACTGAAAATCCAGCCATCGCTTAATCTTCACATGACGCTTGCGTTGCAAGAGCGAACTTCATGCGGTGAAGAGTCGCTGAATTACCTTCGCAAAGACTGTATCATTACGCTGTAAGGGAAGGTACATACCCAGATCAACAGATAGATGCACGAACACCCGATGGCTGCTTGCAGCATAACGAGCGTCTCAGACCAACGACATTCGTGACAGTATGTTGGGCCTGAGGCGTTGCATAGCATTATCTCGCGGGTAGGAAAGGCAGCTCTGACCCTCCCTCCCTCCCTTCGCTTGAGGGAATCAAACATCGCCTGAGATTCAGTTCAGCCAGGATAACAACGTACCAGAATGGGATTCTCAGATTTGAAAATAAGAATATTCCATTAAAAAAAAGAAATATATTCTTCCTGAGCTGGCTGAAGTTATCACAATTCGGCGCTTAGATTTAATGTTAACCGGTGCATTTATGGCGAGGCTATATCTTGCCTAGTAGGAGTTGCCTCACAGTCCTGAGAGTCTGGTTGGACAACCAACATGTATAGCCTTCCATGGGACACTAAAGGCAAGATCGTGTTTGTTTTAGAGTGTTGTCGGTGTTTTAAATTTGGTGCATCCAAAGTCATATCATTTTTGTACAATGTTAACCTGCCATCTCTGTCTGTCTATTTGTGTATCTATCTATCTGTCTATCTATTCATCTGCCTATCTATCTATCTATCAATCTATCTATCTGTCATCTTTAACTCCATTCCTATTTTTCATGGGAGGGGTAGGAACAAACAGCATTTGGAATACGTGTCTAAGGATAATTTTTTTTTGTTAGCTGAGACGGCACGAGCAATGGAGGCTCCAATCAAGCCCATCACATTGCTTAGGTAGGGTGTGAGTTTGAATGGGGAAATCTGGACGGAGTCAAGTGCTCTAGGTGTCTAGGAATAGACATGGCAGCGGATGGAGCCATGGAAGCTGAAGTGGGTCATAGGGTGGAGCAGGGGGTGAACGTTCTGGCAGCGATGAAGAATGTGTGGAAAGAGAGCACGTTATCTGAGAGAGTGAGATATGTATGTCTGAACGTATATAGCAGTCAAAACAACATTATAAGGATATAAGGCAGGAGCTGTAGATAAGACTGTGTGGAGGAGGGTGGATGTGTCGGAAATGAAATGTTTTAAGACAATATTTGGCGTAAAGTGGTTTGATCAAGCAAGTAATGTAAGGGTAAGAGAATTGTGTTGTAAGAAAAGAAATCTGACGTAGAGAGCTGAAGAGGGTGTGTTGAAATGCTCTGGGCATTTGGAGGGAATGATCGAGAAAAAGTTGACAAAGAGGATATACGTGTCAGAGGTGGAGGGAAGAAGGAGAACGGAGAGACCAAATTGGAAATGGAAGGATGGAGTGAAAATGTTTGAGCCATCGGGGCCCGAACATGCAGGAGAGTGAAAGGCGTGCACTGAATGGAGTGAGATGTCATTAGACTGATCCAGGGTATGTGAAGACTGAAGATATCTGTAGTTGGCACCTACAGTATTGAGGGTAAAGCTCCTGGACTCTCTCTCGTCAGTGACCAAGTCAGCGTCCACGAGTGTTTGTGTTCGCAACTGCAGAAGTTTTGTGACCTCATTAACTAAGACCACAGGAGCTTTAGTGACTATCTGTGAAGCCATATCTGATACCTGACGAAATGCTACCATACAACGCTGGTAACATTGATGTTAAAATTTATCAGAATTTCGACAATTTCCTATTCTTAGGTAGAATTACAATTTGATGCAATCACAACCGAACATAATTGTATGAGTCTGAATTAAAGGATCAACAGATCACTGGATCCTAACGAGGCTGTTTGTGATCATGGAAGAGAACAGAAACTCATGAGTTAATGTGGTAGGAGTCAAAAGACGTGAGTATTCAAAGGGGAAAGACCTGTAAATCATGGCTAAGGAGGTGCAATGAATGTCAGTCGTGGAGTTGAAGAAAACTATTTCCTATACAACCCTACAATTACATCAGTTTGCCTTTCACTTACCATTATGTGAAATAAGATGCTAAACATATCTAATCTAATTCCCTCATATCAAATTCTAACTTACTTTGAATTAGCTTAACGTATTGTGAACGAAATTCTAAAACCTCCATAAGAATGAAACTGAATCCCAGAGAGACTATAAGGAGCGAATCAGTATGCAAGAAGAGAACCTTAAGAGTGTTATAACAAGAAGCCTGTCTGCATACGTAATGGGAAGGGGGAAAGGATGTACAGAAAGCAGAGAACAGGAACGAGTTACGGTCGAGTAAATCAGGAATAAGTAAACCGTGAAAACTATCGGAATAAACTAATGTGACGAGTAATTAGACAATTCATAAATGTAAAATAAAGTAAGAATAGAAGCAGCAAGAACTGGAGAAGCAAGAAGAGGAGAGATGCGTATATGTATATACAGAGAGAGAGAGAGAGAGAGAGAGAGAGAGAGAGAGAGAGAGAGAGAGAGAGAGAGAGAGAGAGAGAGAGAGAGAGAGAGAGAGAGAGAGAGAGAGAGAGAGAGAGAGAGATATGATCCTTACATAACAATTGATGGTGAGAGAAATGCGGTTGCACTTCGTATATTTGTTAGCTCAATATTCCCACCACAGTGACACGACCACTAGATATATAGCAGTCACAGATGAAGTCATCTTGGAGACTTGCCTCTTGCGGACCTGTAGACAAGGGTGGTGTCTGGCTCTATGTCAAACCACAGGTCTAAATCATGTAGATACTACATCAACGACCGCCTGTGCTTCGTTAATTTGCACTGGAATGCCCTGTGCACATGAGGACCATTGTGCAGAGTACGTCGTCTTGTCTAGGCAGGAATTAGAATCGACAGTAATAATCAAACAACACACTAAGAACTAAGCACCTGGAATGCAAGCAACTCCAGTTTCCTTTGATGCAACGAGAGTTTATCTGATTATCACAATTCATGTTGGTATGACCTCTGTATAGCATCAGAATACCTAATATCATTTCTTTTGATTATATATATATATATATATATATATATATATATATATATATATATATATATATATATATATATATATATATATATATATATATATATATATATATATATATATATATATATATGTATATGTATTAAGAATATATGGTGTGGGAGGCAAGTTGTTAGAAGCAGTGAAAAGTTTTTATCGAGGATGTAAGGCATGTGTACGTGTAGGAAGAGAGGAAAGTAATTGGTTCTCAGTGAATGTAGGTTTGCGGCAGGGGTGTGTGATGTCTCCATGGTTGTTTAATTTGTTCATGGATACGATTGTTAGGGAGGTGAATGCAAGAGTTTTGGAAAGAGGGGAAAGTATGCAGTCTGTTGTGGATGAGAGAGCTTGGGAAGTGAGTCAGTTGTTGTTCGCTGATGATACAGCGCTGGTGGCTGATTCGTGTGAGAAACTGCAGAAGCTGGTGATTGAGTTTGGTAAAGTGTGTGAAAGAAGAAAGCTGAGAGTAAATGTGAATAAGAGCAAGGTTATTAGGTACAGTAGCGTTGAGGGTCAAGTCAACTGGGAGGTAAGTCTGAATGGAGAAAAACTGGAGGAAGTGAAGTGTTTTAGATATCTGGGAGTGGATTTGGCAGCGGATGGAACCATGGAAGCGGAAGTGAATCATAGGATGGGGGAGGGGGCGAAAGTTCTGGGAGTGTTGAAGAATGTGTGGAAGTCGAGAACATTATCCCCGGAAAGCAAAAATGGGTGTTAGAAGGAATAGTGGTTCCAACAATGTTATATGGTTGTGAGGCGTGCGCTATGGATAGAGTTGTGCGGAGGAGGGTGGATGTGCTTGAAATGAGATTTTTGAGGACAATATGTGGTGTGAGGTGGTTTGATCGAGTGAGTAACGTAAGGGTAAGAGAGATGTGTGGTAATAAAAAGAGTGTGGTTCAGAGAGCAGAAGAGGGTGTTTTGAAATGGTTTGGTCACATGGAGAGAATGAGTGAGGATAGATTGACCAAGAGGATATATGTGTCAGCGGTGGAGGGAACGAGGAGAAGTGGGAGACTAAATTGGAGGTGGAAAGATGAGGTGAAAACGCCATATTCGTTCACACTCTGCCTCTGGCTGTCATATGTAATACACCGAAACCACAGCTCCCTTTCCACATCCAGGCCCCACAAAACTTTCCTTGGTTTACCACAGACACTTCACATACCCTGGTTCAATCCACTGATAGCACGTCGACCCCGGTATACCACATCGTTCCAATTCACTCTATTCCTTGCACACCTTTTTTCCTCCAGTATGTTGAAGCCCCGATCGCTCAAAATCTTTTTCACTCCATCCTTCCACCTCCAATTAGGTCTCCCACTTCTCCTCGTTCCCTCCACCTCTGACACATATATCCTCTTTGTCAATCCTTCCTCACTCACTACCTCCATGTGACCAAACCATTTCAAAACACCTTCTTCTGCTGTCTCAACCACACTCTTTTTATTAACACACATCTCTCTTAGCCTTTCATTACTTACTTGATCAAACCACCTCACACTACATATTGTATTCAGACATTTCATTTCCAACACATCCACCCTCCTCCGCACAACTCTATCTATCGCCCATGCCTCAAAACCATATAACATTGTTGGAATCACTATTCCTTCAAACACCCAATTTTTGCTCTCCGAGATAACGTTTTTCGCCTTCCATACATTCATCAACGCTCCCAGAACCTTTACCCCCTTCCCCACCCTGTGACTTTCTTCCGCTTCCATGGTTCCATCCACTGCTAAATCTACTCCCAGATATCTAAAACACTTCACTTCCTCCAGTTTTTCTCCATTGAAACCTACCTCCCAATTAACTTATCCCTCAGCCCTACTTAGCCTAATGATTTTGCTCTTATTCACATTTACTCTCAGCTTTCTTCTTTCACACACTTTACCAAACTCAGTCACCAGCTTCTGCAGCTTCTCACCCGAATTAGCCACCAGCGCTGTATCATCAGCGAACAGCAACTGACTCACTTCCCAAGCTCTCTCATCCACAACAGACTGCATACTTGCCCCTCTTTCCAAAACTCTTGCATTCACCTCCCTAACAACCCCATCCAGTTCGGTTGTTTATGAATACACATAATCATGTTTATTTTTTTTTCTTTTACTTACACAGGGAGGAAAAGCTGTAACCAATAAAGGAAAAACGTATTTGCTGTCTGAGACTATCGTTTATTTCAGGAATATTGAATATCGGTATATGGTAAAAATTTATATAGATATTTCACTATAGATATGATGCTCAAGTTTCGGATCAGAGTAAAACAGCAATAGATACATTGAAGAAAGGTATAGTTCTGGCAATGGTGATTATGTCACATGATTAGACTAGGTGGTGAAATTTACACAGAAAGGTAGGGAAAGTGTTATGGAATATCTCTTATGAGGGGAAAGTGGCATAGAAGATCCCATTCAGAGGGGAAAGTTATAGAGAAAATATCCCTTGAGAGGGGAGAGTAGTATAGAATATATTCACTGAGAGGGAAAAGTGGTAGAGAATATACTCCCTGAGAGGGGAAATTGACATAGAATACATCCCTTGAGAGGGAATGTAGTACAGAATATCACCTGAGAGAGGAAAAGGGTATAGAATATCTTTGATGGGGAAAGTGTTACAGAATATCCTTTGAGAGGGAAAAGTGGAATACAGTGTACCCTTAAGAGGGGCGAAAGGGATATAGGATAGATCCCTTGAAAGGGAAAAGTAGTACAGAATATCCCTTTAGAGGGGAAAGGTATACAGATATCCCTTTTGAGGGGAAAGCGGCATAGAATATCCCTTTAGAGGAAACACTGACATAGAATATCGTTGATAGGGGAAAGGGTTATAGAATATCCCACGTGAGAGAAAAAGTGGCATAGACTATTTCCTCAGAGGGAAAAGTGGCATAGAATATTCTTTGTGAGGGGAAAGTGGCATAGAATATCCCTTGAGAGGGGAAAGTGGTACAGAACATAACCCTTGAGAGATGAAAGTGGTAGCATGTATTGACACGACACTATTGATCGCAGACAAGACTTATGATAGCAGACAAGACTTAAAAGTACAGTCTTTTAGCAGAGATTTAGTAATGCTTCGAGGATGTATCGAGTCATCAAACGATGGTACCAATGGGAAGATGTTCCATTACAGCCTGTACTTCAAGGTTCAACTGGAATTACAGGAGAGGTCAGGTTAAAAACTTTCTGGCCCTGGATGTTAGACATATACGTACATGTATGGTGCAGAATGGCGGGAAATGGCCAGGAAGTGTTAGGGAGGGGCTTCTTAAGGCTTGAACATGGGAATAAGTGACACACACAAACGCACACACAAACACACACAGACACACAGACACAGACACACACGCACAAACACACACACGCGCGCACACACACACACACACACACACACACACACACACACACACACACAAACCCACGAGTGTTAAAGTCTCCTTCAGTAATACAGAAACAGTTATCAAAGACGTATGGACTAACTTTTACGAAGAACAGTCAAATTACACAGAAATGTAGAAATGTACCAATATATGTGATAATGTTATATGTGACAATGATATATGGTTGCGAGACATGGGCTATAGATAGAGCTGTGCGGAGGAGGGTAGATATGCTGGAACGAGATGAGGACAATATGTGGTGTGAGGTGGTTTGATTGAATAAGTAATGAAAGGGTAAGAGAGATGTGTGGTAACAAAAAGAGTGTGGTTGAGAGAGCAGAAGAGGGTGTTTTGAAATGGTTTGGTCACATGGAGAGAATGAGCGAGGAAAGATTGATAAAGAGGATATATATGTGTCGGAGGTGGAGGGAACGAGTAGAAGTGGGAGACCTAATTGGAGGTGGAAGGATGGAGTGAAAAAGATTTTGAGCGATCAATAATGTATGTATTAAGATCATTTATATGAAAATAAAGAAATAAAATGGTTTTGAAAGGTGTGCACAGATAGAGTAAATTAGAGCACTGTGGTATACGGTGAGCGAAGCACATAGGATAGAGCCTGAGGAACCCGTGGAAAGCTCTGTGGTGCTTGGTACTGGATAAAAGACACTGTAGTTTCGGTGCGTTACATATGGCAGATAGAGACTGGCTGTGAGCGAATGAGGCCTTGTCTTCGTCTGTCTCTGGCGCTACCTAGCTAACTCGGATAACGGCGAATTAGCACGAAAGAAAAAAAAAAAAGAAAAAAGATCTCTATCACCTTAACATAGCGCAATGACTGATGAACAGCTGCTGTGTCATCTCTACTCCAGCACTGGACACACAAGTTAAATGCATGATGTTTTTACATCCAAACGCATAAATTGGTTATCGTGGGGCAAAAAGAGAAAAAAAAGACGAATAGACATTACCAAACAAATACTTCGTTTATCGGAAGATACATTGTGCGAGTCGAGATATCATCTGAACTTGCAATGAAATCACATGAATATTACTCACAGACAGTGAAGCAAGGAGGCTGGGGTTTGCTATCAGGGGAGACAATGGCCAATTAGTGTCTTCATCTTTGCGTGATATTGTCATAGGTATTCCCAGTTGCGCAGGGTTAAGGCATTCGCTACACTTGTCTTAATGTTTTAGTCCTTTTCAAAATGTCTCCCTCTCTCTGTGTTGGTTTACTTATATATATATATATATATATATATATATATATATATATATATATATATATATATATATATATATATATATATATATATATATATATATATATATATATATATATATATATATATATATATATATATATATATATATATATATATATATATATATATATATATATATATATATATATATATATATATATATATATATATATATATATATATATATATATATATATATATATATATATATATATATATATATATATATATATATATATATATATATATATATATATATATATATATATATATATATATATATATACATATATATATATATATATATATATATATATATATATATATATATATATATATATATATATATATATATATATATATATATATATATATATATATATATATATATATATATATATATATATATATATATATATATATATATATATATATATATATATATATATATATATATATATATATATATATATATATATATATATATATATATATATATGTATATATATCCTTGATAACCATTTCCTACATTAGCGAGGTAGCACCAGGAATAGACAAAGAAAGGCCACATTTGCTCACATCCATTCTCTAGCTGTCACGTGTATTGCACCGAGACCACAGCTCCCTATCTACAATCAGGCCCAACACACCTATCTATGGTTTACCTCGGATGCTATGCATCCTCTGGTTCAGGCCATTGACAGCAGCGTCGACCCCAGTATACTGCATATCTCCAATTCACTATATCTATCTCACGCCTTTCACCCTTCTTCATGTTCAGACCCTGATCGCTCAGATTCGTTTTCTTTTCATTCTTCCATCTCCAATTCAACCTCCCCGCTCTCCTTGCTCCCCCAGCTTCTGATGCATGTATCCTCTTCGTTAACCTTTCCTCACTCAATCTCCTCATATATCCAGACCATAATAGTACACCCTGTTCGGCTCTCTCAAGCACACTTTATTTCCACATATCTCTTTTACTCTTTTATTACTTACTCCATCAAACCACCTCATATTGTCCTCAAACATTTCATTTTTAACACATCCACCTTACTTCGCACAGCTTTCCCTATATCCATGCCTTGCATCTATTTGATACTTCTGGGACTAGAATTCCTTCAAACACCCATTTTTACCCTTCTAGACAACTAATTTTTTACCACATATTCTTTAGATCTCCCAGATCCTTTGCCCCCTCACCCACCCCATGAATCACCTCTTCCATGGTTCCAATCGCTCTCAAATCCACTGGAAGATATTCCAATAACTTCACTTCTTTTAAGTTTTCTCCACTCAGACTCACACACCCAACTAACCTGTTCTTCAACCCTGCTGAACCTAACTACCTTGCCCTTATTCACATTTAGATATCAACTTCCTCTTTTCATACACTCTTTCAAAATTGGGCAGCATTTTTTGCAGTTTCTTAATCGAATCTGTCATCAGTGCTACATCATCAGCAAATAACAGCTGACTCACTTTCCAGGTCCTCTTGTTCTCACAGTTTGAAAATTCGCCCCTCTGTCCAAAACTTTCACATTTACGTCCCTCACCACCCCATCCATGAATAAATTAGATAACCATGGTGATACCACACCTGTGACAGACCAACCTTCATTTAACACCGTTCACTCTCTTCGCTTCCTACTCGTATATGTACATGTCCTACATCCTTGATAAAAACTTCTCACTGCTTCTAACAGTTTTTCTCCCACATCGTATACATCTACAAGTCATCTCTAGCAACCCTATCATACGTTTTCTCTAGATCCATGTTTTTCTAAGTATTTCTCACACTCATTATATAAAGTAAACAACTGATCCACACATCCTGTACCACCTCTGAAATCACACTGCTCCTCCCCAGTCTGATGCGCTGTAAATGCCTTCACACTCTAACTCAACACCCTCCCATATCATCTACCAGATACACTCAACAAGCCCATACCTCTGTAGTTTGAACACTCACCTTTGCCTTTATACAACGGCATTATATAAGCATTCTGCTATTCCTAAGGCACATCACCCTGACCCATACGTACATTGAAAATCTTTACCAACCAATCAACAAAAGAGTCACCCATTTCCTTCGTAATTCTACCTTGCAGCAGAATTTCATTTTACGTATGGCTTTCACCACCTCTTCTCTTTCACCAAACCACTGTCCCTAACCCTTTCACGTATACCACCCTGACTCAAACGCAATACATCTGACAATCTATCATCAAATACAGTCAACAGTCTTTCAAAATACTCTGTTCACCATTTCCATTCATAACACCGAATACACCATGCCCTTCAATTATATCCTCAACTGCCACATTATCCGCCTTCGCATTTGAATCACGCATCACTAATACCCGGTCTCTTGCATCAAATTGCTGACACATTCACTCAGCTGCTCTCTACAGACTTGCCTCTCATAATCTTTCCTCTCATGGTCAGATGCAAAGACGCTAATTCTCATCCATCTCCGGGCCATCCATCCATACTGCATACATACACCCTTCACCTGTATGTGCAGGAAGATACTAGATGTTCCTGATGATTGACAAGACTCTACAACATTCCTTTCCATAACTCAGCTTGTATTTACACAGCTATGGGGAGATGAGCACAAGCGGGCACAGCAAACAACATACGTATTTATAGACCCCCACACACACACACACACACACATACTATGGTTAGGAACGTAGGAGGTGGGAGTGTTCTCACTCCCCTATTAACTTAAGGTCACTTTAAATATCTTTCACAACTCACATCCGTCTAAATTAATGTCTCACATTCGAAAACGCCCATAGATTAAATCAATGATTACTGTTCTTCTAAAGGAACCTATGATTAAACAGAAACTTCACTGCATATCTTTCCAGACCAGAGTTTTGTATTCATAATGGTATGAGAGTTCCCTCAGTCAATAAGGTAGACTCTAAAGAGACTTAATGTTAGTACAAGGCATTATTGTTTTGGCCACTTCCGACATAGAATTGTATTCATACTGATTAGCGTGTATTTCCAACTCTTCTTCTCTCTCTGCATGTGTATGTGCGATAAATAATGATAATGATACTAATAATAACGTCAATAGTAATGCGAGGTTTATTGAATATGCGCATCCATTTGGCAGAAAATTCACAGATGAGATATCACAGGCATTCCAGAACTGGGAAGTCATATTGTTAACGAGTTAACTAACCACAACAGAGCTTAAGATCAAGGTGGGGCTGGATATTTACCCCACTCTGGACAAGCACATGAGTGAAGCACATCTACATAGTCAGGGTGGCAGATATACAGGAAATTTCACAGAGTAAATGACATGGTTTATACAATATGCACTCAGTGCTTGAACGTAGAGTGATGAATATCTAAATAGTGACCGAGTTCCAGTAATATGGTAGTGGACAAGCCACATAGCAAGAGAGAATACTGAGCTGTTTACTAACTAGGGATGCAGTTGTTCATGGGTTGTTTATGACACTCACAATGGTAGGTGTAAGACTGTTCTTATGTCTGTTTATGCGAGCTCTGACTGGAACAAGCCGATTGTGGTAACGGGCGGAGGTCTGCGGGACGTGTGTGCGTTTGTGTTTACAGTTTGTGTGTTAACGGGGAGAGAGTTCTACACTCATGCTGTCCTCCGTTTCCTGACCTTACGTATACGTACCATGTCTTTAATCCTATGCCTGTATGTATGTACACACTCTAGCCTTTTTCCAAGTAGCCATATTATCGACCGGCAGTTTATATCCACAGGATTCTCAATCAGTTTATGCCACACGTCCATTAATCTTTTAGTACAAGATGATCATATCATCCTATAGCTTCTCGTTGTTCTGACCTTTCATCGATCTAAGAATTGATCATTTTCGACGTCATGAAACTGATTTAGATACTTGAGAATTGTCATTTTGTCACCCTATACTCTTCTCTCTTCTACTGTATATAGATCTAAGGCCTCTAGCCTTTCCCAGGTAAATTCATCCGTCTTTCCCCTGGTATCATGTTTGTCGTAGGCATCTGCCTCTTGTTTAACAGTTCTTTGTGCCCTTCTGAGAGCGATGACCTGAATCGTATCATCTCACCGTAGCCTAATGTAAGATGTGAAGAATTTGATGAATGGTTCCTTATCCATGCGCTCGAGTGCGAGTTCCAATATCTGCCAGCAGAAAGTTCGTCTCTTCTACTATTCCTCTTACGTGGATCTCTGGCGACAAGTTAGCAAGGGTCTCGACTTCTAAGTCCCTCACACACACACACACACACACACACACACACACATACACATTCCGGTAACTCACATCCTGCAATGTGATATCGAAACCTTCTTTTACCGTGTGTCTTACCGTCATTAATTGGCAATTAATCGGGTTGAGTTTCATCAACCATATTTGCAGCTCGTCCAGGATTCCTTTTAAGACTATCCAATCCTCCTCACTTCTTTTATATCCCTTGTGGTCTTGTTTGGCATCACCCACATACACATTCAACTGGGAATCCAATCCTTTTAGCGAGGCGTTCATATACATCAAGAAGAGCAGCGGTCCTCGAGCAGTAACCCTGCGGCACGCCGCTGGCTACCTCAGCCATATGTGTGCCTATGTTTACACACACACACACACACACACACACACACATACACACGAACCTTTGAGCGAATGTCGGTGTAACTAAACATATTCCTACTCCCACACAGGATAGCAAGCAGTAACACAACATCCCAAAGATATAACATATAACATAGAACATATTTCGAAAACGCGAGGCGATAGCATGTAACTGCAAGACATCGTTTTGACTTTTACACAAACGTTCCGAGTCTGATGATAACTGATGGCCGATTGGCCCGTCGTGTTATCGCAAGAAACATGGGAAATCTTGAGCTCAGATATGTCAGCTTGTGAGGAACACGGAGTCAGTCAACTACTTGATGACCAGCGTGTGAACTGTTCATAAAAGCACCCAAGTTCGTGTCTTACAAGAGTCTCTGGGCTGTTCAGAATCTCTCATCCTTATTGTTATCTCGTCACAGAATTGATTATTAGGTTATCTTAAAGCATAATCTCGTTGCTTATGTACATATGTATATATTTGCCATCCGACTGAGCTGCGTTTTATGTCCTGAATCTACTTCTAGTCAGGCTAGTATTACCAGCTCATAGTGAATAGTAACATTCATTTCTGCCGTAGATAACTGTCATTAGTGGTACAGATTGCGACCTCATGACCAATGAACAGTCCATAGGCAACTCAATCTTTCACTATACGTTACAGTTACGATAAACTATATACAGTATTTTCTGCCAAGTAGAATCAATGGTCATGCTTGGAAGCAGTTCCGTCGATACGTTTAAGCATAGACTTGGTAAGCATTTTTGCTTCGGAACCGCCACTGACAGTATTTGCACAGCTTTAGCTATACGATAAGAGGACAGATTCTCCTCTTCGTAAAGTCTATCTAGTCTTTCTACTCCTGCCGTACCATTCCATGAGTTTCTGTTCTGCCATCACTCTCACAGACAATCTTATTAGAACAAGATGGTTTGTTAGTTTTTTTTTTTTAATTCAGTTGCTGTCACTCGTTGGCCAGGGAGATACGGAGACAGGTCGGAGATGAACGTAAGTATGAAGTTCTCGAGGCTGAAGGCGAGAGAGAGAGAGAGAGAGAGAGAGAGAGAGAGAGAGAGAGAGAGAGAGAGAGAGAGAGAGAGAGAGAGAGAGAGAGAGAGAGAGAGAGATGCCTGTTGCTATCTTCGCGCCGGCAAGATAGTCAGCTGGTGTATATGCCAAGAGGTCGGGGTCACACGCTTAAGGGGTTTATGTTGATGAACGTCCGGGTTTATGGGACTTTGACTTTGGTCTCGTTTTATTACCAACGTTCTTCAGGGCTGAGGAGGAGGAGGAGGAGGAGGAGAGGATAATCTGGTCGATTTGCATCTGTCATTGTGACTGTTTGTGTGTTGATGGGAGAGAGTCTTACACTTATGTTACCCCTTTTCTCAACCTTGCATGTATGTACCTTGTCTCTACTCCGATGAATGTATGCACCCACACACACACACACACACACACACACACACACACACACACCAAAGCACACATAAGCCCCAGCCTTAGCCAGGTACCCATTTATCGACCAGCCCCAAGAGGGGAATGAACACCTTGGTTGGGTGGGGGACCACTGCCAGGTCCAGGTTTCAAACCCATGCAGATCTGGCCCAAGTCTGGCCCTTACTGACTGATAGTAAGTGATGCTAACCTCTGTCTCATACAGACTGGGTAATGAGCTTTGTGTCGCAAATCCCTGGTTCTCTATCTCGATTACCTTGACAAAGTCGTCATAGATTTACGGTGCAACTGACCCAAAAAAGATCATAAATGAACAGGAAATCGTCACAAACTAGAGCCATTCTTATTCTCGCGTAAATCAAATGTAATTTGATGATAAACCAACTGTGGTACAAGTCTTTTACTCGTTTTCGTGCATTTCCAAACATCCTTTGGTTGAATATAGCCCATTACACTCCAGTTCTTTTTTCTTTACTGCCCAAAGAGAAAGAAATACTCAAGCACTATCATTAAGGTTCTAAATTTTATGCTAACTGTGGTATTTACAGTCATGATTCGTCATCCAGACTTGTGGTATGAGCCGAGAAAACCAAACAGAGCACATCTTCACATTGTGGAGTTCATTGATCGGATTCATTCATGGAATTCTTGCTTATGCAGTGGAAAATATAATTTTCAACACCACAAGGCGAATCTCTGTTCCACGAAGAGAGAGAGTGTTAGTTGTGCAACGTCTAAGAGACACAGGTGTGAAGTACACAGGCCACATGCATAGTGAGAGTCTTTGAGGTCATACAATTATCTTTAACACCTGCAGAAGGCGTGAAAGATCTTTCGGTTGGTGGATTTAGCTCCACACGGACGGCCTTAATGACCCTTGCAGTTGATAGGTTGAAAAAACAACCAACCAACCAATCAAATGAGAGGGACTGGGTATCATATTCAAAACCAACAACTATGGCTCTTTCATTTCACTAACTGTTTTTCTATGTCTGTTTAAGCAGCTTCGTGCATGTTTTCGGAGGTGCTACAGTATGGTGACGTGGTCACAGCGCTAGTCTTCGAACTGTTCACCAGTAAGCGAACGAACATGCAATCACAAGTGTCTGTTCTTGGTGATAAAGCTCGAGGTAATAGACATCACAAAATCACAAACACAACAATCGTTCTGTTGGCACTATATACTCACGCATAAGACGGGAGGCTGATGTTCTTTCCCGATAACCTCAAGCGAGATAATACTGAATCAAGGTGTTAATCCTATGCATAACGTAGGGTAATGCCAAACACACGATCATGACACTAATCACAGATATAACCTCGAGTAACAGACACACAGATCAGGATGCTAATCATTGAGGATGATCTTGTGTTTGCCAAGAGACCAACGAATTATAATGGACTTCTTAGAGAAAACAAAGGCCACAGTCAGAGACCATACTTGAAGGCAACTGTGTTTGAGGTATCAAGAAAACAAATCAAGTGTGGAATTCCAGTACATAATATACTTAGAGGATACCAGTATGTTCAAGTTTTTGAAGCAAACTCGAATATACCATTTTGATCAAAGAATCCATGGATGGAGCTCCTAAAGACAACTTGGGTACACGAGCAGACACAGATCGCTCTGCTTCGAGACATCATTAAGTAATCGCTAATGGAAACCAGCTGCAGTGGAGCTCTCAGAGGTACCTTTGGGAAGGAGACAAACATCGATTAAGAGCAGGAAAATTCTGAGCAAAAACCTGTAAAAGCACAGATCACAGCTCTGTTTTATTTATCTTTTTTCTTTTTTTTCTTCTTTAAGATAACCACCTCAGATGAAACCACGAAGGACCCTTGAAAACGAGACCAACACATTAGTCCATTGCAAGAAACGTGGCACGTACAGTATGTGGATCCGAATTCTTGAGCATTCACGCTCATACATAAAACCCGAACTCCTTTGGAGACTCAGCATGCACGAGGAGGGAGGCAGATCTCTCTCTCTCTCTCTCTCTCTCTCTCTCTCTCTCTCTCTCTCTCTCTCTCTCTCTCTCTCTCTCTCTCTCTCCCTCTCACCTCTCCCTAGCAAGAACTTGTCGGTTCTGCCTGAGTACCTTCAAGGACTTAGCTGGCGTTGCACGACTAGTCATCCGAAAGGGTGGAGCGTAATATATTTCTGGCAGCCTCATCCTAGCCTGAGGTTGCCACTATTTACGGGGAGGAAGGATCATAAGATCTCCCCAGTGCGGTAAGTCAATGCAACAGGCTGGTAGCAGGTGTTCCTCAGGGGATTTCCCAGAGTTCTCGTTGTTTGTCCACTTGCGTTTGTACTTCTGTCTTTTTCCTTCTTTTCTATTCATTTATCCTTTTTTTTTTTTGGATGGGGAGGACCTCTCTGCTCATTTTCTGTACCTCATCTACTGTGATTTTTCTATGATGGATAGTCTCTTTTGTGTAGTGTAGTCAGCGTATTTGGCCGCAAGGTGTGTTCATGTTTTCGAATTGAGTCACTGGGTATCTTCCTCATGGCAGGTTTTATTGGCTATATCATAATGTTCCTTGATTTTGTCTGTAAGTTTCTTACTATTCATTACAAGGAAGTTAGCGAGGTAGCGTTAAGAACAGAGAACTGGGCCTTAGAGGGAATATCCTCACCTGACCCCCTTCTCTGTTCCTTCTTTTGGAAAATTAAAAAAAAACAAGGAAGGGGAGGATTTCCAGCCACCCGCTCCCTCCCCTTTTAGTCGCCTTCTACGACACGCAGCGAATACGTGGGAAGTATTCTTTCTCCCCTATCTCCAGGGATATATATATACATATACGAACAAAGTGCATATGAACGCGCACCTTTATAGAACATACAAACCTCCAACAGCCAGGATCGAATCTGGGACCCCTGTGCATCAGGCGCGAGAGCTACCGCTAGGCTATGATCATAGTCTAGTGGTAGCGCTCCCGCCTGTTGCACATGGGTCCCGGGTTCGATCCTGGCTGTTGGAAGTTTGTATGATATATATATATATATATATATATATATATAGACATACATATTTATATACATGTACATATTCATACTTGCTTGCCTTCATCCATTACGGCACCAACCCGCCCCATCCCGGCCACACACAGTGCTATCCAACAGCAACGATTTGAACCAGGACCGTTTCCGTGGTACTGGGAAGGCTAACCGCTCGGCTATGATCGTCCCTAATAGGAAATGTCTATTCGATTACTAGTAACCGAATGCCCTTCGTCTCACATCCATGAACAACGGGGTCTAAACCGGTCACATCCCATCAGGCTTACATTACCAGTAGTTAGCAATTTAACAGCAAGTTCCTCACTCAGGTTTAAGTAGGCTAGATTACGTTCGATACGTTTACAAAATTTGTGCTAAAATTAACAAAATATTTATTTTCTAGCTTCCTTACATGGACATAGGGTTACAACAGCATGTAAAAGCTCATGGAATCGTTGTACAGGATTAAAAGATATAATTTCATGAATGGGGATACCAGCATACATCCTCTTCTCCTCCAAAGCATCAACATGAACGGACGCTGGTGGATGTAGCACATCATAAACTAAAAGTTTCTTCCGTGAACCATAAAGAAGCTGATGCGATTTTATCCCGCACAGGTATCTCTGTCATGCTGGAGACTTGGGGGCGAAATTCACATGTTTTTGTCTCACTGTGAATGCCCGCTGGTGGTCCTAGGAGGCAATGACTGACGACAAGTTGAATTAGTTCTAGGATACAAGGGCGTCTCATCGCCAGGGAGAGGTACGAGGTGTGGCAGCCTCCCGGAAAAGGATTAGATAAATAAAAGCATTAAAAGGTCTATAATTTTTCTTTTTCGTGTACTTTTTGCCAACAATATGACTAAACGGAAACAAAAATAGTTATGAATACTAAATAATTTGATCGTCAAAGATAAACATAAACGTGTAGTTATGATCACATATACAGGCAGGCAGGCAGACAGACAGACAGACAGAAAGATAGACACATACACACAAAAAGACACATGGTGTAGTGGTTAGTATTACTGATCATGAGTCATCACGAGCCCTCCTGGGGTCGGGCCTGCATGGGTTCGAATCCTGGGCGCGGCAGTCGGCCTGCACTTATCCCAGGTATTCATCCTCCCCTCGATGAATGGGTACCTGGCTTAGATTGTTGTGTGTGTGTGTGTGTGTGTGTGTGTGTTAGGTGTGTGTGTGTGTGTGTGTGTGTTGAGTGTGTATGTGTGTGTTACACGCGTAAAGGAACAGATAGAGTACAAATATTCAAAGTTAAAAGACGGTTTACACTAGTGTAAAACTTTTCCTCTTTAACTCACAAATGGTAATCACAACTAGTAATCACACAGACACACACACGCTTAAGACTGGATCAATATTTCAGAACAAAAACTGTTTCAACGATTCGATCATCAACTCTGTATCCACTAAAGTGTTCTCCTTCCATGGAGAAGCGTGTCCCCATCACCTTGAAAGCATCGAAGTGGCCTGTCTGTGTCGCTGGTAACATACGCGAATGAATGTGTTTAGGTGGTATTAAAACGTCCAATACTTCTGTACGACAGCTTTAAGCCGGACGCCCTGACCATCTCTCTCTCTCTCTCTCTCTCTCTCTCTCTCTCTCTCTCTCTCTCTCTCTCTCTCTCTCTCTCTCTCTCTCTCTCTCTCTCTCTCTCTCTCTCATCCCCCCCGCCTTTAGTCTTCTTTTTTTTTCTCTCTCTCTCTTAACCTCACTCCCCTAAGGGCTAACCCGAGGCAGGAGCTCAGGCCAAACCATGGCTGAGTAAGTGCCCTGGAACACTGTATTACGAAGCTCCGACTCTGGAATCATTTATAGGTAACGAGATTAATCAGCTGTGCGTCATGTGGGTAAACACCATATGCACAAGCCATAAAAGGTCAAATTAATTACAGCGATGCGACTTCGAGTCGATGATGACTCCGAGGGAATGGTGTCACGACCTCATAGGGGTTATGTCTGTATCTGGGATCTGGGTACGGAGATATGGCATTCGAGGAAAGTGAACAGAGACAAAGGAAAGTATCCAACACTGTCTTAAAGACTTCGGTGACCCCCCCTAATGGATTCTTAAAACATCTATATATCTTATGTTTTGCCTCGTAATGTATCTATCGTTATGACCTCTAGCTTATGACGTGAAGTAGTGTTAATGTGTATAATGATTAGCCTCTGGATCAGTGAGGTCTTTAGTTTAGCCAGATGAATTCCTCGGTAGGATAACGTAACCTCATTTCATCTCCTTTCTTTATCCATTTGCATGACAATGTACTTCAGTGTCTACTACAGAAGCAAAAGAATTGCTGTAGACAGTACCATCAAAAGCAGCTCTTTGTCAGTAAGTGTAGTATGCACGTAAGACACCATATAGATTTGATAAACAAGATTATTCTTTTTTTCCCTAGTGGTGACACTGGCTTGTGTTGTGGTTTGCCAAAGGACAGTGCATCATCTTCACATGTCCACTGTGCTCAATTATCTCAAATGCTATTTCGAAAGAATTCAATTTAGGAAAAATCTATATGCACCAAACAAATGTTTATACTTGGTCTATATGCAAAAGCTAAACTTACTAGAGATAATTTTGTTTCTATCACTGTATAATCTAAGATCAAGAATGAATTGTGAATTGGTGGTAAATGGAACATCGTGACTAGTCCCAAAGAGGTTTTGATCATTGAAGGTCTTTCTTATTCAAAATCGGTTTTAAAAGTCACGAAACATAATCAGTTTTCACAGAAGTATGATCCCTTTCTTGTTTTGAAAAAAAGAAACACAGACACACACACACACACACACACATATATATGTATAGATATATGAACAAAGTACATATGAACGCGCACCTTCATAGAACATACAAACCTCCGACAGACAGGATCGATTCCGGGACCCTTGTGCAATAGGTGGCAGCGCTACCGCTAGGTTATGATTGCCCCTAATAGGGAAATGACTATTCGAATACTATGTACTCGAATACCCTTTGTATCACGTTGGTGAGCAACGGGGTCTACACCGGTCATTTCTCATCAGGCTCACACAGCCAGCATTTTACCGAACCTAACTGTACAATGCGAAGGTATATGAATACGAACAAAGTGCATATGAACACTCACCTTCATAGAACATACAAACCTCCAATAGCCAGGATCGAACCCGGGACCCCTGTGGAGCAGGCGGGAGCAATATATATATATATATATATATATATATATATATATATATATATATATATATATATATATATATATATATATATATATATATATATATATATATATATATATATATATATATATATATATATATATATATATATATATATATATATATATATATATATATATATATATATATATATATATATATATATATATATATATATATATATATATATATGTATATATATATATATATATATATATATATATATATATATATATATATATATATATATATATATATATATATATATATATATATATATATATATATATATATATATACAACCATACAACATTGTTGGAACCACTATCTATATATATATATATATATGTATATATATATATATATATATATGTATGTATATGTACGTGCATACGTGTGTGTATATATATATATATATATATATATATATATATATATATATATATATATATATATATATATATATATATATATATATATATATATATATATATATATATATATATATATATATATATATATATATATATGTATATATGTATATATATATATATATATATATATATATATATATATATATATATATATATATATATATATATATATATATATCCCTGGGGATAGGGGAGATAGAATACTTCCCACGTATTCCCTGCGTGTCGTAGAAGGCGACTAAAAGGGGAGGGAGCGGGAGGCTGGAAATCCTCCCCTCTCTTTTTTTTTCCAAAAGAAGAAACAGTGAAGGGGGCCAGGTGAGGATATTCCCTCAAAGGCCCAGTCCTCATCCTCTGTTCTTAACGCTACCTCACTAATGCGGGAAATGGCGACTAGTATAAAAAAAAGAAAAAATATATATATATATATATATATATATATATATATATATATATATATATATATATATATATATATATATATATATATATATATATATATATATATACTATCCCTAGGGATAGGGGACAAAAGAATACTTCTCATGTATTCCCTGCGTGTTGTACAAGGCGAGTAAAAGAGGAAGGAGCAGGTGGCTGGAAATCCTGGGTTATAGTGATGGGTGATATGAATGCAAAGGTGAGTAATGTGGCAGTTGAGGGATTAATTGGTGTACATGGGGTGTTCAGTGTTGTATATGGAAATGGTGAAGAGCGTGTAGATTTATATGCTGAAAAAGGACTGGTGACTGGGAATACCTGGTTTAAAAAAAGAGATATACAAAGTATACGCATGTAAGTAGGAGAGATGGCCAGAGAGCGTTATTGGATTACGTGTTAATTGATAGTCGCGCGAAAGAGAGACTTTTGGATGTTAATGTGCTGAGAGGTGCAACTGAAGGGATGTCTGATCATTTATCTTGTGGAGGCAAAGGTGAAGATTTGTAGAGGTTTTCAGAAAAGAAGAGAAAATGTTGGGGTGAAGAGAGTGGTGAGAGTAAGTGAGCTTGGGAAGGATACTTGTGTGAGGAAGTACCAGAAGAGACTGAGTACAGAATGGAAAAAGGTGAGAACAAAGTACGTAAGGGGAGTGGGGGAGGAATGGGATGTATTTAGGGAAGCAGTGATGGCTTGCGCAAAAGATGCTTGTGGCATGAGAAGCGTGGGAGGTGGGCATATTAGAAAGAATAATGAGTGGTGGGATGAAGAAAAGGGAACAAATGGGTACTTCAGTGAAGGGGGCTAATGAGGAGGTGATAACAACTAGTGGTGATGTGAGAAGGAGATGGAATGAGTATTTTGAAGGTCTGTTGAATGTGTTTGATGATAGAGTGGCAGATATAGGGTGTTTTGGAAGAGGTAGTGTGCAAAGTGAGAGGGTTGGGGAAAATGATTTGGTAAACAGAGAAGAGGTAGTAAAAGCTCGGCGAAAGATGAAAGCCAGCAAAGCAGCGGATTTGGATAGTATTGTAGTGGAATTTATTAAAAAAGGGGGTGATTGTTGTCTGGTTGGTAAGGTTATTTAATGTATGTATGACGCATGGTGAGGTGCCTGAGGATTGGTGGAACGCTTGCATAATGCCATTGTACAAAGACAAAGGGGATAAAAGTGAGTGCTCAAATTACAGAGGTATATGTTTGTTGAGTATTCCTGGTAAATTATATGGGAGGGTATTGACTGAGAGGGTGAAGGCATATACAGAGCATCAGATTGGGGAAGAGCAGTGTGGTTTCAGAAGTGGTAGAGGATGTGTGGATCAAGTGTTTCCTTTGAAGAATATATGTGAGAAATACTTAGAAAAGCAAATGGATTTGTATGTAGCATTTATGGTTCTGGAGAAGGCATATGATAGAGTTGATAGAGATGCTCTGTGGAAGGTATTAAGAATATATGCTGTGGGAGGCAAGTTGTTAGAAGCAGTGAAAAGTCTTTATCGAAGATGTAAGGCATGTGTACGTGTAGGAAGAGAGGGAAGCGATTGGATCTCAGTGAATGTAGGTTTGTGGCAGGGGTGTGTGATGTCTCCATGTTTGCTTAATTTGTTTATGGATGGGGTTGTTAGGGAGGTGAATGCAAGAATTTTGTTAAGAAGTGCAAGTATGCAGTCTGTTCTAGATGAGTGAGCTTGGGAAGTGAGTCAGTTGTTGTTCGCTGATGATACAACGCTGGTGGCTGATTCATGTACGAAACTGCAGAAGCTGGTGACTGAGTTTGGTAAAGTGTGTGAAAGAAGAAAGTTAAGAGTAAACGTGAATAAGAGTAAGGTAATTAGGTACAGTAGGTTTGAGGGACAAGTCAATTGGGAGATGAGTTGGAGAGAAACTGGAGAAAGTGAATTGTTTTAGATATCTGGGAGTGGATTTGGCAGCGGACGGAACCATGGAAGCGGAATCATAGGGTGGGGGAGGCGGCAAAAGTTCTGGGAGCGTTGAAGAATGTGTGGAAGTCGAGGACATTATCTCGGAAAGCAAAAATGGGTATGTTTGAAGGAATAGTGGTTCCAACAATGTTATATGGTTGCGAGGCGTGGGCTATGGATAGAGTTGTGCGGAGAAGGGTGGATGTCCTGGAAATGAGATGTTTGAGGACAATATGTGGTGTGAGGTGGTTTGATCGAGTAAGTAATAACAGGGTAAGGGAGATGTGTGGTAATAAAAGGAGCGTGGTTGAGAGAGCAGAAGAGGGTGTTTTGAAATGGTTTGGTCTCATGGAGAGAATGAGTGAGGAAAGATTGTCCAAGAGGATATATGTGTCAGAGGTGGAGGGAACGAGAAGTGAGGGACCAAATTGGAGGTGGAAAGATGAAGTGAAAAGGATTTTGAGTGATCGGGGCCTGAACATGCAGGAGGGTGAAAGGCGTGCAAGGAATAGAGTGAACTGGAGCGATGTGGTATACCGGGGTCGATGTGCTGTCAATGGATTGAACCAGGTCATGTGAAGCGTCTGGGGTAAACCATGGAAAGTTCTGTGGGGTCTGGATGTGGAAAGGGAGGTGTGGTTTCGGTGCATTATACATGACAGCTAGAGACTGAGTGTGAACGAATGTGGCCTTTGTTGTTTTTTCATAGCGCTACCTCGCGCACATGAGGGGGGGAGGGCGTTGTTATTTCATATGTGGTGGGGTGGCGATGGGAATGAAGAAAGGCATACAGTATGAATTATGTACATATGTATATATGTATATGTCTGTGTGTGTATATATTTGTATACGTTGAGATGTATAGGTATGTATATGTGCGTGTGTGGACGTGTATGTATATATACTTGTGTATGTGGGTGGGTTGGGCCGTTCTTTCGTCTGTTTCCTTGCGCTATCTCGGTAACGCGGGAGACAGCGACAAAGCAAAATAAATAAGTGTATATATATATATATATATATATATATATATATATATATATATATATATATATATATATATATATATTTTATTTTTTTTCATACTATTCATCATTTCCCGCGTTAGCGAGGTAGCGTTAAGAACGGAGTACTGGACCTTTGAGGGAATATCCTCACCTGGTCCCGTTCTCTGTTCCTTCTTTTGGAAAATTAAGAAAAAAAAAAAGAGGGGAGGATTTCCATCCCCTTGCTCCCTTCCCTTTTAGTCGCCATGTGCGACTCGCAGGGAATACGTGGAAAGTATTCTTTCTCCCCTATCCTTAGGGATAATATATATATATATATATATATATATATATATATATATATATAATATATATATATATATATATATATATATATATATATATATATATATATATATATATATATATATATATGATTCGAGAGTGGATAGACTATATTTTCAGAATTCAAAAAACCATGTTCTTTGAAAGAGATTTAGTTCTTGGGACATTTTGATAATTGAATTATTGTAGGAGGTAATGAGTGTCACCCACATAACGAAACTGGGTAACGAATCGAGGCAACGTAGAAAACGTCTCGAAGCAAAAGAAAACTACATGTAGTAAAGAATGTAACAATATTTTGATTAAGGAATTCAAAAGGGGTAATTTTGTCCTGAGAAACTGGGGGATATCCTTATCTTCACTAGCCTGTGAGAGTGGAAACTGGCAGGATGAAATCACCTCTAAACTCGCATGTGATTCGGAGGTACTGGGGTAAAGTGCCTGCAGCCTCTCATGGGATGTGTTGACTTTTACGAATGAGTAGACAGCGAGAGGGCCAGGTGGTCAGTCTCAGGAAGCAGCAGCGATGCAACAAACATCTAAAGGACAACCATTAAGATGTGTTAGATGTGCACTTCAGAGCAACAAATATGGGTAGTGTATCGGGTATCCCTTTTCTTTTAACTTCCTCTTGATCAGTTTAATCACTTCATGATTCAAATATATATATATTTTTTTCAGTATGTTCATACACCTTTGGCCTGAAGAGCTCCTTACATGTCCAGAGCTAGGCCGGTTATCAGTTGACGTAAAGCAATTCAGATAAGTGTGAGCCGAATAGGTTTTTTTTTTCGGGGTATGAATAGAATGGAATGACTGACCAGTGGGAGATTACAGATGGCTATACAGAGGAAAGGTTATGTATTACGTTAGATTTCGAATCATGTAAGACCAGGTTACTTAAAGCGATGGTTCATACCGCGACAATACACCCACTAAAACAAAGTGGAGGAGGTATTGTGGCGCGCTCTATATCATACAGCGAGTACCATCATGTGTACTCCGTTGACTATTATGTAGTCACTTTGGCCAGCTAGATGACTTCTGTTTAATGAGAAGCTTCGTCCAACTGATCGTACCGGTATAGCTGACACAAATTTGCGAATAAAAACAAACAAAAAGAATCAATTAATCTTATTCTTTCGACATGAATATCTTCTGTCACCTGAAAGTTAGAAATACATCAATCTTGCCTATCTAAAATGATTGAAACTATTGAGAATCATATATTCCTTCCTTCAAGCCATTCGTAACTTCACCCTTATTATACCATCGACAAGCAAGAAGCAAGATAGATCTGTCTGGTATATATATATCATTACCAAATATGTACGAATTTGTATATGTGATACCATACATCTCGAGCAGTCCCATCAGTAAGGCTCTCAGGTGGGGAGATTGATGTAGACAGACCCACAGAGGACTCAAAACACTCTATGAATCCATGTTTCCAACATAATAGAATTTAATAATTAAAGTCTCAACAAATTTATTCTATATCCAGTGATGAACCAAGATACAAATATTCAGTCTATTCATTTATTCTTCAGAGTTCCAATTAAGTGCATCAGGTTCAAGATTTGTATTTTGGGGGTTAATCAGCTCTAACTTTTAATCTTTTTGAATAATTATACCAGATTGTTGAGCAAACTAGCTAATTATACATTGCTTGTGGATATTGAAATTATTATCTTGCGGGATTTGAGCGAACAGGATTATCTTAAATAATAAAAGCCTTGAATTACCTTACACTGCGGTTTGCTCGATAAAAACTTGTTCACATAAAACTGTTCCTGTGCAGTTACTTCAGATTTCTGACATAATATATGATTTTGATCCTGAGAAAAAATTATTGAAAGAGATTCGAGTCATAGGTGTTATCTATAGTGCTGAATAAAGGTTCTAAATGTAATTGTTTGAGGTTGGGTGATTATTCATCGTTAAGGACCATTGAAGTAATGAGTTGATAGACCTCATAAAGTATGATCAATTATCGGTTGTCAATGAATCTTGGCTCGTTCCTCTTTTTAATCTTACATCACAGGAGCCGGTCATTACATTTACCGACAAAAGACTAACTTGCGAGGTTTTGTGAAACACAATGAGAGTCCATTCTCGTAAAGCTTCACCTCAGAGGTCAAGAAAATGAAGAAAATTGATGTTATAAAGTTTTTGTTTGTCAGTTTACTTAACCATCCCAGACATGATATACCCTTATCCAACCGCCCAGTACTTCATAGTAAGCATACATGAGGCAACACTGGAGAACATCCACCTAACCAACCATCCAGAACTCGCTGGTGCACACATGAAAGACAACACTGGTAGAAATAACGTCAATGAACCATCGAGAACTCAATGGTAGGCACATGAGAGGCAACACTGGTATCCCCTACCTCACTGTCTAAGACCCGATGGTAGACTCATGAGAGGCAATATTGGAGGAAGTATCCCAACCACACATCAGGTTAGGTGCCTATTGACTGCTAGAGTAAGGGAGGCAATCATGTCATTACTGGGACATAATACCAGCTGATTCTTGATAATATGACAAAAAGAAAAAGCCTCAGTAAATGTTGACATGACGCATTCGGTGGTAATTCTGTAAACGCTGACCTATCTAATTCGTTAGGTAATTCAGTAAATACTTACCTAATTCAGTCGTTAGGTAATTCATTCAATGCAGACCTATCTCAGTCGTTGGATGATTCAGTAACTACTTACCTAATTCAGTCATTAGGTAATTCAGCAAAATGCTGACCGAATTTCCTCATTAGGTTATTTAGTAAATGCTGGCGTAACCCAGCCATTATGTAATTCAGTAAATGCACACCGTGTCATCTACCTCCTTACGGAGAATATCGTCGCAGTCAAACCCTTCTGACCAAATCATTAAGACGCCTGGTGACCGAGCAGAGATAATGACCAGAAAATCAAATGCTGATGTGCTATTGTTTGTGGAGTACACACACACACACACACACACACACACACACACACACACACACACACACACACACACTCACACACTCCCTCACTTCCCACCACTAAGCTGACCCTTGAGAATGAACCCATTTGAGTGCAAACTCACAATTCTCCTCGCAGCTACGTAGGTACATGATAACTTGGACTTGGATTTCATTACATTTAATTTCCACTGTCAAGCGCCGTGGATACACGCTGTTATATACGATACGCTGAATCTCCTTCCATCAGAGTTCGCGTCGGGTCGTAATCAACATAGCTGGAGGGAGAAGAGATTTAGAGAACTTCACGTCCATTGTTGCATGGTATGTAATGTGTCATTAGATATCGAATCAAAAGGACTTATACATACATACATACATACATACATACATACATACATACATACATATATGTATATATATTCGTTCACACTTTGTCGATGTCACCCGCGTTAGCGAGGTAGCGCAAGAAAACAGACGGAAGAATGGCCCAGCCCACCCACATACACATGTATATACATACACGCTCACACGTACATATGCATACCTATACACTTCAACGTATACATACCTATACACTTCAACGTACACATACCTATACATACACCGACATATTCATACTTGCTGCTTTCATCTATTCTCGTCGCTACCCCCGCCACACATGAAATAGCACCCCGCTCCCCCAGCGCGCGCGCAAGGTAGCGCTATGAAAAGACAACAAAGGCCACATTCGTTCACACTCAGTCTTTAGTTGTCATGTGTAATGCACCGAAAACCACAGCTCCCTTTCTACATCCAGGCCCATAAAACATTCCATTTTTTACCACAGACGCTTCACATGCCCTGTTTCAATCCATGGACAGCACGTCGACCCCGGTATACCACATCGTTCCAATTCACTCTATTCCTTGCACGACTTTCACCCTCCTGCATGTTCAGACCCCGATCGCTCAAGATCTTTCTCACTCCATCCTTCCACCTCCAATCTGGTCTCCCACTTCTCCTCGTTCCCTCTACCTCTGACACATATATCCTCTTTGTCAATCTTTTCTCACTCATTCTCTCCATGTGACCAAACCATTTCAATACACCCTCTTCTGCTCTCTCAACCACACTCTTTTTATTACCACACATCTCTCCTACCCATTCATCGCTTACTCGATCAAAACACCTCACACCACATACTGTCCTCAAACATCTCATTTCCAACACATCCACCCACCTCAGCACAACTCTATCCATAGCCCAAGCCTCGCAACCATATAACATTTGTTGGCACCACCTCTCCTTCAAACATACCCATTTTTGCTTTCCGAGATAACGTTCTTGCCTTCCACACATTCTTCAACGCTCCCAGAACCTTCGCCCTCTCCCTCAACCTGTGACTCACTTCCGCTTCCATGGTTTCATCCGCTGCTAAATCCACTCCCAGATATCTCAAACATTTCGCATCCGCCAGTTTTTCTCCATTCAAACTTACCTACCAGTTGACTTGTCCCTTAACCCTAATGTACCTACTGACCTTGCTCTTATTCACATTTAGTCTCAGCTTTCTTCTTTCACACACTTTACCAATGTCAGTCACCAGCTTCTGCAGTTTCTCACCCGAATCAGCCACCAGTGATGTATCATCAGCGAAGAACAAATGACTGACTTCCTCATCCCTCTCATCCACAACAGACTGCATACTTGCTCCTCTTTCCAAAACTCTTGCATTCACCTCCATAACAACCCCATCCATAAACAAATCAAACAACCTCTGAGACATCACCCACCCTTGCCACAACCCGACATTCACTGGGAACCAATCACTTTCCTCTCTTCCTACACGTACACATGCCTTACATCCTCGATAAAAACTTTTCACTGGTTCTAACAACTTACCTCCCACACCATATATTCTTAACACCTTCTACAGAGCATCTCTATCAGCTTTATCATATGCCTCCTCCAGATCCATAAATGCTACAAACAAATTAACTTGCTTTCATAAGTATGTCTCATATATATATATATATATATATATTATATTTTTTTTTTATTATACTTTGTCGCTGTCTCCCGCGTTTGCGAGGTAGCGCAAGGAAACAGACGAAAGAAATGGCCCAACCCACCCCCATACACATGTATATACATACGTCCACACACGCAAATATACATACCTACACAGCTTTCCATGGTTTACCCCAGACGCTTCACATGCCTTGATTCAATCCACTGACAGCACGTCAACCCCGGTATACCACATCGATCCAATTCACTCTATTCCTTGCCCTCCTTTCACCCTCCTGCATGTTCAGGCCCCGATCACACAAAATCTTTTTCACTCCATCTTTCCACCTCCAATTTGGTCTCCCTCTTCTCCTCGTTCCCTCCACCTTCGACACATATATCCTCTTGGTCAATCTTTCCTCACTCATTCTCTCCATGTGCCCAAACCACTTCAAAATACCCTCTTCTGCTCTCTCAACCACGCTCTTTTTATTTCCACACATCTCTCTTACCCTTACGTTACTCACTCGATCAAACCACCTCACACCACACATTGTCCTCAAACATCTCATTTCCAGCACATCCATCCTCCTGCGCACAACTCTATCCATAGCCCACGCCTCGCAACCATACAACATTGTTGGAACCACTATTCCTTCAAACATACCCATTTTTGCTTTCCGAGATAATGTTCTCGACTTCCACACATTCTTCAAGGCCCCCAGAATTTTCGCCCCCTTCCCCACCCTATGATCCACTTCCGCTTCCATGGTTCCATCCGCTGCCAGATCCACTCCCAGATACCTAAAACACTTCACTTCCTCCAGTTTTTCTCCATTCAAACTCACCTCCCAGTTGACTTGACCCACAACCCTACTGTACCTAATAACCTTGCTCTTATTCACATTTACTCTTAACTTTCTTCTTCCACACACTTTACCAAACTCAGTCACCAGCTTCTGCAGTTTCTCACATGAATCAGCCACCAGCGCTGTATCATCAGCGAACAACAACTGACTCACTTCCCAAGCTCTCTCATCCCCAACAGACTTCATACTTGCCCCTCTTTCCAAAACTCTTGCATTTACCTCCCTAACAACCCCATCCATAAACAAATTAAACAACCATGGAGACATCACACACCCCTGCCGCAAACCTACATTCACTGAGAACCAATCACTTTCCTCTCTTCCTACACGTACACATGCCTTACATCCTCGATAAAAACTTTTCACTGCTTCTAACAACTTTCCTCCCACACCATATATTCTTAATACCTTCCACAGAGCATCTCTATCAACTCTATCATATGCCTTCTCCAGATCCATAAATGCTACATACAAATCCATTTGCTTTTCTAAGTATTTCTCACATACATTCTTCAAAGCAAACACCTGATCCACACATCCTCTACCACTTCTGAAACCACACTGCTCTTCCCCAATCTGATGCTTCTCGTCATGAAAACTTTGATTATTTTTCTTTTCGTCCAAAGCGGAGTTGCCTTATCTCACAGAATTCATTTGAACACGAACAAACGAATTAGGTATTGCTTGTGTTGAGCATACGTGAGGGGAATTATAGATATCTGAGTTAATGCCTCATGGGCGGAAGCTTTGATACGGGGTATATGTGTGTTGTAGGATTGGTAATGATAGTCATAATGATAACAGTAATGAAGTGATGATAGTTATGAATAACAATGCTGTTGACAATGATAATGTAATGATGATGATATTAATAATAATAATAATAATAATAATAATAATAATAATGATAATAATAATAATAATAATGATGATAATAATAATAACAATAATAATAATAATAATAATAATAATAATAATAATAATAATAATAATAATAAAGATAATAATAATAATAATTATAATAATAATAATAATGATAATGATAAGAATGATGATAATAGCAATAATAATGATAATAATAATAATAATAATGATAATAATAATAATAATAATAATAATAATAATAATAATAATAATAATAATAATAATAATGATAATGATAATAATAGTAATAATAATAGTAATGATAATGATGATAATAATGATAATGATAATCATAATTATAATGATAATAACAATGACAATGATTATGATAATAAAATAATAATGATGATTATTACAATGATAATGATAATAATAGTAACAATAATAATAATGATGATGAAAATGATGATAATAATAATACTGATGATAATAGTAGTAATGTTAATAATAATTATGATAATAACAACAGTCATCATAACATCAGTTATAATAATAACAATGTTATTAGTCTTGATAATGATAATCCAAATAATAGAATATATAGTTCTTAGAATTATGTTGTCCAAGGTTGATCATACAAGAAGAGAGGACAAGCACAGACAGCCACAATAGCAAGTGAGGCTTGAGAAGAGATGTGTGAATTAAACAGACGTCATACATAGATCCAATTTTTCAAAAGGTTTGGATATTAAAGATAATTTTTTTTTCTCCACCATCTTTTCTTTTCCGTTTTACGTAAGTGATAAGGAAGATCGATGGTATAATTCGTTTATGGAATTCCATGTAAACTTAGGAAATTGTAGGTTACTGTCTCGACGTGTGGGTAGGCATCCGTGTTGATGGTCGGGTTGATAAAGGGCTTGATGAGCGGACTGGCTGATGAGGCGGGACGCATGCGGAATGTAGGTTTCCGGCCGGATTAGCGTCTTGATGGATGAATATTTTAATCATGACCTGTAGGAGAAGCAGCTGGAGGCGAAGCGGGGCTCAGAAATGGCTGATGTCTGTGGTGATCATTACTAGAGTTGGTATATATATATATATATATATATATATATATATATATATATATATATATATATATATATATATATATATATATATATATATATATATATATATATATATATATGGGAGGTTGGAATTCACTCTGTGGCACCAGTTCATGGCAATGATTAATGACTGACTTCACGCACGCTGAAAGAAATCAGTACTTTGAAAAATGGAAGAAGGCTTGAAGATTATTTCTAATCTACTAAAAGATGCAATTTTTGGCACTAAAACACGTTTGGTTGTATAATAGAGACACAGGAAGGGGACAGGCCGAGCAACCAGAGCGTTAAACGAGGAGACTCGAGAACTTGCTAACAGACAGAGGAGCCAACACCACCTCCTAACCCTTACAATACCTTGGGGTCGAAAAGGAGTGTAATCACTTATCGTCAACACAACACACACACATACCCTCCCTCAGGAAGATAACCTCACCACAATTAGGCCTGCATTTGTTTATCCATTTGGGATATCTCCAGCATGCGATATACCTCCCCCTCCATTTGCATATTACATTTGTGGGGTCTAGAGTTAGGGGAAGGAAGAGAGAGAGAGAAAAAAAAAAGATAGAGACGACCGTATTCCTAGGGCGATTGAGGGTCGGTGAGGTCGGATGTGGGGTGATGATGCATCATACCCTTGGCCTGAGGACTTCCCTCAGTGACCACGTTGCTTTATCCATCACAATTATCGTGAACTATGATTACAATGTATAAGTGACATTTAATGTACAGATTGGTATCAAATGAATGGGTCGCGGTATGCAAATACGAGACGAAAAAATAAAGAGGTAGAGGAGCAAATCACTCAGATAGCGGACCAAGGGTGTTATGAACGCAGGCATTGGTGCACCGTCACGACCATCTCCCCTATCAGAGGTTCTAAAGGAAGCGTATAAAACCCATAGGTTTTAACTGCTACTGTAAACAGTGTAAGACGTGGGTGTGTTTTGTCAAGGTACATTTACGTGAGTAAGGGAGTAGGTATGGGAGGGGAGAAAAGTAGTGAAATTGTGAAAGATTGAATAGGCCATTCCTTCTTTCCTCGCTTGCTCAACAAATCATCATATTATCTGTCTAAGTGTCTTAAGATCACAGTTACGTGTAAGGTGACACATACATATATTCACATATATATACATACAGACATACACATATACATAAAGTATTTGACATTGTACAGCATAGGAAGCTGGGTAAAAAGATCAATCACCAGGAAGGAAAGAGGAAGATTCCCTCGATAGAAGATTATCTTAATAGTAGGGAACAAAGGAACCTCCACGAAACAGATGTAGGTAACCAGCGGAGTGCCACAGGGTTCGGTTTTGGGACCATAACTGTTCTTGATTTAAATGAACCACATCGTGAAGGTATGAACTCCTACTTTTTCTGAAGGTGATGCATAGGTCATGAGAGATTGGAGAGCGAGGAAGATGCCATTATACTACAGGGATACCTTGGCAGAGTCCAAGGTTTGTCTACTACAAGGTTGAGACTCAACCTGATTACATGTAGAATGATGAGGATGGGTCACAGTGAATGAAGGCCTCACTAAGAATTGTTATGTAGCAGAGAATAAGCTGTCGGGAGGTGTGTGTGTGTGTATGTGTGAAAGGGACTTGGGATATGACATCATCCCGAACCTGTCCCCAGAATCCCATATCTAGAGATCAGTAAAGAAGGCAAACAGTTTGCTGGCACATCTTAGAATAAATGCATTTCACAATTTCCCAACTCAAAACATTAACTTTGATTCGGAAAACTGAAGGTGGCACTTGTGATGTGGATGTCAGTGTTTACGACCAGACCCACCGAAATGAGACGAAGGGGAGCTTGAGTGATTTTAAGGGCTGTGTGTGTGTGTATGTAAGAGAGAGAGAGAGAGAGAGAGAGAGAGAGAGAGAGAGAGAGAGAGAGAGAGAGAGAGAGAGAGAGAGAGAGAGAGAGAGAGAGAGAGAGAGAGAGAGAGAGAGAGAGAGAGATGAACAGATGAATGAATGAATAGATAGGTAGACAGACAAATAGAGAGAAAGACAGATAGATGGATGGATGGATAGATAGATAGATAGATAGATAAATAGATATGCTATTCAATTCTCTCATTTATCATTTCTCGTAGCACGTATCCATACAATGTTTGCAATCAAAACCAAGCAATTGATTGACTGATCCACGTGATTCATCAAACCAAACAAAAAATATTGTATAGCGCAATAATGGGTGACCTCGAGCCAGATAGAGTAGTACATTACTAAGGTAAATTACACACTATGCTCCACATTTCTCGTGTTTGTATGTTATTACATGATAATGAGCCTGATAATTACCCTGATTGCATGATTTTACTCTCAATCTCATCTCCCGTGAGGGGCTAAGGATAGATTTACTATTGCACACTATCTATTATCATCAGCTTATTGAACACAGTTAAGGAGAGCACCTCCAAAGCATCCATTTGCGTTTAGAAGATTAACTGTCCATGCTTTAATCTGGTGGCGGTACTAGCAAGTGACTGTATCTCTCCTCCCCCTCCTCCTCCACCTACTTCTGTGGTGCAAGAAAGATCAGTTACTTAGGGAGCAATGAAAAGTAATTTCTCACTTGCTGCAGTGTGATGAATGTGTGGTAACCAGACATTACTTCTTGGTTTATGCATTCGTGCTAGCCACACCCGTTCTCATTAACCTCTCTTAAATCTTTCTTCTTTTTTTCTTTTTCGTTGTATGTATACTGAGGAGAGCATCACATCCCTCGCCCCTACCCCTTCTCCGTTTTTTAGCAGTGCTTTTTCCTACCTCACGTCATAGTAAAATACGCAGAACCTTCCTTCCGCTCTAACACTATCTGTCCCAGAAGGTGGTTAATGCCTTGCCCCTTTATACGACCTCAAACCTTTGTCCACAGACATCCCCCGAACGTTTGTGACTTCTGATGAAACATGCACCCACATTGTCTTTCCACTTGATTGTTATGCTTTAGTACCTCCCATACTACATGTGTATCCCTTAGAATGTTCATATTTAATATCTACAAAAATGGAGTCAACATTAGCAAGAGTTATAACATCCTTCAGCACTTTTCTTTTCCTGCATTAGCAAGGTAACGTCAGGAACATATGAACAATAGCTTTATTTACACACAGCCAAACCTCATAGCCTTGTCCATGGTTTTCTTAGACCGTTTCGTATCCTTGGTTCGATCCGCTGCCAGTAGGTTACTCCCCATATTTCACAACTATCTAGTTCGTTTTGTTCCGTGCATGTCTCTCATTCTGAAGAATTTTCAAAGTCTCCTTTAGTCATCCATTCCATCTCTCTTTCACGGTTTCCTCCTCACTTTTGTGTCCCTCCACTTCAAATAAGCAGATCCTCTGAGTCAATCTTTCTTCACTCATCCTCTCCATACGCCCAAACAATTTCAGCACACCCTGCTCCTAATTCGGAATCAGACTGCACTTGCTATATTTCATTTCCTTCTTACACAGTCAATCCGCCTCACGCTATGTAATGTCCTTATGTACTTACTCTTGATCACAAATCCCTCTTCTTTCCATACAACACAGTCATGGGTACTGTACCTTCAAAGCTAACTTATATCTGACCTGACAGACAGATATCTATTTTCACACGATCATAAACGCATTCAGGACCTCAGCCTCCTTCTCCCTTCAGTAACTCGTTTTATCCCCTTTAGTTGTGCCCACTGCCGTGTCCACTCCCAGTGACCGAATGCACTTTACTTCCTCCGGGTAATCTCCATTTAGACTTGCACTCAGAGTATCCTATTTCACATACCGAGCTGCATCTCGTCTCACTCATGCCCACATTTAATTTCAACATTCTTCGTTTGCACACACTCCCAACTTCTTTTCACCAGCTTTTGTACATCCATCTCTCACTGCAAGACCCCACTTACCAACCCGTCTATGAAGTGATCAAACAGTCATAAGGACACCATGTGCTCTACAAATAGACTCAGGTTTACCAGGAACCACTCTCCCTCCTCCCTTTCTACTTGCTCAAATACCGTTTTCTCTCTTACTCAAAAAGAAGATAATACTCATTATTGGATTTATTAACTTTCCACTCTCCACAAGATATCTTAGTTAACCTTCTTCTAAACTTTTCCAAGAATTCCTCACACAAGCTCTTCAAAGCACACATCTAGGGTTATCCACTCTGCCTCTCTTATAGACATATTTCTACTCCCCAGTCAGATGCTCCGTGGCCTGCCACTCTCCTCTTAACCGTTAGTCTCACATATAACGTATCAGGTAATCTCAAAATTTATTGGTGATCCGCTTGCCATGATACGAGAGCAATATACTTGCACTCTGACAGTTTTCAGGCACCTCACTTTGGGCAATGCAAACGTCTAGCAACCTGGTTGACTAATCAACAGCAGAGCAACCCAGTTTCTTGCGAAATTCACCTGCAGTCCCATCTACTTCACTCGCTTTGCAACTAATCCTCTCGAAAAAGGTATTCATCATCCTGATGTTTTTCGCTTCGTATTCCACCTCACTGGGCCCAAGATTCTCGAGTTTATTCATTTCCTAACCTCCCACAGCGACAGGACTGAGTCAGGTGTTAACACAGGGTTCTTTCTCAGGGCCTTAATGATATGCAGCGAAGAGCATCTGGAGGTAGAGATGAATTATATGATAGAAGCGTTTCTCAAGCTGAACTGCCCCAAGGGTCAACTCATTAAACTTCAAACCAAGGCGAAGAGAATATGGAGAATAAAAGATTAATGAACGGGAAAAGGTAATGTCGAAGCAAATACTTCGGCAAGAAGCTGGTTTTTATTGGTGCTTAACTCGCAAAGGTCACAAATTATTGACGATATCTTGAAAGAAGACAGGATGAAAAGAGCTGCCCCATCTGGAAGAAAGATTAAGGATCTTCTAAGACGGAAACGAAATTTGCATGACAACACCAAACAACACAACAAACTTGATATATAAAGTCCGTTGCAGTGGATGCCAACCAACCTATTTCCATGAAACAGGGCGAGAGTTGGAAAGAAGAGTGACTGAATAGAAGGAGAATTCAAGGAGCCACAGAACGCTGTATGCTCACGTGTTATACGTGGATGACAAGGGGTATCTACCTAGGCCTGACGGAGCCCTGAAGTCGCATCAGGGACTGTAACAGAAGGATCTAGGCGCGGCACACATGCAAGCGGAGGAGGAGATTCCAGGTCACATTCTGATATGTGAGGAAGCGACGAGGAGAAAGGCGAGGCTGGCAAACAAGTCCAGCCAATGAGAGAACGAGGACGAAGCAGGCAGGAGGCCAGCTGGATGAAGAATGATCTGTGATTATAAGCTACATTTCTCCCTGATGCCTTACGCTATCTGAGGAAGACTTTGTTTCGAGACGTCTAAACAACCTCCTCTTTCTTGATCTCATTATCATCTCCACATCTGTCATTATTTGGTTGTATTTCGATAGTTAAGAAATTAGCTGTTCTCTCTAATCACAGAGAAGTGATAAATTGTCAAGCGTTTGAATGGCTAGACGTAACAAATGATGTGAAACAGGGTTAAGTCTTGGACCAGGTTTTCTTTCTTATACATATTCATGTTACTGTTAATCGGCTGCATTGCAAAGTATCGACGTTCGCAGACGATGCGAACTTGGAAAATGAATCTACAACAGTTGTTGAGCTTCTGCAGCTACAAACTGACATAGTTATAGTAATAGACTGGCCTCGGAGGTGGGAAATTAATTCTGATATTGAAATCTCTTTCATATCGGCAGTAGAAATGAAATGGTAAGCTACAAGTATGAATTCTGTAGATGAGGAAAAGAATTGGGTGTAATCGTCACTGGTGACCTAAAACCAAGTCAGCAGTGCACAAAAACAGTTATAAGGAAAAAGAACGAAAAATGCTTTTGGATTCATTGCTAGGGACTTCGAAAATTATCTGGGAAAATTATCCTCATTTTTTACAACTCATTTATGCTTCCCTGTGTTGAAAGTTCTGTTCAGTTTAGGTCATCCAACTTGAGGAAAAGACAAAAAGAATGGAGAGAGGAGCTACTTCAATGACTCCTGGAGTGAGAAAGAAACCTTATACGAACTAAATCTATTTAGCATAAAAAAGAGAAGAGTAGGAGGTAATCTGATACAGGTATTCGAATTCATTAAAAGCTTCGATAATCTCGTATTAGCGAGCTATCAAAGGAGTGTATCGTCTTATTTAAGTGGCAGTAATGAATACAAAATCGTGGGCAAACGTTTTACCTCGAATGAGGCGAAGCACTTTTTTCACTTTGACAGAATTGTTAACTCATGGAATGCTTTACCAATTAGACTAGTTGAATGTAGTACCAGACTTATGTTGAAACTTAGACCTGATAAATACTTCGCTTCATTTCCAAGACCGACTTAATCTGAGCTTCTTTAGTTATCCGGAAAATGTATGTCTTTCCACTCCTACCACGTCAATCCGTCAGTTTCTGTTCTCTCTTATTATCACAAACATCCTCGTTAGAACTAACTGGTCTGTTGCTGATTGAATTCTTTTGTGTGTGTGTGTATATATATATATATATATATATATATATATATATATATAGAGAGAGAGAGAGAGAGAGAGAGAGAGAGAGAGAGAGAGAGAGAGAGAGAGAGAGAGAGAGAGAGAGAGAGAGAGAGAGAGAGATAGATAGATAGATAAATAGATAGGTAGATAGATAGATAGATAGATATCTGTGCAGCTCTCTCAAAGAACAGGTGTATTTTTTCTCCTCTCATTAAGTGAATACATTACCACGAAGACGGTTTAATTAAGCCAATGATTTGTGTTGGAAGTAGGACCTGTGAGGTCACTTGTGATTTTACGACCATTACGATATATCTTATACTTCAAATACATTAAGAAATATCATTTGATTACCGACAAGTAATCCAGCTTCAATGAACATATTTCTTTCAATTTCTTTTTTTTTGTGTGTGTCTCAGTAATGTGATGTCAATAAGCTCTCTTACTTCTCTCTCAAAGCTGCTCATGAATACTCATGATACATAGAAGAAGTTGGTGCAAAAGAATTCAGTAAATTAGTTATCATTTTTGACGCTGCCTGAGGTGAAACTATGATCAAGCAAATTCTGGTTCCCGAACGCAATACCACTGAACCTGCTTGTGGGTTTGGATCGCATTACTCGCTCTTGGTAGAGAAAGACACGACGTTGTCACAACCTCAACCTACACCCGTTGCCCAAACACTTGCACCCAAGCTGGATCCCATCGCGTGGTTCCCTTCGAGAATGAGTGGCTCTGACAATCGTCATCGAAGTCTGGTACGAACTAACATCTCATGTCTTGCGTATTTATGAATCATGATTCGGATAATGTTTGTGAGCAGCAATTATCTTTTCTCTCTTACTGTCAGCTCACAAGAAGTATTTTAGAATAATTGGTGTATAGAAGAACATCACTTCTGATATTTAGAGAGTGACTATAGTCATATGTGGTGAAGTATGTGGGCATTTGATATTATGCTATATGGACGACAGTGACCAATTCCCACTCATGCTGTACTCATCCATAATCTAATGCTATATCCTTGAAAATGTTTCGGAGCAATTGAGAGATTCGTCTACCCCTTCGTGTTTCCAGGCTAGGATAGGCTCGCTTTTATCGTTAGCTTGAATGCAATCAGCTAGGATTGTTTTCTAATCTGACCAAACCGAATCCAACCTAATCGAAATGAGCCTAACCCGCTTAGCCTTGGAAAAACGTCGAAGAATCTTCAGGTTAATCCAGAAAGTCCCAGGCTGTGGTATCCATAGTAGTAGGTGGATTTCACGTCACGTCACCATTTTCCTTTGGCTGTGTTGTGTCTTCGTCTGTTTTCAAACGCGTTTCTGGACATCTCAGAACATAGGCTTTATAGGACGACAACACTAAATCTGATTAGCAATTGAAATATATCTACACACACACACACACACACACACACACGCACACACTCTCACACACACACATATATATATATGGTTCCCCATGATGTAGTGACCATGCATCAACACGTTCTAGTCAGGGAATGGATCCATGGATCTGCATCTAACCCAGGTGTTCATTTTTCACCACTGGTCACGTCAGTCAATAGGGACCCACTTAGATTGGAGTGTGTGTGTTGGGTTACGTGTGTTCATACATACATAGGAGTCAAGACATGGAAAATGTATATACAATGTTAAGAGACGGGGAATCACGAGTGTAAAACCCTTATCCCCTTATTACACAGTTAAGGAAAACACTGATTATAGAGAAGTTTCAGAGAAGCACATTGGCAATAAGAGAGACTGAGGTACAGGGAGAGGCTAAGGCCCTTAAATTTCCACATCTACGGAGAGAGAGAAAGGGTGACCTGAACACAGTCTTTCGAGACACACTGATAAGAAAAGAACCAGAGGGAATGACACGAAATTAAGCACGAAACTTATTTAGATGTGCAATAGGACTTATATGATATAAGATTGGTGGATGTATGGAATATAACGAAGGAAGATACGATTAATGTAGACCGTTGGGTCCATTTGAGGTTATTAGAGATTTCAGAAACTTAAAGATAGTGAAGGAAATTTAAGGAGATAGGGCCCCATGAATGGAGACATCTCTCTCTCTCTCTCTCTCTCTCTCTCTCTCTCTCTCTCAAGATACGACTAATGCAGACCGTTGGGTCCATTTGAGGATAGTAGAGATTTCAGAAACTTACGATAGTGAAGGAAATTTAAGGAGATAGGGCCCCATGAATGGAGACGTCTCTCTCTCTCTCTCTCTCTCTCTCTCTCTCTCTCTCTCTCTCTCTCTCTCTCTCTCTCTCTCCATGTGAAAATGTAGAATTTAATAGTCAAAAAAAAAAGATGTTGATTGTACGGAAAATCCCCCAGATATACAAAGATACGTCCCAACTCCTCAGAGAAGGACGAGGTGGCGTCAGTGAAACGAACTCAAAATACTTTAAGATTGTTAATGGACTGGATTACATATCTTTTTTCAGTGAAGACTAGATCTAAGGACCCCGACAATTGCCGTCTAACTGAAGTAAACTACTCTTGGGCCACTTTTCTCTCATCACTCGATCAATGCTGACCGTGTTTACTTAAAGAGAGGAATGATACGGCCATATAAATGGAGTATATCCGTAAATGCTCTTGACTCAAAAATCCATAGATAAAGAGATAAGGCTGATGCTCTTCAGCAATAGATGGTGTAACGACCAAATCTATCAGCAATAAAAGTAAAGATAAACATAAAGGTAGCCCGTGATTCAGTCCTCGGGCGCGCAATAGTTAAATTGCTCATATTGATTTACATATGAACGTTACACCATAAAGATGATGAGGACTTCTTATTGCAGTTATTTTACGGATAACTTATTGTATTTCCCTTAGATTTATTAGATACTTTGGGTATCATAATAGTAGAGCTAATACGTGGTGGTGGGTCAGCCACTAACCCTCGTCCTGTCACCCAAATTACTAAACTGGCAATTCATATAATTCTGAAGAGTTTATCCTCGCACTCTCTATAAGCTTAAAGAGTTTAGTGCAGAATTGTCTTAGTTATCGACCCCGATCTTATCAGTGACATGCCGAGACCGCAAGAATTATCTATTGCGTCTTGATTTTAACAATCTTAGTGGTTACGGGTCAATCTATATCGAGCAGCCTTCTGTTACCGTATTACAAACGATCTAGTTAAAAAAAAAAAGAGTCAGGAGGATCCTCTTGTGTGTAGATGCGACTTCAGATGACCTCTCTTAATCACCATATGAAGACGTGTTCATCGTGCATTGACCATCGGTCTGATTTTCAATTGACCCGCCCACCATAGTTGGCCAGATCTCTATCTCACCTTCCTCCAAGCGTAGTAGAAGCGCGTTCTTCCCATCACAGGATACACATGTCTCTTTTCAGCTAGTAGACTTCGGGTACCACGCCTGACTGTGGTGAAGTGGTGGATAACGTCTGCAGGTGTGGAACGAGTAGCAGATGTAGGCTTGAAGGAAGACGACCTTTCCTTTTTCTTTTTTTTTTTCTTTTTTTTCTTTTTTGGCCATCCCTCAAGAGAAAACGTTCCTTTTAGTTCCCGATGCTCCCTCCTCGTCTCCCTCATTTCTCATGATTTTAGATCGTCTCTCCTCTCTCTCTCTCTCTCTCTCTCTCTCTCTCTCTCTCTCTCTCTCTCTCTCTCTCTCTCTCTCTCTCTCTCTCTCTCTCTCTCTCTCTCTCTCTCTCTCTCTCTCTCTCTCTCGAAGGAAGATCTTTTCTTTTTTTGTGCTACCTCTCAGAGAAGATGTTCCTTTTGGTTTCCTATGCTCCATCCTTCTCTCCCGCCTTCCTCATCATTTTCGATCGTCTTTTTTTTTCTTTCTAACTCCTCCTCCTCCTCCTCATTCGTCACCAATTCTTACTAGTCTCATCAATCTCCAGTAGCTCCCATTAATCACCAGCAGTTTTCATCAGCCAGTCTCTATAAGGCGTTGCGAGGGTCTCTCATTCTCCATCAAACCATCACGACTCTTCATCATTTTGAAGAACTCCCCAATATTTTCAATAAGTCGCCATCAGTCTCCATCCATCTCCACCAGCCTCCATCACTCTCCAACAGCTATCATCAAACTTTACTCGTCTTCTATCTCTTTTTTTTTTTTCTCCCGAAAATCTCCATCCCTCTCTCTCTCTCTCTCTCTCTCTCTCTCTCTCTCTCTCTCTCTCTCTCTCTCTCTCTCTCTCTCTCTCTCTCTCTCAAAGCCTGCTGGAATCCCCACCAGTTCCCACCAGTCTTTACAGCAACCTGTTCATCTGCAGTGCAAATCCAGTCTCCAACCCTTTCCAGTGGCCCATTGCTGTCCAACATTCTCCATCAGTCTCGGCAATACCTATATCGGTCTCCACCATTCTTCTTCCTCTTCAGTCTCCCTCATTTCTAACGCTACTACTATCACCACCACCAGCACCAACATCAACAGGAGTACAATCTGCAGGCTCAAGGCCATAGATGAATTATGACGGATCATTAATTTTCATGAAATATCTATAGATAAAATATCTATAGATACAATTGCCAGTTAACGCCGCTACCCCTCTTCTTTCATTTCTCTTCTTTCTTCTTTCGTCTTTCTTCTTGCCAGTTAACGTCGCTACCCTTCTTCTTTCATCTCTCTTCTTTCTTCTTTCGTCTTTCTTCTTGCCAGTTAACGTCGCTACCCCCTCTTCTTTCATCTCTCTTCCTTCTTCTTTCGTCTTTCTTCTTGCCAGTTAACGTCGCTACCCCCTCTTCTTTCATCTCTCTTCTTTCTTCTTTCGTCTTTCTTCTTGCCAGTTAACGTCGCTACCCCCTCTTCTTTCATCTCTCTTCTTTCTTCTTTCGTCTTTCTTCTTGCCAGTTAACGTCGCTACCCCTCTTCTTTCATCTCTCTTCCTTCTTCTTTCGTCTTTCTTCTTGCCAGTTAACGTCGCTATCCCCTCTTCTTTCATCTCTCTTCTCTCTTCTTTCGTCTTTCTTCTTGCCTAACTACCCCACCTCTGCACGGTGAACTTCATTCCTAGTGCTCTCAATCTATCATAAACTTCTCTCACTTCCTCTTGTCTGTATGGTCCTAAACCTCCATCTAACTTCTCCTGGAGTCTTTCCAGCCACAGACCAGACACAGGGCACTACGAGAGACCAAACACTCGACCTAGATACACTAAAAAAAAAAAAGAAGAAGGAGGGAGTACAAGTTATGAATAGGTTGTTGTCTAAGGTTCGAATCCTGGCGAGCGCTTCTAGATCAACGGGTTAGCAGCAGCTCCCTCAAGATAATTTATCACCTTGATTAAATTAATCTGCATGATGAAACACCACTGATTACCTGCATCCTTAATAGGGTAATGATGGAAGGATTTAGATATAAACCAATGGACCAAGCCACCACAAATCATTAAAAAGGGAGTGGGTTCAGGGGGTGACGTTCCACACCCTATCTTGATGGGAGGAACTTTGATGAAGGTACTACCTTGATCTGCGCCCTCACCAGAGTCCCTCTCCATAGTATATATCTCAGGAAGATGAATTGCTAATACAACACAGGGCAATGCGGGGTAGATAGAGTGTATTGAGACCATTTTCTTTTTGCGGTACGGTGTGCTTATCAGAGCTGTATTATATCTTTCTCAAAAAAAAAAGTATACATCTTTGAAGATATCAAGTTGCTGTGATTAGAGATACAGTATCTTCTACTTTAAGTGATACATCTGTGAAGATATCTGGATCCTATGATTAGAGGTACAGTATCTTCTACTTTAAGTGCTACTTCTGTGAAGATATCTGGATCCTATGATTAGAGATACAGTATCTTCTACTTTAAGTGCTACTTCTATGAAGATATCTGGATCCTATGATTAGAGATACAGTATCTTCTACTTTAAGTGCTACTTCTGTGAAGATATCTGGATCCTATGATTAGAGATACAGTATCTTCTACTTTAAGTGCTACTTCTGTGAAGATATCTGGATCCTATGATTAGAGATACAGTATCTTCTACTTTAAGTGCTACTTCTGTGAAGATATCTGGATCCTATGATTAGAGATACAGTATCTTCTACTTTAAGTGCTACTTCTGTGAAGATATCTGGATCCTATGATTAGAGATACAGTATCTTCTACTTTAAGTGCTACTTCTGTGAAGATATCTGGATCCTATGATTAGAGATACAGTATCTTCTACTTTAAGTGCTACTTCTGTGAAGATATCTGGATCCTATGATTAGAGATACAGTATCTTCTACTTTAAGTGCTACTTCTGTGAAGATATCTGGATCCTATGATTAGAGATACAGTATCTTCTACTTTAAGTGCTACTTCTGTGAAGATATCTGGATCCTATGATTAGAGATACAGTATCTTCTACTTTAAGTGCTACTTCTGTGAAGATATCTGGATCCTATGATTAGAGATACAGTATCTTCTACTTTAAGTGCTACTTCTGTGAAGATATCTGGATCCTATGATTAGAGATACAGTATCTTCTACTTTAAGTGCTACTTCTGTGAAGATATCTGGATCCTATGATTAGAGATACAGTATCTTCTACTTTAAGTGCTACTTCTGTGAAGATATCTGGATCCTATGATTAGAGATACAGTATCTTCTACTTTAAGTGCTACTTCTGTGAAGATATCTGGATCCTATGATTAGAGATACAGTATCTTCTACTTTAAGTGCTACTTCTGTGAAGATATCTGGGTCCTATGATTAGAGATACAGTATCTTCTACTTTAAGTGCTACTTCTGTGAAGATATCTGGATCCTATGATTAGAGATACAGTATCTTCTACTTTAAGTGCTACTTCTGTGAAGATATCTGGGTCCTATGATTAGAGATACAGTATCTTCTACTTTAAGTGCTACTTCTGTGAAGATATCTGGATCCTATGATTAGAGATACAGTATCTTCTACTTTAAGTGCTACTTCTGTGAAGATATCTGGATCCTATGATTAGAGATACAGTATCTTCTACTTTAAGTGCTACTTCTGTGAAGATATCTGGATCCTATGATTAGAGATACAGTATCTTCTACTTTAAGTGCTACTTCTGTGAAGATATCTGGGTCCTATGATTAGAGATACAGTATCTTCTACTTTAAGTGCTACTTCTGTGAAGATATCTGGATCCTATGATTAGAGATACAGTATCTTCTACTTTAAGTGCTACTTCTGTGAAGATATCTGGATCCTATGATTAGAGATACAGTATCTTCTACTTTAAGTGCTACTTCTGTGAAGATATCTGGGTCCTATGATTAGAGATACAGTATCTTTTATTTTCTCACATTGTGTTCATAACGTTAGCGGATTTGGTATGGGAATGGCTAAATATATGTACATATAGATATCATTCTGAATGTGTTATTGTCATCAATATTATTATCATTATTATCATTATTATTATTACTAATATCATTATCATTATTATTATCATTATTATCATTATCATCATTATTATTATTATTATTATTATTATTATTATTATTATTATTATTATTATTATTATTATCATTATTATTATTATTATTATTATTATTATTATTATTATTATTATTATTGTTATTATTATTATTATTATTATTATTATTATTATTATTATCATTATTTTCATTATTATTATTATCATTACTATCATTATTATTATTATTACTATTATTATCATTATTATTATTATTATTATTATTATTATTATCATTATTATTATTATTATTATTATTATTACTATTATTATTATCATTATAATTATCATTATCATTATTACTATTATCATTATTACCATTATTACTATCATTGCTATTATCTATGCTATTATCATTATAATACTTAATCGCCGTCTCCCGCGTCAGCGAGGTAGCACAAGGAAACAGACGATGAATGGCCCAACCCATCCACATACACATGTATATACATAAACGCCCACACATGTACATATACATACATATACATTTCAACGTATACATACATATTCATACACAGACATATACATATATACACATGTACATATTCACACATGCTTCCTTCATCCATTCTCGCCGCCACCCCCGCCACACATAAAATGGCATCTCCTCCCCTCGCGTGCGCGTGAGGAAGCACTAGGAAAAGAAAACAAAGGCCACATTCGTTCACACTCAGTCTCTGGCTGTCATGTGTAGTGCACCGAAACCACAGCTCCCTTTCCACATCTAGGCCCCACAAAACTTTCCATAGTTTACCCAAGACGCTTTACATGCCCTGGTTCAATCTATTGACAGCACGTCGACTCCGGTATACCCCTTCGTTCCAATTCATTCTATTCCTTGCACACCTTTCACCCTCGTGTATGTTCAGGCCCCCTATCGCTCAAAATCGTTTTCACTCCATCCCTCCACTTCCAATTTGGTCTCCCACTTCTCCTCGTTCCCTCCACCTCTGACACATATATCCTCTTTGTCAATCTTTCCTCACTCATTCTCTCCATGTGACCAAACCATTTCAATACACCCTCTTCTGCTCTCTCAACCACACTCTTTTTATGAACACACATCTCTCTTACCCTTTCATTACTTACTCGATCAAACCACCTCACACCATATATTGTCCTCAAACATCTCATTTATAACACATCCACTCTCCTCCGCACAACCCTATCTATAGCCCATGCCTCACAACCATATAACATTGTTGGAAGCACTATTCCTTCAAACATCCATTTATTGCTCACCGAGATAACGTTCTCGCCTTCAACACATTCTTCAACGCTCCAAGAACCTTCACCCCCTACCCCATCCTGTGACTCACTTCCACTTCCATGGTTCCATTCACTTCCAAATCCATTCCCAGATATACAAAACACTTCATTTCCTCCAGTTTTCTCCATTCAAACTTACCTCCCAATTTACTTGTCTCTCAACCTTATTGAGCCTAATAACCTTGCTATTATTCACATTTACTCTCAGCTTTCTTTTTTCACGCACTTTACCAAACTCATTCACCAATTTCTCCCCCGAATCGGCCACCAGCGCTGTATCATAAGCGAACAACTTAATCGCCGTCTCCCGCGTCAGCTAGGTAGCGCAAGGAAACAGACGAGGAAAGGCCTAAGCCACCCACATACACATGCATTTATACACATGTGGATATTCATATTCATGCACACACACACACACACACATATATATATATATATATATATATATATATATATATATATATATATATATATATATATATATATATATATATATATATATATATATATATATATATATATATATATACGTATATATATGTGTGTGTGTGCGTGTGTGTGTGAGGTCGACTGTTGGAGTTGGTGGGTTGATAGTCTGGTTGGTTAATTACGATAATTAAGGATACTGAAAGGTTACAGTTAGGTTATGAGTAGTTCACCTTGGGATCTCGGGTGGAAGTAGTAAGCAAAGCGGTATCGCGAGCAATCAATCTCCAGATGTTGGGTATGCTGATCAGAGTTTGCAGTTTGGGAATATATGTGGAGGCGGCATGCGCAGAGAGGGAGATACGTACTACTCAGGTCTTAATTATGTTGCAGTTGATATCTAGACGTTTTCTGCTTTTAATTACATTTGTAGAGTGTTGTTATTGTCTCTAGTATTCAAGGAGATCTCGGGTTGGTGAACAAGAGTTATGATATCTCCTCATTGTGCTTGTTATCATATTATCTCTTATGGTAGTCTAGATGCGGAGAGGCTGGAGGGCGGGTCAGGATATAAGTCTGGTTTCTTGGATGAGAGCTACGTAAATGGTGTGTTCTCGGAGATGGTTGAATAATTCTGTTTTGGCGACCAGTCACAGAATGTTTAGTTAGTCGTTGGGTTTCATAGAGTATTAGGGTTTCTTTGTGGACGATGAGAATGTGTGTTCTGTCCTGTTGGTTGTTTGTGTATGCGATTATACAGATGTGTGTAATTACCTATTTGTAACTTACCTCTTTGTTCTGTACTGGAAGGGACTTTTAAACCCATCTCTTGCAAATTTCCAACAATCATACAACTGCCATGTCCTCCTTCAATTTATAGCATTCAACCACTACTCTTTGCATAATTTTTAAGAAGGTTCTTTGCTTGATTTGATGTAATATTCTTTGGTTGTTCTATTCATACATTTTTTGGAAGATCTGTTCTCTATCTATATTATCACTCAAAAAACCTAAAGGTTCTGATCAGATTACCCCTCACTAATTCTATTTCATGGTGTGCAAGTTTACTGCATCTTCCCTTTCCCAGTAATTCAGATCCCTAACTTTTTGTATCATCTTTGTTGCCCTCCTGTGAGCCTCTGTTAACTTTATGTGCTTCTGTAGATGGTGTGACTAAACAAGAGAACCATATATTAGTTTTGTCCCATGTAGCATGTAAAGAGTTTCTGAATATATCCTTATCCATGCACTGAAACTCTGCTGCTATAATGTGTGTGTGTGTGTGTGTGTGTGTGTGTGTGTGTGTGTGTGTGTGTGTGTGTGTGTGTGTGTGTGTGTGTTATTACCGGTTTGCTATTGTCTAATTACACAGTACGTAAAGTGAGTGTTACACTTGTGGACCCCAATATTTCGAACATTTACTTGTGTCATACAACCTTCTGAACTTCACTATGGTGTATGTATTCATCATTTCATTACTCTTTTATTCCTCGCCAAAAATCTACTGGTCTTATACTGCAAAAGCACATCTCTACACATCTTGTAAGTAGCAACTTGCTTTTTCTGTGTTGTTACCACTAGTTGCAGTATCTCTAGATCTTACGAAGACCTGTTAAATGCTGTCGTTATCAAACTGGTATGAGATCCCAAAAGTAGTGATCATGTCCTCCATTGCTCGTCTTTCTTCCATGGTGGAAAAAAAAATCAATGGCCTTTGACCTCTCGCTTTATCTCAGCTCACTTAAGTCTTCGGCTATCTACGTTACCTTCCACAGAAGCCTCATTTAAAGATAGTTAACTTCTTGAAATGCTGTGACCAAATTTGAGAACTGTGTCCCTAGTAGTTTTGGATGAATATACGATATGAACAGCTCGCTGGATGTTTTTTTTTTCATCTTCGAACCTTGAATATTCTAATGTTTGTCAGGAGACGGTATATCTCCTTTACTGTTCTTGCCTGATGAGGCTCTGGAGGCAAGGTAGATGTAGTGTCGTTTTCTGCAGTTTATTGTCTGCTACATCGAATAGTATCAAGGCCTCCCTTCACTACGTCCTACATTTTCATGTACTCGGATTGAAACCTATCTACCATGTATCAGACCAATTTTTAAATTTGTCTAAAGTCTCCTAGAAATCCTTTTCATTTTCCACAGGTATTCGGGTAAGATTCCAGCCCCTCTGGCAAATCCTTTCCATTGATCAGGAAAAACTTTGGCCTGAGGACTCAACTTTGCAGCATGCTACTGGTAACCCTAGCTCATTCCAAGAAAGCTCCTGTGAAATGTGTCCTTTGTTCCTCTCCACGAAGATAATCTGTCCATCGCAGGAATATCCTCTCTAATCTGGCACGGTGTCAAATGTTTTGTTGCACAGTTCTACACACAGTTTGTTCTATTTGACCTCTTCCTCAGTCCTTTATGTCTCTCACCTTAACTGCTCCTCCTTTGCAGGCAATCATCCACTTGCTCAGCTCATATTCTCCAGTAGGTTACAGTTCACATCCATCAGAGAGACTGGTATGCAGTTCAGCGCAACTTCCCAGTCTCCTTTCATAAAGATCGGCACGACATTCACCCTTTTCCACTGCCTCGCTATTTTGTACCTTCCTCCAGCGAGATATCTTGAGCAATATCTTATGTGGCATATCAAGCGTATCTATTCACTATTTATTTCTCCTCTTGATACATACGTCAACTCTTTCCGAGACCTTCTTCCCTTTTCTCATTTCTGATAAATGTGACAGAATTTTCGACAAAATTATTCTGGATAATGTCTACCAAGATTCAATTTTCCGGTTTATGTACCCATAAGAATTGTATGGTCTTCTGTTATTAGTATACTTTTGACATTTTTCATTTTGTTCTTTGTATATCTTTGTATCATCTTCTAGTCTAGAACTTTTCCTTCTGAATCCCTTAGCTTGATTAAATACTCTTTTACTGATAATTTACTAATGAATTTATGGAAAAGTTTCGGATTAACCTTCTGCTTCTACCATTTCAAAGTTTCTCTTTTGTCTTATCCAATTGTGCTCATTTCTTACTCACATATACCTTGCAGATGCTGGCTGGCTGGTATGTCTTCTATGTCTATACTACAACGCATTCATAAACTGTTTTTTTGACATTTTTTGTCAAGCCATGTCACCCTCTATTCTTAGCTTTCCCTCTCTACTTGAACGTACCCATTTTCCCATTCTTTCGTAATAGATTTCACTGAACCTTCAACAAGAATAACGTGGACAATGTCTACCCAATTCCATTTCCCATTTTATATTCCCATAAGAATTGCCAGGTCCTGTGTACTTTCCACAGTGTGTATATATGTGTGTGTGTTGTACACAGACGCACGCAAGCACACACAGCTGTGCGTGACGTGTTGTTGGTCATTTCGACGCCACAGTAACTCAGAAGAAGCTCTGTCGTGGCCGGAGAACACCATCAGGGATCGTTGGTGGAGGTGAGACGCCGGCAGATTCCTGGTGGTCGGCGAAGCGAGGAGCTCCCCCAGCCTCGATCTCTGTGTATCCCACGCCCACACCAACTGCTCCTCATTGATCAGAAACATAAACTGGATCTGTCTCTAATTACAATCGTTGTTTCACAAAAGGGGATGGATGAGCAGGCTTGCTGGAGCGCTTCCATCCCCCCTTTCATTCAACACGCTTGTAACCTACTAACTGGGTGGAATGGCAAGTGAAATACGGCAATTTATGAGGTAGCAGTTCTTACCAGAGCTGCTGTGCTATCTAGTCCTCACTTACTGGTGGCTGGGCGGAAATAACAATGACCATTGATAAACTCTCGCAGAACGCTCTTGTTTATACCCCTATCGTCTCCTGGGTATCAGCTATTAGCTGATAGTGCCCTTTAAGATTCGTGTAACAAGCAGTCACTAACATATTGCAAAATGGCACGAACTGTTTGGGTAAAGGAGGGAGTAGTTGGTTAGCACTGCTTTCCTCAAGCCCCGTCGTTTGGGCAAGAGAAGCTGAGGCGTCGTGACCTGATATAAGATAATGGTGTGCTGGAGGTTGCGGGGCTGTGATTGGTCAGACCTGATCGATGGCCTATCCCTGCCGCCGCTCTGGCTTCCTGCATCTCACTCGCATGACCAGTAATGGACGATCAATAAGGGACTATGACAGAGTTGTCGGACGCAAGGCAAACTGCACGTAAGGGATAAGGGAGTATAATCATGATGAATAGGATCAATGTATAGTAGGTATCCGATCAGACCTTCCTCTCCCCCCAAAAAACAAAAAAATGTGACCAAATCATAAAGGAATTAAAAACGAATACGAACTAAGAAATTTAAGAGAATTGGCCGGAATCCACTTACAAAAACTAACATTCCTTCATTTTGTTCACTAAATCTTCGCTAAACTAGCGACGTGAATCGCTCAATGTTTAGTATAGGTGTGAGCTGAGTTACGCGACGCTTGTTTCTACCCAAGTCAGGAAAACGGCTGAACATATACTTAGCTAAGCTCTTTCAAGACGTGTGTAATATATACTTAGCGGCTAGTGCTAACCTCCATTGCTAAATGATAAGGTGCTGAGCATTCTTTTAACAAGCGATTGTTATGTGCTATAGTTGTTAGTTTGCTGAGATATGATACTATTTACTCAGCCATCGTAAACAGAAATTAGAGGCGAAGTCGAGGTAGTTTGACGAGACGGAGGATTTCCCGTATAAGGTGAGTCGACTTGCCTTCACAGCAGCCGACTTGTGTGGATCATGTTTTTCTTGCATGTCAGCGCCTGTACACGGCTGGTTGCACGCATGGCAATACAGTGTTCGGTGTCTTCTCGCATAGCCATCTGTGATTTCCGTATGTGCGAGAATCATTCAGTCCCTGGTAGATTACGAATCACATGGAGGTGAATATCATCATATAGGAACGAGAGGTAACTTTGAAACCTCACCTTTGCATAGGCACCACAACTGTTAACCTGATATGATGAAGAGAAGGCCGGTCTAAGATATGGGTTCTACCACACACACACACACACACACACACACACACATACCGTCATACTTGTAGTGCCATTTACAAAATTCTTTACCCTTTTGCGAGCTTCAATCCAGACCAGTTGAGGTCGGGTCCACACCCTTCACTTCCTCCTACCACCAGGCCAGCAGCCGCCATGTCCACACCAACCACCTCCTCCTACCACACACCACACTGCTGTGACTAGACCACCAGCCATCGGGTCCCACACCAACCACCTCCTCCTCCTCACCACATATTACACTGCTGTGACCAGACCACCAGCCATCGGGTCCACACCCACCACCTCCTCCTCACCACATATTACACCGCTGTGTCCAGAAGCTGATGATAGTGATGATGATGATGATGGCTGCAACCATCATAACATCTCCACCCCTAATCATCCCGGCTTCCATGGTTACTGATGAGCTGGGTAATGCGATTATTATCAAGTAATTCCTCATTATTAGCCGATTACAGACGCCATCTTCATTGCAATTAGCTGCTGTTTGACATCGTATCGCCCTTCATGTTATGATTTCTCACGTCGGTCTTCTGCTGTCTCGTACGCTGGGAAGATACGGTGAATGTTGGTCTACGAAAATATCATTATCACGGCCCTGTTACACTGCATCAGTGGGTGGGTAGCTACGTTTGTCTGGCTCTCTTTGCCAGCAGCCTTGGCTGGGTCTCGCCAGAATGTAGTACGTGTTCTTTAGCCACGTCGTAACCTGATGGGAGATATTAACTCTCATCGTCCGTCATGGGAGATAATTGTTCTGACTGATCTGTTGCTTCTACTGACGGGAGTAGAAATCTAGGACGGGTTACTTTGGACGAGATGAGACAGACGTAAACAGCTGGGTGGATTTTTAGATTATAATGACCCGTCACTCTTCGCCCGTCTCTCCTCATCCATCACCATCCATCTGTAAAGCTTCAGACTTCATTCCTCAACCATGCATCCACTTACTATGTCTACCTTTATCCATCTGTCATTCTTCACCGTCATTTTGCTTCTATTCCTCCCTCTCCCCCCTATGATCGGTCACTGTCCTTTTATCATCCCTCACCTGTCCATCTGTCTATACCCCTCACCCTTGATACTATTCACCTCTCACTTTTACACACCAGACGCTTACTGTCTCTCATCCTATCCATTACTCTCCATTGCCCTTCATCTATTACAAGTTATACATAATACTTGCTTCTCTCACTTTCCACGCACTTCACTCTCGCTTCTCTCACTTTCCACGCACTTCACTCTCGCTTCTCTCACTTTCCACGCACTTCACTCTCGCTTCTCTCACTTTCCACGCACTTCACTCTCGCTCCTGTCCTTTCATTCTATCCATCTGTCCATCACTCTCCATATGACGTCGCCTCAGGTATTACCCTCACTCCATCACTTTCCATCCATCACATACTGTACGTCATTCTCCATTTCTTACTCTCCATCAACCACTGTCCATCACTGCCTTCTCCATCCATTCTCGTCTATCCAATATTCCACATTTATTCCCCTTCCACCAGTAGCCTACATCTATCATTTCATATCCATTATTTTTCAACTGTTTCTCCCATGAAGGATTTTCCATCCATTTCTGTCCATCCATAACTGTCCCTCTCGTTTTTTTCCATCTAGAGCTTACCGACCATCATTCGTCACATGGTCCTCTCCATCCAACTTTACATCCAACATTCTCCATGCATCATTTTATGTCCATAATTCTCCTTCTCTCCCTCTCATCCAACATTTATCATCCACTTCTAATCATTCATCATCTTTCTGTCTAAATCATCTATCCTGAGCTCTCTGTCCATCACCCTCTGTTCATCATTCCCCATCTATTTCTCCATATACATCCTCCATCAATTAATCTCCATCATATTCCATCCACCTTCTCCATTCACCACTGTTCATTTAACACCCCCTCCATCCGACTTTCCATCCACATTCTCCATCCACTACTCTCCACTTAACACCCTCCATCCGACATTGTTAGTCCATCATTTTTCATCTACCCTCGAGATCCCTTCAATCTCCATCACAACTTACACCGCCCGTGCTTACCTTGTTCTCCATTTGGTCACTTCCATCAACCAGACACTCTCCATCTACCACTGTCTATCCATCACGGTCGACCCACCTTATTCCCCACATATCGACTATCTTCTATTCCTAGCAACCTATCGCATCATTTTTCAGATTCCACACTACTTTCAGTCTATTCCTTTTCACTTCATCCCTATCCGCGCATTATTCTCCATTAAGTAATTTCTATTCACCATCCGCTCTCTTCGTCTCTCTATCCAGTCATCAGACTCTGAATCCATCAATCCCGATCCATCAATGTATGACCATTACTTTCCTTCCATCATTCTCATCACCGCCATCAAGCCTCAATCCTTTTTTTTCTCTCCAGCCAACACTCTCTATCCACCATCTATCCATCCCTCATGCTTCCCTCCATCCCACACTCTCCATTCAACAATCTCCATCCCTATAGTGTCTATCTATCACTCTCCATCACATGTTTGCCCTCCATCATCTATCCCTTCCGTCCAAATTTCGTAATTCAACTTCTATAATTTCTCTCCATCACTTTCTATCCTCTGTCCATTACTATCCATCTATCATTATTCATCCATCACTCTTGCACTCAATCCAAAAATCTCCATCCAGACTTCTTCCTCCAATATTTTCCATCCACCGGTTTCCATCTTACACTCACCACCTATTCTCCCTCATATATCGCTCTCCATCATCCAACATTTTCCTCACATCATCATCTATCTACATTTTCTATTTATCATCGTATATCTACATTTCCCATCCATCATTTCCCATCTAGCTTTTTTGATCTCTCCATCCATCACTCCCCAACTAACACCCTTCATACATCATTATTCATCCATCATCTCCATCCATCACTCACTCCATCAACCTACATTCATCACCGTCCCACCAAGATGCTCTAACTATTATTCCCATCTCTCACTTCTCACGTGCAACATTTCACATCTCGGTATTCCAAGAACTCATGGGTGAGACAGACCACAGGAGTGACTGGTAGGTTATGGGGTTCGCTAGGTGAAGACGATGCTGGCAAAAAGGTTAGCTGGAGTATGTGCATGAAGAGCTTTGAGTGCTGGGAACTGACTTTCCCCAGCACAAGGATGTCTATAAGTACAAGTGATATATAAAGAGGAATAGTTATATAAGGAGTTTGCATCATGTTAGGTCTGGCTAGTTGGAGGCCAATGCCATCATCTGAAAGTAATAAGCTAGTTGTCCTTTCATGTTAGACACTCTAGAATTAGATACTCGAATGGATAAACAGGGAGGATAAACGACCCGGTCTTGAGGAACGAAAGTGCAAGACGTATCCTCTACGAGAAGTTAAGCGAAGGGTTAACGGTAATGATGAAATGGCACAGAGTGAGGTTGAGGTGGTGATGTGGAGGCTACTTTAAGCTGACCAAGATATGTATAACACTGTAAGAACAGCCTGTAAAGAGAACGGAGTAGCAACGTAAGATGAAATATCAATGAGGATTGTTTACTAAAAAAGGGAATTTGGAAGTAAACCTTAAATCTTCAAAATACATTCATGATGAGAGTGGGAAGAGCGTAAAATACAAAATCCTGAACAAATAATAGAAATGAAATGGTCCATTGGTACCACCGCATTTTAGGTTTTTGTGAAACTTGAATTACAACGATGATAGTGGGAAAGATGGGGAAACTGCTGGTGCCCTGAGGACTTTGCCGAACCAGAGGATTCTAAAGGAAGAAGACAGATCAAGGTAAGAAAGGCAGTGAAGGGCTACTTATGCAGTATAACTGGCATACAGAGAATATATTCAGTAATGGATTAAGACGTGAGAAAGACATGGGATGCAAATAAATCAGGTAACGCGTAGACGAAGATGGAATGACCATTAAGACGAATGGCACACGTTCGATTGATAAAGAAAATTTGTGGTAGTGTGATTTAAGGTACAGGAAAGATATGGATGGACGCAGTCAATTATTGAGGTGCCACAGCAACTGAGTTTTGATCTTGTGCAGTAGAAGAACGTGTACGAAGGCGAAGAAGTAAATAAAGAACTTGATATCACTTCTACGAATTGGTCCTGTGTATCGGATGACAAGAATAAGAAAGAAACAGTTGCTTTAGAATGAAAGTCTCTTTTCATTACAAGACACATGATATTGAGGATATCTTTGAGTAAGCAGAGAGGCTGTATGTATTCTTTTCGTTAATGTTAACTGAGACGGCAATTGAACTCTCTAAACAGAGCCATATCATTAACGCTATGTAGATATACATATACGCTAGCCTAAGCCAGGTACCCATCTCATCAAGCTTGGGTTTGACTGTGGACCGGCTGTTGCGACGAGGATTCGACCCCGGGAGGCCCTTGAATGCCTTACGGCCACCAACTCCAATCTACACATAATTCACACCATGTCTATGGGAATGTAACAGTTACTATAGCAAGTTGGTTAATGGGGGGACAAGCCATCAGGCATTAAGGTTAACCAAGAAGCGACGAAGTATATCTGAAACCAGGGTGAGGGGGAGATATGATGTAGGGATTGATAGTGTTCGGGTCTATGTCAAGTTATTACGTAGATTCCGATATCAAATGATAGGGATAACAACAAAATTTGCTACAGTTGACAATTTCTATCCTTTACCCAACTGAATCTCTCCATCCTCTACAATGTTCGCAAGGACCATGTGCACAGTAGGAGTGTGAATGTGTTTTTTAATTACCCTTAACACTGAAGAATGTTTCATGGTTATTTGAGTGGTGGGTGCAGCATGAAGCTGATAGCCTTATATGACCCTTGTAACTAGCTGGTAAGCTTAAAATCCAAGCTGCCAAATTTTCCCTGTGAAAACGAACTGTTATAATTCAGCAATGATTAAAGCCACTTGAAACCGATCACAATGCCATGTTTGCAATTTGTAGATGATACTTTAATGACGTCAATCTCATAACTTTTAAAAGTCTTAAGAAATTAACAACTTGGTTTTATTTATTGGGTAAAGCATATCTTCATGGAACTGGAAAATCTAATGAACATTTATTTTTTTTTTTTTTTTTTTTTTTTTTTTTTATACTTTGTCGCTGTCTCCCGCGTTTGCGAGGTAGCGCAAGGAAACAGACGAAAGAAATGGCCCAACCCCCCCCCCCATACACATGTACATACACACGTCCACACACGCAAATATACATACCTACACAGCTTTCCATGGTTTACCCCAGACGCTTCACATGCCTTGCTTCAATCCACTGACAGCACGTCAACCCCTGTATACCACATGACTCCAATTCACTCTATTTCTTGCCCTCCTTTCACCCTCCTGCATGTTCAGGCCCCGATCACACAAAATCTTTTTCACTCCATCTTTCCACCTCCAATTTGGTCTCCCTCTTCTCCTCGTTCCCTCCACCTCCGACACATATATCCTCTTGGTCAATCTCTCCTCACTCATTCTCTCCATGTGCCCAAACCATTTCAAAACACCCTCTTCTGCTCTCTCAACCACGCTCTTTTTATTTCCACACATCTCTCTTACCCTTACGTTACTTACTCGATCAAACCACCTCACACCACACATTGTCCTCAAACATCTCATTTCCAGCACATCCATCCTCCTGCGCACATCTCTATCCATAGCCCACGCCTCGCAACCATACAACATTGTTGGAACCACTATTCCCTCAAACATACCCATTTTTGCTTTCCGAGATAATGTTCTCGACTTCCACACATTTTTCAAGGCTCCCAAAATTTTCGCCCCCTCCCCCACCCTATGATCCACTTCCGCTTCCATGGTTCCATCCGCTGACAGATCCACTCCCAGATATCTAAAACACTTCACTTCCTCCAGTTTTTCTCCATTCAAACTCACCTCCCAATTGACTTGACCCTCACCCCTACTGTACCTAATAACCTTGCTCTTATTCACATTTACTCTCAACTTTCTTCTTCCACACACTTTACCAAACTCAGTCACCAGCTTCTGCAGTTTCTCACATGAATCAGCCACCAGCGCTGTATCATCAGCGAACAACAACTGACTCACTTCCCAAGCTCTCTCATCCCCAACAGACTTCATACTTGCCCCTCTTTCCAGGACTCTTGCATTTACCTCCCTTACAACCCCATCCATAAACAAATTAAACAACCATGGAGACATCACACACCCCTGCCGCAAACCTACATTCACTGAGAACCAATCACTTTCCTCTCTTCCTACACGTACACATGCCTTACATCCTCGATAAAAACTTTTCACTGCTTCTAACAACTTGCCTCCCACACCATATATTCTTAATACCTTCCACAGAGCATCTCTATCAACTCTATCATATGCCTTCTCCAGATCCATAAATGCTACATACAAATCCATTTGCTTTTCTAAGTATTTCTCACATACATTCTTCAAAGCAAACACCTGATCCACACATCCTCTACCACTTCTGAAACCGCACTGCTCTTCCCCAATCTGATGCTCTGTACATGCCTTCACCCTCTCAATCAATACCCTCCCATATAATTTACCAGGAATACTCAACAAACTTATACCTCTGTAATTTGAGCACTCACTCTTATCCCCTTTGCCTTTGTACAATGGCACTATGCACGCATTCCGCCAATCCTCAGGCACCTCACCATGAGTCATACATACATTAAATAACCTTACCAACCAGTCAACAATACAGTCACCCCCCTTTCTTAATAAATTCCACTGCAATACCATCCAAACCTGCTGCCTTGCCGGCTTTCATCTTCCGCAAAGCTTTTACTACCTCTTCTCTGTTTACCAAATCATTTTCCCTAACCCTCTCACTTTGCACACCACCTCGACCAAAACACCCTATATCTGCCACTCTGTCATCAGACACATTCAACAAACCTTCAAAATACTCATTCCATCTCCTTCTCACATCACCGCTACTTGTTATCACCTCCCCATTTACGCCCTTCACTGAAGTTCCCATTTGCTCCCTTGTCTTACGCACCCTATTTACCTCCTTCCAGAACATCTTTTTATTCTCCCTAAAATTTACTGATAGTCTCTCACCCCAACTCTCATTTGCCCTTTTTTTCACCTCTTGCACCTTTCTCTTGACCTCCTGTCTCTTTCTTTTATACTTCTCCCACTCAATTGCATTTTTTCCCTGCAAAAATCGTCCAAATGCCTCTCTCTTCTCTTTCACTAATACTCTTACTTCTTCATCCCACCACTCACTACCCTTTCTAAACAGCCCACCTCCCACTCTTCTCATGCCACAAGCATCTTTTGCGCAATCCATCACTGATTCCCTAAATACATCCCATTCCTCCCCCACTCCCCTTACTTCCATTGTTCTCACCTTTTTCCATTCTGTACACAGTCTCTCCTGGTACTTCCCCACACAGGTCTCCTTCCCAAGCTCACTTACTCTCACCACCTTCTTCACCCCAACATTCACTCCTCTTTTCTGAAAACCCATACTAATCTTCACCTTAGCCTCCACAAGATAATGATCAGACATCCCTCCAGTTGCACCTCTCAGCACATTAACATCCAAAAGTCTCTCTTTCGCACGCCTGTCAATTAACACGTAATCCAATAACGCTCTCTGGCCATCTCTCCTACTTACATAAGTATACTTATGTATATCTCGCTTTTTAAACCAGGTATTCCCAATCATCAGTCCTTTTTCAGCACATAAATCTACAAGCTCTTCACCATTTCCATTTACAACACTGAACACCCCATGCATACCAATTATTCCCTCAACTGCCACATTACTCACCTTTGCATTCAAATCACCCATCACTATAACCCGGTCTCGTGCATCAAAACCGCTAACACACTCATTTAGCTGCTCCCAAAACACTTGCCTCTCATGATCTTTCTTCTCATGCCCAGGTGCATATGCACCAATAATCACCCACCTCTCTCCATCAACTTTCAATTTTACCCATATTAATCGAGAATTTACTTTCTTACATTCTATCACAACATTTATTTATCATATCATTTACGAAGGCTTGATATCAGCTGTGTGGATATGACTCCATCATATTCATAGATCAAATTGTTTCGTAGATTTTTCAAAGTAGAAAAATTTTTGCAGAAAATGAAATAGCTTTCCAATCATTTACTCTTCGTTTGTATGTAGAACATTAGAAAAATACGATAGGGATAAGCTGACATTCACTTTACATAACATACATACTGTCAATATGCAAAGCTTTCAAAAATTTCAGGTCTATGAATCTCGAAAGTTAGAATAATCATTTGACAAATGGTATGTACTTAAAGGATAAGATGTATAAAACAAAGAGACAGGCTCTGTCATGACCCATGAATTATCAAATCTTACATGCATTAATGCTAATAGAAAAGATATATCTAAATGACCTACATCAATCATGAATATCCAGTAAAATCCACTCTTTACAAGATTAACACGAGTTCATCCGTGAAAATAGGAGCACCGCTTACTACCTGTACTAGATAAGGCAGGGTTTTATATATATATGTTCCAATATTCATGGGGGTGCCCGGCCAATGCAAAACAATAGGCGATTAAAGCAGGTATTGAGATAGGATCCGGAGGATAAATGGTCCGCATCAACAGGGAGTAATCCTTGCTTGGGTGAAGGTATTCGAGGTCGCAGGTTCTTGTAGCAAGCACTCAGCTGACGCAGATTGTAACTTGATTAAGATGATATGTAGCAGGTCCATACCTGAGCGTCTGATCCTCACCAGGTAAGTGTTCATCACACTTCGTCTTTCCCTCAATACATGGCTGCATTCTTTCCCTTTTTTTCATCCACTTGCAAAGGGAATAATGTTATTTATGAAGACTTTATAAAACAGAGCATTTTCTGTTCGGTTGGGTTATCAAGGTAATGATATCTTTTGTTTATCTATGCCTTCTTTCATCGTCTCTCTTCCCATTTCCCCTTTTCTTTATCTCTCTCTCTCTCTCTCTCTCTCTCTCTCTCTCTCTCTCTCTCTCTCTCTCTCATGCTTAAGTCTTGGCTTCCCTTGTGGAAAATCTCGACCACGACAGGAACCTTCGACACGGAAAAAAAAAAGTCATTTGTGGTGCGTGGTATCAACGAGCAAGGAGTGGTCAATTTCCTCTCCTTAGCCCAAGTTGTTGGATGTGGATGACTGGAATCCAGTCCGCAAACTCTCTCTCTCTCTCTCTCTCTCTCTCTCTCTCTCTCTCTCTCTCTCTCTCTCTCTCTCTCTCTCTCTCTCTCTCTCTCTCTCTCGAACAGAGCACTCGACAGCATCTAGCTGACAAGAATGCTTCTACTTAACCCTGAGTCTTCACGCGGTGAACGCCCCGCCCTGTATACTGGCAAAGATCTCGTCATAGGTAAAGAAAAAAAGAGTTCAGGAGAATAAGCCTCATAGCGTAAATCTCTCTCTCTCTCTCTCTCTCTCTCTCTCTCTCTCTCTCTCTCTCTCTCTCTCTCTCCCCACACATACTCACATACACACACTACCTAGCTAACCCGGGAAACATATATATATATATATATATATATATATATATATATATATATATATATATATATATAACATTCATGGCATAGCCTTGATTAAGGCTTCAGTCGCCTGTGCCTTCTTATCTAACAGAAAAAAATATACTTAAAGCAATCTCCATACCTTACCAACCACAGTCACGTTAGATACATACAGTATACTTCAGTTTCAAATCTCACGTGCTTGTTAACTCTGCAGATAATGAGGTTCTTAAATCATCTATCTTTCAGCCTATTATGCTTAGGTCGAAAAATCTTGCCAGGGACTCAAAACAGTCGCTCGACTGTCGAGGATGATTCCAGCATACCCAATTAATGATGGGCAATTGGAGCATGATGCTGATACTTGATTGCAGAAGATTCCCGGTATGTGAGAGGGTCTTTGTTGAAGCCTAGGTTGATGAACTTCCTCTCCTTCCTGCTAAGTTTGTGTTGCTGGGGGAGAAGCAGAGGTGGTGGGATATGTGAAAGCGAGCTGCTGTGCTTCTCTGAAGGGGACTGGGCGAACTTCCGCTCAGAAGACTGGAGGCTATGTGATGAAGCTTTGGACATGAGCGTATCAGTGATACTCCTCTTTTCAGAATCAGAGGGAGGAAGCGAATGATACAGGGTTGCTGCAAGCTGGTATCAGGCAAACCCTCCTCCTGTAACTGGAAACTGTGAGCTTGGTGTTGTGTATTCCAGTACAGGAGGTGAGTGAGTCTTCTAATCCAGTGATGAAAGGGATGCCAAATGATGCCATGACTACCCTCTCACCTTTTGTGTTTGGTCAGTGGCCTCTCCACTCTTCCAACTCGTAACACAAGCTTTCTGTGGAGAAAAATTACTCCTCTACGATCTGCTATAGGGGACTTGTGTATGTACTTCGCCTGTGATTGGAAGTACCTTGCTGGTGTTATCTGCATCCTTCGGTGGAAAGGTCACCGATAGATTAGTGCCATGGTTAAAGTATGGTTGGTGCTTCGCTATCATGGTTATGATATCCTGTAATATCCTATCAATACCGAGAGGATACTCCACATCCTTACTCTCACTCTCCTTGCAGTCCTCACTATCACTCCGAGGCTCACGTTGATCAAACTCAGGTAAGTCTTTTCCTTGGCACTATCTATGATGATGCGCTCCATTATCTCCGCCATACCACCCCCCTAAAAACTGCTTCATAACGACTGATGATATGTTCAGCAGTGTACCAACCTTTCAATCTTGCAGCAGCTCAATAACGTAGACTTGAAACTCCAGTCCTCAACCCTCTGAAAGACTGCTTCATAAGGACTGATGATATGTTCAGCAGTGTACCAACCTTTCAATCTTGCAGCAGCTCAATAACGTAGACTTTGAAACTCCAGTCCTCAGTGTAATGTACTGTGATGCTAAGATATCTCCTCATCTGTTTATAAGTCCAGCTTTCCACACAGGCACTAGCAACTCGTCCCGACTGTGGTCTGGATTTAATCTTGAAGTGGCGGTTTCCACGCTTGGTAAGCAGAACAGCAGTTGACAGGCGGTCTCTGGATTGGAACTGGAATCAGAGGACCTGCTGTGCGGATAAAGGTTTTGAAGTCTTCCCTCCCTACTGTTGACAGTAGGAAGTGGGTTGTCACAGATTGAATCGACAACAGCATCGTTAAGAGCTGCCTGGCGCTTGTTGCCTGAGCAATATTCTGTGGTTGGCTGGAGGGATTCTCTCGTGAATGATATGTTGTATGTAGTTTTGGTAGCACTGGCTGGTAGTGTACTTTTGGACTTGTTTATGAGCTCTTTGTAGAGCCATATATCTATCTATCTATCTATCTATCTATCTATCTATCTGTCTATATATATATATATATATATATATATATATATATATATATATATATATATATATATATATATATATATATATATATATATATATATATATATATATTGAAATGATGATAATTCAACTCTCTCATGATGAGATGAGTAATAATGGATATATGAGCATACATTGGTGGGTTTTCTGAATATGCTAAACTTATACTTGTTTCCTTGCCTATGAATCATGCAATCCAAAAATGGTAACATACCATTATCTTCATTTTCTATAGTAAACTTGATGGAAGGTACTAAATTGTAAAGTAAGGAGAGAAATATTTGTAAATTTTCATTTGTTGGCTAAACACTTATAACATCATCTACATACCTAAACCAAATTGCATTAGAAGGTAAGATAACCTTTAATAATTTTTTTCAAAAAATTCCATATAAAGATTACTTAGTACAGGTGAAAGAGGGTTACCCATTGCCATACCAGATTTTTGAGTATAACAATCTCCATTGAATTGAAATAAAAAGTTTAAGTTTTGCATATACAGAAAACCCACCAATGTATGCTCATATATCCACTATTACTCATCGCAACATGACACTTAAATCATCATGATTTCAATCTATGTTCCTTAGGGCATTACGTATATGCAGTCCAGACTTTATTGATGATGAGTTTGAGAAGATATATTCAATTGGATCTAAGTTAAAGTACCCTGGATCTTTCATTGATAAATCTCTTACATTAGCAAAGAAATCATTTTATAGAGTTGGGCCCTAACCTCCCATATCATTAACATTTATTGATGTCTCAGTCAGAATTCTCCTCCTGTGAAACTGCTACAATTTGTTTCTGAAGATGTGTTGAAATGTACTAAAGCAGGAACTGGCCATCGCTCTGACGTTGCGACCCAATGGTCTTCTTCAGAGAGGTAACTACAACTGACCTGGGCACCACAGGTAGATCATCCCTGTGGCTGTCTCGAAACACCTCGTCCCGGTTGGCTGGTTTTCAGTCTCAGCTCCGCCTCCTTAGCTGGGGTACCCACCAATCCGCTAGCTGCCTTCGCCAACTTAGCTCCTTCTCTAGGGTTAAGTAGCTTTGCTTATGTACATACACGTAGTCACGGTGGTTTTCCACATCTTAAATCGATGGATACTCAAGGTATAGATAGATTGCTCACGACTGTAAGAATGAGTATAGTAGCTCAGGCAGTCTGGCACATAGAGGACTTAGTCAAGAACAGATGTAAGGAAACTGATACGTGAGCTCAGTGTGGTGTATCGTATGCCTCGTAGTGGGTGTTTAAGTTCATCTTCCTCCACTTTAGTGGGTCGAGTCGTGGGCTGGAAGAGCGTTCAACATCAAAATCCTTATTGCTACGGGTGGATGAAAATGAACATGCACCAAATTGGCGAGGAGTGATGGCGTTGCATAAACGATGGGACAAGAAAATGAGGAGAGCCATTGAGGGTGCGTACATAAGCATAAGTATACTGACCATAGACATGTAACTGTATGTTGGCAAAGGTAGCGAGCAGACTGGTGGTTAGGTTACCAAAGGAGGCAGGGCCAAGACTGGAAAGCAGCTCTAAAGAAGGAGAAGTTTGGAGGCTGCCAGAAAGATCATCTTCCAGTGGTGTGTATATAAGATCCAATCCGGGCGATTTGATATCTATTTGCCAAACGAGATTAGGATTGCCGGCACCTGGTGTGGATCGCATAATATCCAGCCTGAATCCTGAATGGCACCTCTGGGTGGGTGGGGAACCTTATCCAGTTTCTATAACTTACTGCTCAATATTCTTTCGCTTTAGGATTACCAATCTTGGTGTTACGAGTGCGCTAGTAACACACACGCACACACACACACACACACACACACACACGCACACAGTGTATATATATGGTCTCTCTCATCGATAACATTGCAAATTAACTTCGTGGTCTTTGTTCAACAATCAGCGTCCATCACTATCCGTCACAGACTATTGTTCTCCGCCCAGACGAGCGCCTCTTCATCATCTCATGTTGCAACAGTTCCTCCCATCATGCGGTGCGCGCAGCCGCTTGCGGTACGGGCGAGCAGTTCGGATGGCAAGTGGTGTTTATCTTATAAGGTTCCTGTCTTCATTTTCATTAAAGTGTTCCAGCTGTTAGATCAAGGACTACGAACACACACAAAGATCTCCTTTCGTTAGGTAAGGTCATAAACGTGAGGTTTATTTATCTAAGTTTACGATAGTCTTTCTGAGCTGAGCTGATGATGTCTTTCTGAGCTTAGCTGATTATGTCTTTCTGAGCTTTGCTGATAATGTCTTTCTGAGCTTAGCTGATTATGTCTTTCTGAGCTTTGCTGATTATGTCTTTCTGAGCTTTGCTGATTATGTCTTTCTGAGCTTAGCTGATTATGTCTTTCTGAGCTTTGCTGATAATGTCTTTCTGAGCTGAGCTGATTATGTCTTTCTGAGCTTTGCTGATTATGTCTTTCTGAGCTTAGCTGATTATGTCTTTCTGAGCTTTGCTGATTATGTCTTTCTGAGCTTAGCTGATTATGTCTTTCTGAGCTTAGCTGATAATGTCTTTCTGAGCTTAGCTGATTATGTCTTTCTGAGCTTTGCTGATAATGTCTTTCTGAGCTTAGCTGATTATGTCTTTCTGAGCTTAGCTGATAATGTTTTTCTGAGCTTAGCGCAGGCATCTTCAGGCGGTGCACAGGATAATGGATAAGAGATAGTGCTACTGGGATTCGACTTAGAGAAAAGACTGAGACATGTCGGCTCTCCAGTCTGGAAATATACTTACCGTGCATTCCATTTCGCAGAATATTGTAGATGATTTCTTTTTCCTGGGAAATTTATCATTCTTGAGCGTTCGCTGCCTCGATAAATTCTTTTCCAGGGGTCATTAAGTGGGGTTTGATCACGGAGCCTCTCGTTAGTCACTCTGTTAATTGCTGGGTATTAAGGTTCATCAGGACTAATATACTGTTATTGCCGCCACGGCTGGCAGTATACCGAGCTGCCTGTGAAACCCAGGAGGCAGTCCATATTGCGTGAAGGCAGGCATTATCGTGCTTCCTTTGGCTGAGTGCTGCCTCTGAAGGCGCTCCCCGAGGTCATCTTTAATCAATAATTTGTCAGGGTGGGGTCGGGAGTTTGAGGGTGGGGGGTGGGGGGGTTGAGTGTGTGTGTGTGTGTGTGTGGGGGGGGGGGGGAGCAATTCCTCTGCTGTAGCAGTTGGGGTTTGGTGGGTTAACAGGAGAAGAGTGAGGTCGATTCTCTACTGTACAAGATGGGAGGTGGTGGGTTGAGGTGGAAGAGAGGTGGGGTAATTCATTTGGAGAACAACTGCTGGAAAGTGTGTGATGTGGTGGCGTGTGAGATGTACTATCATGTACTCTGTGGCTAAATAATACTAAGTCCTGTCGGGAGCTACGGGGCAGCTAACCTCTTTGATTTGCCACTAAATGAGAGAGAAAATGAATGTTTATATACTCTCAAAATTTACCCATTACCTCTCTTGTCCTAAGTGTCCTGTATATGACGTATAATCTCCTTTGACTTGTGTCTTCTGCACTTGTACGTATCCTATGTTGGCATGACACGTACATCCTTACATCCTCAGCTTAGGTCAAGGACTCAGAAAAATTCAGATTATACAATATGGAATAGTTGAAACCTTTCTAGACGGGTGATGATGGAAAGTTGAAGCCTCCCTCATGTCTTCCATTCTTAACGATCTAGAGCAAATCATCAAACAACCTAACCATATTTCAGACCGTCACAGACGCTCTCCGACCAAACTAGGTTTGTTTTCTACGTCCAGTGGTTGAGAACTGAGTTCTTAATATGTTTAAGCATAGATTTTGTAATTATTTCGCTTCAAGTCCACGACTAACATTATTTGCGACTCCTTAGTCATATTGGCACTTTACAGTTTTTTCTCATTGAATTGTCTGTATGCCTTTCTACATTTACTCCACTAATGTATGAATTTCTGACTATTCTCCACTAACATCAACAGTCTCGAAGGGAACCAGTGGTCTGTTGCTGTTTAGATTCCCTTGTATTCCTTTGTATTCCAACCCTTCGCAACTTGCCACACTGTACACTTACTTCTGTTCGCCATATCTTCTCCTCTTCTAGCCACTAGATATCGCAACTATTGGTACTTGTGTACTGATGTCTGCGCTAACCTATGGAGATTTTCTCTAGATCTTAAGTTCAGGTGAATGATACAGCAATGTTCACTGTTGCTAGCATGTCGGCATCTCTCTTTTTCATCACTTAAAAACAATTACATCTCCAACCTCTCGTTCAACTATTCCTTCATCTGAAGTCATTCAGGCAAAAGGCTTACCATATCAGACATAGAGAAACTCTTCTTCCTTCACTCACATTCATCTTTAATCAACATGCCAAATCAGATTCGCTTTGTTTTTCGAGAGTCAAGGAGCTTCTAGATCAAAAGGAAACGTGAAACCTCTCCTTAGCTTTCCGTAAGACTTCCTCTTGGTCTTTGGCCAAATCTTTCTCTTGCAAATTCCGTTGCTGTTCCTTTCAATCGCTTTTCTTCTACAGTGCTGTAGCTGTCATTCCTTATGGTGAAAGAGATTTTTTCTATGCTTTTTTCTCCTTTAACTCCATCTTGAACTGTTCCGACATTCTATGTCTCATGATTCATTTCTTACTTCTATTTCTTCTACATTTTTATCCGTGTACTCCAAAGACGACTATTGTCTCTCTTTCTTTTCTGGGTCAAGCAAGGTGTAGGGGCCAAATGCAACCTATCCTCAGGCTGTGTGGAATATGGTTTCGAGCATGCTATTGTGCTATTTCGTCTATTTTGTTTCTTCTTGATAACTAAAACTTTTCGTTCTATTCAGCCTATCACAAAGGATGATGACTGTTCTGGCCCAACTATCGTCCAATTCGTTTGACCTGGTAACGCTGGAGTGTTTGAAGATTTTCAGTTTCCACTGTATTCAGCAACCCAGGGGATAAACAAGAAAGAATACCGTCCAAGTATTCCCTGCTTGTCGCAGAAGGCGACCAAAAGGGGCGGGAGTGGTTGGGTGAAGATCTTTTCTCCTTAAAGCATTTCTTTTTTCTGATCATTAACATGGATTTTGCAAAGCAAGATCCATCGGTGGTATCCTCTTCTTTATTACTGATATCTGGTTTCGGAAATCCTACATAGTAGGGCACTGGGTTCTGACCTTCCTCCCTCTCCTCTCCGTCATCTTCTCTGGTCAGTCTACCTTCGTAATTGTTGATGGATTGATGGATCAACCTCTTCCTCATTCTCTGTCGACAATCATGTCCCTAAAGAACCCCTTTCTCTTTGTCAAAGAATTATGATGCATCTCTTTAAGACATAATCCTTCTCGCAGGTCATCATGCCATTGTCAAGCGTAAGATATAGTAAAAGTGAGACGTACTGGAAGTGTGATACAGTTAGTCAGACATATAGGAATGTTTCCAGTGAAAAGTGGGGCAATTCATACTACCTAGTCAGCAGCTTCAGTGATCCTTGCCATTACAATATAACTTACACCTACGTAGCAGGTCAAAAGCAGACAGGTGATTGGCTACCATAGAGCATATGAAAGTTATGAAATTGGCTGATGAGTGATAGAAAGAGACATAGGTGGACTGAGACCAAATCACACCAGGAGCTTAGATCACCAGGTCATCCCTGGTCAGAGCAGCAATGTATTTATGTTCCCTCGATCCTCCTCGTTTATGGGGTACGTATAACAGAGGCAGTGTGCACCTAGAGGTGGGATGAGGGTGAGAGTGCTTGCTGCACTACCCTGAAGAACTTTGAGGTATTGCTTACCTGCTGGACAAACCTTAACGTTGATAATTGTCAGTTGTCTGATGTTTATAACAATGTAGTACATGTGTTTTGCACCTGTGATATAGTGTTATTGCTCATGTTGTACTAATGCGTACATGCGACAAGTGTTAGTAAGGGTTATGATAAATCTTTTATTCATTTCGTATGACAAATTATCGCAAGGGTTAGAATTAACTGTAGTCAACGTGTCAGTTATGTTAGAGAAAGTGTGTTCGTGTGAATAGTGTTCAATTTGTCTGATTACCTCCCACTTAAAAAGAGGAGTGAAAGAGAAGGAAATCAGTTTTACACACCATGAGATGATGACCTTTATGTCGGCGGCATTGGCGTATACGGAGACCTGGTGATCTGGCGTCGACAGCCTATGTACTGAGTCTTGGTGTTCTCCAGTCTACTACACCTTGATGAGTGATGGTGAACTGGGGTTTCTCCAGACGATAGCTCTCTGTGAGGAGACCTAGTGGACAGCTAGCGATTGAAGAAGACTGGGTGAAGTCTCCGGTCGACTGCTAAGCGCTTCGTATGGACCCCCAGAAGAGAGACTCTGTTGTATCTGAAGTCCATATGGCGCCGTGATCCAAGTCCTCCTACCTGGTTATATCGTCCTGAGGGACAGTCACGGGTAATGGGGCGGTCCAGAGTACGTAAGACAGCGAAGGCTGTAATTGGCCTGACCTTCTGACAAGCCCAGGTTGATCTCAACGCACGAGACAGGTGAACTGTTGGGCAAATAGCCTACCATATATATATATATATATATATATATATATATATATATATATATATATATATATATATATATATATATATATGACAGGAGGTCAAGAGAAAGGTGCAAGAGGTGAAAAAAAGGGCAAATGAGAGTTGGGGTGAGAGAGTATCATTAGATTTTAGGGAGAATAAAAAGAAGTTCTGGAAGGAGGTAAATAAAGTGCGTAAGACAAGGGAGCAAATGGGAACTTCAGTGAAGGGCGCAAATGGGGAGGTGATAACAAGTAGTGGTGATGTGAGAAGGAGATGGAGTGAGTATTTTGAAGGTTTGTTGAATGTGTTTGATGATAGAGTGGCAGATATAGGGTGTTTTGGTCGAGGTGGTGTGCAAAGTGAGATGGTTAGGGAAAATGATTTGGTAAACAGAGAAGAGGTAGTGAAAGCTTTGCGGAAGATGAAAGCCGGCAAGGCAGCAGGTTTGGATGGTATTGCAGTGGAATTTATTAAAAAAGGGGGTAACTGTATTTTTGACTGGTTGGTAAGGTTATTTAATGTATGTATGACTCATGGTGAGGTGCCTGAGGATTGGCGGAATGCGTGCATAGTGCCATTGTATAAAGGCAAAGGGGATAAGAGTGAGCGCTCAAATTACAGAGGTATAAGTTAGTTGAGTATTCCTGGTAAATTATATGGGAGGATATTGATTGAGAGGGTGAAGGCATGTACAGAGCATCAGATTGGGGAAGAGCAGTGTGGTTTCAGAAGTGGTAGAGGATGTGTGGATCAGGTGTTTGCTTTGAAGAATGTATGTGAGAAATACTTAGAAAAGCAAATGGATTTGTATGTAGCATTTATGGATCTGGAGAAGGCATATGATAGAGTTGATAGAGATGCTCTGTGGAAGGTATTAAGAATATATGGTGTGGGAGGAAAGTTGTTAGAAGCAGTGAAAAGTTTTTATCGAGGATGTAAGGCATGTGTACGTGTAGGAAGAGAGGAAAGTGATTGGTTCTCAGTGAATGTAGGTTTGCGGCAGGGGTGTGTGATGTCTCCAGGGTTGTTTAATTTGTTTATGGATGGGGTTATTAGGGAGGTAAATGCAAGAGTTTTGGAAAGAGGGGCAAGTATGAAGTCTGTTGGGGACGAGAGAGCTTGGGAAGTGAGTCAGTTGTTGTTCGTTGATGATACAGCGCTGGTGGCTGATTCATGTGAGAAACTGCAGAAGCTGGTGACTGAGTTTGGTAAAGTGTGTGGAAGAAGAAAGTTAAGAGTAAATGTGAATAAGAGCAAGGTTATTAGGTACAGTAGGGTTGAGGGTCAAGTCAATTGGGAGGTGAGTTTGAATGGAGAAAAACTGGAGGAAGTGAAGTGTTTTAGATATCTGGGAGTGGATCTGGCAGCGGATGGAACCATGGAAGCGGAAGTGGATCATAGGTTGGGGGAGGGGGCGAAAATTCTGGGGGCCTTGAAGAATGTGTGGAAGTCGAGAACATTATCTCGGAAAGCAAAAATGGGTATGTTTGAAGGAATAGTGGTTCCAACAATGTTGTATGGTTGCTAGGCGTGGGCTATGGATAGAGTTGTGCGCAGGAGGATGGATGTGCTGGAAATGAGATGTCTGAGGACAATGTGTGGTGTGAGGTGGTTTGATCGAGTGAGTAACGTAAGGGTAAGAGAGATGTGTGGAAATAAAAAGAGCGTGGTTGAGAGAGCAGAAGAGGGTGTTTTGAAGTGGTTTGGGCACATGGAGAGAATGAGTGAGGAAAGATTGACCAAGAGGATATATGTGTCGGAGGTGGAGGGAACGAGGAGAAGAGGGAGACCAAATTGGAGGTGGAAAGATGGAGTGAAAAAGATTTTGTGTGATCGGGGCCTGAACATGCAGGAGGGTGAAAGGAGGGCAAGGAATAGAGTGAATTGGAGCGATGTGGTATACCGGGGTTGACGTGCTGTCAGTGGATTGAATCAAGGCATGTGAAGCGTCTGGGGTAAACCATGGAAAGCTGTGTAGGTATGTATATTTGCGTGTGTGGACGTATGTATATACATGTGTATGGGGGGAGGGTTGGGCCATTTCTTTCGTCTGTTTCCTTGCGCTACCTCGCAAACGCGGGAGACAGCGACAAAGTATAATAAATAAAATGTAAATAATATATATATATATATATATATATATATATATATATATATATATATATATATATATATATATATATATATATATATATATATATATATATATATATATATATATATATATATATATATATATATATATATATATATATATATATATATATATATATATATATATATATATATATATATATATATATATATGGGTTCAAATTTAGAGATAAGATTACAATTTGATTATTGTGTTCTAGTTATTCGTTATCTGTTTTGTTTTATAAGGTGTAAGTAGATTATGATTATCTTTTTATACGGGGAGGGGGGGTGGGTTGTCATTACCCCTTCATACGGAGCAAAATAGGGCGCTGGATGACCCGAGGTACATACTTTACAAATTTGAAACCAATCAGCCTTAAAGTGAAGAATAGCGGAAGACCTTGCCTTTTAAGAATGATGAGGGGATAAAGCAACGAAAGACAAAGAAGGAAAAAAGAGAGAGAAATAAAGATAGAACAAATGGAAGAGGGAAGTAAAAACTCAGATGAAAACAATGTTATCCCCTGGGACACATGAGTATTTGTACCTCAACCGTTCTTCGTTTGTTTTGCTCCTTACGTCACACTTCGTTATATCACTCATCCATCCATAAATTTCAGTGAGCATCTGCCGAACATTGCGATACGATGCCAGCTTTTATATTTTCGTTTTATTAAGTTGTTTCTGTCACCACTCGAGGAAGTATTGCATGAATCAATGGTATCGATAAAACCTGAATTAATGCAGTATGCGAAGCAATCGTCAGGATCAAATACTGAAATCAGAAGACTAGGAACCAGATGCAATACGTAACATGTTCCGGGAAGATTCGGACACAGTTATCAAAGCAACGAATCCGGTGAACGAAGCTCCTTACGATGGAAGTTTATGGAACATATGTTGGGTTTGTTATCTATATCTTTTCCTGAATATCTAAACTTTGAAAGTAAATTCGAAGCCTCAAAGAGAAAAGATTACGTTGATCTACACGGATCAGCTGAAGCTTCGACACATCGAGGCCCGACATGGTGACCGTACTGACCGAATCACTGAACTCCAGTGAGTGAGATTCTGACGGAACTTAATAAACCCGACGGCATATCAAGGTGCTGGTCTGCATAGTCTTCATGTTAATGAGGAGTTGCGTCCGCCATAACCAAAGGGTGAGGTCATGCGTCCATCTGTGCCCGGCAACGGATGGCAGGGTAATTTCGGCCGGAATGTTTCGTGTCTTCACTGGGAAGGCAGAGGGAGTAATCTTCAACTACCCCTCCCCGTTCCCCTACCGTTTACGAAGACCCACCGTCGAACTACACCCTGGGGATTACGGGGAACATGTTTACTAGCTCTCCTACGCGGATGGACGACATTTCTGGCAGTAATCCCCAGGCCAGCTCGTCCACACCGTATCGTTTCCCCCGGTGATAATGCCCCTCTACAAGGGAGCGTAAATGTAAACCACACTGATACGACGTGTACAGGAGGAACAATTTATAGGCACGATTCCCCCAGCGAGTCGGTGGACCAAGTTGATGATACCTCCTGCCAAGACGTACAAGTTGGACAAGCAAGATAACGCTGAGCGGGTCTTTAATGCCAGGCCTGGTGGGACCCTGAATATACAGTCTGATACCGTGATTATGTGTGATAACGCCACACTTGATTTATCGCCCTTTGAGTCACTTCATTTCTCTCTCTCTCTCTCTCTCTCTCTCTCTCTCTCTCTCTCTCTCTCTCTCTCTCTCTCTCTCTCTCTCTCTCTCTCTAACACCCTGTCTCATACACAAACGCACACACACACAGACTATCTTTCTCTCTCACTCTATCTTTCTCCCTCTACGTTCGTTGTTTGTTTTTCAAAGGTGAAAGATGTGTGATTATGGTACGTGACTAAGCCATGCGATGTAGATGTGCCACAAGTAAATGTGTTGGGCAGGTATTTCAAAGGCAGGATGAGAGGGGAGGATGCAGTATCGTGTGGTGGTGTCACGCAATGAAGTTTTCCTGCCTCAGTGGTGTGTGATTACTGTTGGTGTGTTACGGTGAGAGAGAGAGAGAGAGAGAGATTCACACTCATGTTGCCACGTCTCTTAACCACGTGTACATATCACACACACACACACACACACACACACACACAATAGCCTATGCCAGGGACCCATTCATCAAACTGCTTGGAGGGCAGGATAAACAGCTGGGTTGGCGGTGGGCGGGCTGCCCCGCCGTGGATTCCAATCCAGGCTGACCCGTGCATGAATCATGGTCAGTGACGCTAACCACTACACCGCAGAATCCTGTTATTCATGATATATATATATATATATATATATATACATATATATATATATATATATATATATATATATATATATATATATATATATGAACAAATTGCATATGTGAACGCGCACCTTCGTAGAACATACAAACCTCCAAAAGGCAGGATCGAACCCGGGACCCCTGAGCAACAGGCGGGAGCGCTACCGCTAGACTATGATCGCCTCTAATAGGGAAATGACTGTTCGAATACTATGTACTCGAATACCCTTCGTCTCACGTTGGTGAGCAACGGGGTCTACACGGGTAATTTTTATCATGCTCACACAGTCAGCAGATAGCATTTTACCGAACCTAACTGAACAACGAGGAGGTATATAAACAAAGTGTATATGAACGCGCGATCACAGCCTGGCGGTAGCGCTCCCGCCTGTTGCACAGGGTCCCGGGCTCGAATCTGGCTGTTGGAGGTTTGTATGATATATATATATATATATATATATATATATATATATATATATATATATATGAGCGCGTGATCAAGAATATTCCTATGAGTCCATGGGGAAATGAAACAAGTTCCCAAGTACACTTTCGTGTCATAACCACATCATCAGGGGAGATACAAGAAAGAAATACAACAGTCAGTTGATATATAACGAAGAGACGAAGCTAAGACACTAAATGGCGTCCAAAATGGAGTCTCTTCGTCGTATATCAACTGACTGTTAGATTTAATTCTTGTATATCTTTCATGATGATGAGATTATTACACGAAAGTACACTTAGAAACTTATCGTGTTTCATTTCTTCATGGAGTTATAGGAATATATATATATATATATATATATATATATATATATATATATATATATATATATATATATATATATATATATATATATATATATATATATATATATATATATATATATATATATATATTTTATATATATATATATATATATATATATATATATATATATATATATATATATATATATATATATATATATATATATATATATATATATATATATATATATATATATATATATATATGTATATACAGTATCATCTCCAGCAAATGGTATATGCGTCTGTGATTGCCTATTTGTACTGTACGAGGAGGGAGTTTTATACTTGTGTGTGTGTGTGTGTGTGTGTGTGTGTGTGTGTGTGTGTGTGTGTGTGTGTGTGTGTGTGTGTGTGTGTGTGTGTGTGTGTGTGTGTGTATGTGTGTGTGTTTAGAACTTTGTTTACGTATGTCCTTAGACGGTTGTAGGTAAGTGAATGACATATAAAAGATCATTTTATAATTGTTATCATTTCATCTTCATTGCACAGGAAGTAGTACTGGGATAAGGCGTTAGTACATCAGTAACATGAGTGATTCGGCAATAACCTGAGGTTATTGAAAGGTTCTGTCTTTCTTTTAGCAAATCATGATACTCCTTGTGACTGTAATTCCTTTAGCCAGGCGATGCCATAGGCAATCGTGTTGCCAAGAAGAACCAAGAAGCACTGTCATGAATAGTGATAAAGAAAAGCCAAAGGCATCCTCTATGACTCAGTAGAACATTGACCTTCTCGTGGGTGTAATCATTCTTTTGAAATATGATGGTGTGAAGCAGTATTGAAGTTCTCTTCTCTACGCAGCCATTGCCTCCCTGATCGAGGTATATTGTGCTTGCTGCTTGACTGCCTGCCCTTCACAGATGAACAAGGTTCTCGTCTGAGACAGTAGTAGCAGTAGTAATAGTAGCAGCAATAGCACAGGTCACCTCTGTTGTTCAACGAAGCATTAGCGTCGGCGAAGCAGAGGTGGTGTCTCTCCTTGACTAATGGGTCTTGATCTCTTGGCTCGGGTTCACAGCGGCTCACCATCTGCTGGTACCAACACACGACACTCACACACGCCTGCTGCTGCCTGCTTCTCTGTCTTCTAGCTCCTCTTATTTCTGACTATATTCTGACTATATATATATATATATATATATATATATATATATATATATATATATATATATATATATATATATATATATATATATATATATATATATATATATATATATATATATGTATATATGAGAGAGAGAGAGAGAGAGAGAGAGAGAGAGAGAGAGAGAGAGTTAGAACTACGAAAAGACGAAGAAAGATCGCAGTCGTTTACCTCTATTCTCTAAGTGTCATGTGTAATGCACCGTAACTACAGCTCCTCATCCACAAACAGGTCACACAGGCATTTCCGTGATTTCCCCCGGCTGTATCAGATGCCCTGGTTAAGGGACTGGCAGCACGTCATTGCCTGTATGCCACATCGTACCATTTCATTTCATCCTATGCACGACTTACACCTCCTTCTATGTTCAAGCTCCTGGCATTCAAAACCTTTTTTCACTTCAACATTCTGTTTCCAGTTTGGTTTCTCCCCTTCTCCTTGTCCCCTTCACTTCTTTCTCAGCCTCTCCTCACTCATATCTCCCATGTGTCCAAGCCATTTCAGTCCACCCTCGTCAGCTATCTCAACCCTAGTCTTATTTCCACGCCCTCTGCTTACCCTATATCATTTCTTATTTCAGCAACCTCCGTCACACCACACATTGTCCTCTGACATTTAATTTTCATCACATTCGCTCTCTTCCTCACATTCTAGTGTATAGTCCAAGCCTTGCATTCTTTCAAACACCTTCAGGAGTACCATGCCTTTAATTATGCCCATTTTCCTCTCCCAGGTAGCGGCCTTTCTCTCCACACATACCTCAATGCTTCCAGGACCTTCGCCTCCTAACTTTTATAAAATCATACAGACCTCATGCTTTCATTCGAGGCCCTGTCCACTCCCAGATGTCTAAAACTCTTACCTTCCTCCTGGTACTACCTTTTCAAACACGCACTCCAGTAACCTGTCTATCTCTGGTGCTAAACCAAAAAAGCCTTATTTTCATTCACGTCTACTTTCAATTTTCTCCTTTCAAACACTCTTCCAAACACATACACTAAACTTTTACTTTTTCTAACTTGAATCTGCCTCCAGCGCCGTGTGATCAGCAAACAATAACTGACTCACCTACCAGGCACCACCATTCCCAATAGAGTTCAGATCATCCTCCCTCTCCTTAAAACACTCACATTCACTTCCCTCACCTCACCATCCGTAAACAGGTTGGACAGCCATAATAACATCACACAACCCTACCGCAGACACACCCTCGCCTGGAACCACTCAACTTCCTTTCTACCTACCCGCCCACACATCTTTCTTGGTAGATATATTCCAATGCTTTTAATGGCTTTCTACCCTCCTGTAATATACTTTCTCCAGATACGTATATAATCTATACAAATCTTTTCCTTCTCAAAGTATTTTGAAGACATTCTCAAAGCAAGCACCTGATCTAAACATCCTCTGACACTCCTGAAACCACATTGTTCATTCCCAGTCTAGTGCTCTATGCATGCCATCATTCTCTCAATCATCACTCTCCCATTGAACTTACCAGGTACACTCACAATAATTCGAACAAACACCTTTATCTCCCTTGTCTTTATACAGTGGCACTATACATTGCTTTCGCTATGCTTCAGATATACATATGGTGAAAACACAAACTTTCCCATAAGCAACACAGTCACTCCTTTTACCCAAAAAACCTTAACTACAAATCCATCCACTCCAACTACCTTGCTTCACTTTGGCTTACGAAAGGCCTTCATTACCTCTCTTCTAACTATATCATTTGGCAAGGATGTCTTACTGGATATTACCACTCCGACTCAAACACTCTATACCTACCACCCTATCAACAAACACATCCAACACTCCCTAAGAGCACTCACTTCATCTCTTCTTCTCCTCATCACTGTTTGTTGCCACTTCCCACATTGCCTCCTTCGGTGTTCCTGTGCGTTATTTTGTTTTCCTCACACTGTTCACCTCCTTCCAAAATATGTTCTCCCTAGTGTTTACTGATATCGCTCATCCAAAATTCTGCCTATGTTCCCTATTCTTGACCTCCTGCCGCTTTCTTTGCTTTATCTCTCAGTCACTCGTACTCCTTCCCTATAACTACCTCCATACACTTCTCTTTACCGCTAGCTACTTTAATATATTTCATCATATATATATATATATATATATATATATATATATATATATATATATATATATATATATATATATATATATATTCCATACTATTCGCCATTTCCCGCGTTAGCGAGGTAGCGTTAAGAACAGAGGACTGGACCTTTGAGGGAATATCCCCCTGGCAACCTTCTCTGTTCCTTCTTTTGGAAAATTAGAAAAAAATAAACGAGAGGGGAGGATTTCCAGCCCCCCGCTCCCTTCCCTTTTCGTCGCCTACTACGACACAGCGAATACGTGAGAAGTATTCTTTCTCCCCTATCCCCAGGGATAATATATATATATATATTATATATATATATATATCTATATATATATATATATATATATATATATATATATATGTGTGTATATATATATATATATATATATATATATATATATATATATATATATATATATATATATATATTATCCCTGGGGATAGGGGAGAAAGAATACTTCCCACGTATTCCCTGCGTGTCGTAGAAGGCGACTAAAAGGGGAGGGAGCGGGTGGCTGGAAATCCTCCCCTTTCTTGTTTTTTTTTAATTTTCCAAAAGAAGGAACAGAGAAGGGGGTCAGGTGAGGATATTCCCTCTAAGGCCCAGTTCTCTGTTCTTAACGCACCTCGCTGTCGCGGGAAATGGCAAATAGTATGAAAAAAAAAAAAAAAAAAAAAAAAAAAATATATATATATATATATATATATATATATATATATATATATATATATATATATATATATATATATATATATTTCTTGTTTTTTCATTATCATACTTAACCGCTGTCTCCCGCGTTAGCAAAGTAGTGTAAGGAAACAGACAAGGAATGGCCTAACCGACCCACATACACATGTATATACATAGAGGCCCACACGCACACATATACATACATATACATTTCACCGTATACATGCATATACATACACAGACATATACACATGTACATATTCCTACTTGCTGCTTTCATCTGCTCTCGTCGCCACCCCGCCACACACGGTATAGCATCCCTTCCCCCCTCTCCTCCTCCTCCAGCGAGGTAGCGCCAAGTACAGACAAAAACGGCCACATTCGTTCACACTCAGTCTCTAGCTGTCATGTGTAATGCAACGAAACCACAGCTCCCTTGCCACATCCAGGCCCCACAGACCTTTCCATGGTTTACCCCAGACGCTTCACCTGCCCTGGTTCAATCCATTAACAGCACGTCGACAACGGTATACCACAACGTTACAATTCACTCTCTTCCTTGCACGCCTTTCACCCTCCTGCATATTCAGGCCCCAATCACTCAATATCTTTTACACTCTATCCTTCCACCTCCAATTTGGTCTCATGCTTCTCCTTCTTCCATCCACCTCTGACACATATATCCTCTTTGTCAATCTTCCCTCACTTATTCTCTCCATGTGTCCAAACCATTTCAATACATCCTCTTCTGCTCTCTCAACCACACTCTTTTTATCACACATCTCTCTTACCCTTTCTCTGCTTACTCGAACAAACCACCTCACACCATATTTTGTCCTCAAACATTTCATTTCCAACACAGCCACCCTCCGCAGAACCTCATCAATAGCCCATGCCTCGCAACCATATGATGGTGTTGGAACCACAGTTCCTTCAAACACACCCATTTTTGCTCTCCGAGATAACGTTCTCGCCTTCCACACATTTCTTAACGCTCCTAGACACCCCCTCTCCCTGCGTTAGCCCGCCCGCCTGCCCGCTCCATCCCACCCCGTGACTCACTTCCCCTTCCATGGTTCCATCCGCTGCCAAATCTACTTCCAGATATCTAAAAACACTTTACCTCCTCCAGTTTTTCTCCATTCAAACTTACCTAGCAATTAGCTTGTCCCTCAACCCTACTGAACGTAATAACCTTGCTCTTGTTCACGTTTACACTCAACTTTCTTCTTTTACACACTTTACCAAACTCAGCCACCAAGCTCTACAGTTTCCCACCCGAATCACCCACCGCGCTGTCATCAGCGAACAGCAACTGACTCACTTCCCTTGCACTCTCATCCAGAACAGACTGCATACTTGCCCCTCTCTCCAAAACTCTTGCATTCACTTCCCTAACACCTCATCCATAAACAAATTAAGCAACCATGGAGACATCATACATATATATATATATATATGAATATATATGAATATATATATATATATATATATATATATATATATATATATATATATATACATATATATATATATATATATATATATATATATATATATATATATATATATATATATATATATATATATATATATATATATATATATATATATATATATATATCCTAGTAATTTTAGATCAAGAATTACTCTATGACTTCTCGAAGTTAGCAGAGGAATATCAATGTTCAGGTCACGCCCGGCACATCAAAAGGTTCAGGCAAAAAGCAGAAAAAGATTAGATCAAAACATTTAGCTTCATATTACCTGAATTTCTTTCTCTTGTAGGATTGGGCCGGACGCACGTTCCAGCTGACTGCGCTGGCATCTATTTAGCTAAGAAACGGCAGGCCCGAGCCAACGACTCGGTTTCCAATAGAATACATTAGTGCATAACTTCAGCTTCGCTCCGTCGACACATCGCTACGCCTTATCTTTTATTACTGACTGCAAGAAATAGAATTTGAAGGTCAGATGTTTCGAAAGTTTCGAAACGTCCTTTTATCAAATCAAACAATGGTCATCCCCCGTGGAAAAACGAAGCTTGATTCGAATGGTCATGATATTGCTTCAGACGACATTACTTATATCAGTGTCATGCAAACGAACCATATATGCAAAAATCAATTAATTTTTTTCCTACCGTCTCTTCCTCTTTACTGGTCACAGTGATGATGTCGTGAAACAGTGACAAGATTGTGGAGAGTCACAGACGAATGAAAATAGTGTCTCAACCTTGATTATCTATTTTTTACTGATGTAAATTTGAAAAACAAATTCATATATTTTCAACACTTGCTGCTGGGCCAGTTGTACACGTTTGTGGAGAAGCCTTTACATCACATCTGGCTTTTTAAACTAACATTCTTATCCTTTCTAAACACCTGGCTCTCAAAAGCAGCATAGGAGTCCATTCCTCACACCTAACTCTTGAGACCTATATCATACACACTTGGCCCTCAAACTTTGCGTTAGAATCTGTCGCTCTTGCTTGGCCTTCAGAACAAGCATAAGACACTATGCATCATACTTGACCTTTAGTACCAGTATGAGAGACCATTCCTCATACTTGGGTCTCAGAACCAGCCTAGGTAGGAATCCATTCCTCAAACACACTGCCTTCACAACCAGCACACGAGTATATTCCTCATAATTGGCTGTAAGAAACATATGATGGCGTGTCTCATACTTACTTTTCCCTGAAAACCACCATTGAATTACCATTCCTCACACTTGAACTGTAAAACATATAGTCTCATACTTACTTTTCCCTAAAAAACTAACATTGAATTTCCATTCCTCACACTTAGTCCTTAAAACTAGCCTAAAAGTCAGTTCCTCATGCTAGGCCTCAGAGCCAACAGCGGTAGTCCCCCTCTACTTAAGGCAGCGTCTGGTCTCTGGTCTCTGATACAGGGAAGTCGTGGCAAACTCTACATGAATGACAAACCTGGAGAGATTTTAGGTACAACTATGTATGTTTTCACGTAAGTGTGAGTGAATGTGTGTCATTATTATTCGTGTGTTACAGAGAGAATCTTTTGCTTTGTATAGTCCCGTGTCTGAACCTTATATATTCATAACACGTCTTCTCCAATATATATATATATATATATATATATATATATATATATATATATATATATATATATATATATATATATATATATATATATTATCCCTGGGGATAGGGGAGAAAGAATACTTCCCACGTATTCCCTGCGTGTCGTAGAAGGCGACTAAAAGGGAAGGGAGCGGGGGGCTGGAAATCCTCCCCTCTCGTTTTTTTTTTTTTTTTTTTTTTTTTTTTTTTTTTTTCCAAAAGAAGGAACAGAGAAGGGGGCCAGGTGAGGCTATTCCCTCAAAGGCCCAGTCCTCTGTTCTTAGCGCTACCTCGCTAATGCGGGAAATGGCGAATAGTATGAAAAAAAAAAAAAAAAAAAAATATATATATATATATATATATATATATATATATATGTGTGTGTGTGTGTGTGTGTGTGTGTGTGTGTGCTCTTATTCACATTTACTCTCAGCTATATTGATATAGCAGAGAGTAATGTGAATAAGAGCAAGGTTAGTAGGTTCTGTAGGGTTGAGGGACAAGTCAATTGGGAGATAAGTTTAAATGGAGAAAAACTGGAGGAAGTGAAGTGTTCTAGAGAACTGGGAGTGGATTTGGCAGCGGATGGAACCATGGAAGCGGAAGTGAATCACAGGGTGGGGGAGGAGGCGAAGGCTCTGGGTGCGTTTAAGAATGTGCAGAAGGCGAGAACGTCATCTCGGAAAGCAAGAATGGGTATGTTTGAATGAATAGTGGTTCCAACAATGTTATATGGTTACGAGACATGGGCAATAGATAGGGTTGAGCGAAGGAGAGTGGATGGGTTAGAAATGAGATGTTTGAGGACAATATGTGATATGAGGTGGTTTGATCGAGTAGGTAATGAAACTGTAAGAGAGATGTGTGGTAATAAAAAGAGTGTGGTTGAGAGAGCAGAAGAAGGTGTATTGAAATGGTTTAGTCACATGGAGAGAATGAGTGAGGAAAGATTGACAAAGAGGATATATGTGTCAGAGGTGGAGGGAACGAGGAGGGGAGACCAAATTGGAGGTGGAAGGATGGAGTGAAAAAGATTTTGAGCGATCGGGGCCTGAACATGCAGGAGGGTGAAAGGCGTGCAAGGAATAGAGTGAATTGGAACGATGTGGTATACTAGGGTCGACGTGTTGTCAGTGGATTGAACCAGGGCATGTGAAGCGTCTGGGGTAAACCATAGAAAGTTATGTGGGGCCTGGATGTGGAAAGGGAGCTGTGGTTATGGTGCATTACACATGACAGCGCGCACGCTGAGGGAGGAGGTTGTCATTTCATGTGTTGCGGGGTGGCGACAGAAATGGATGAATGCAGCAAGTATGAATATACATATGTGTATATATGTATATGTCTGTGTATTCACATATATATATGTATACCTTGAAATGTATAGGTATGTATATGTGCGTGTGTGGACGTGTATGTATATACATGTGTATGTGGGTGTTTTGGGCTATTCTTTCGTCTATTCCCTTGTGCTACTTCGCTAACGCGGGAGACAGCGACAAAGTGAAATAAAAAATACATATATATATATATATATATATATATATATATATATATATATATATATATATATATATATATATATATATATATATATATATATATATATATATATATATATACATATATATATATATATATATGTGTGTGTGTGTGTGTGTGTGTGTGTGTGTGTGTGTGTGCTCTTATTCACATCTGGAGAAGGCATATGATAGAGTTGATAGAGATGCTCTGTGGAAGGTATTAAGAATATATGGTATGGGAGGTAAGTTGTTAGAAGCAGTGAAAAGTTTTTATCGAGGATGTAAGGCATGTGTACGTGTAGGAAGAGAGGAAAGTGATTGGTTCTCAGTGAATGTAGGTTTGCGGTAGAGATGTGTGATGTCTCCATGATTGTTTAATTTGTTTATGGATGGGGTTGTTAGGGAGGTAAATGCAAGAGTTTTGGAAAGAGGGGCAAGTATGAAGTCTGTTGGGGATGAGGGAGCTTGGGAAGTGAGTCAGTTGTTGTTCGCTGATGATACAGCGCTGGTGGCTGATTCATGTGAGAAACTGCAGAAGCTAGTGACTGAGTTTGGTAAAGTGTGTGAAAGAAGAAAGTTAAGAGTAAATGTGAATAAGAGCAAGGTTATTAGGTACAGTAGGGTTGAGGGTCAAGTCAATTGGGAGGTAAGTTTGAATGGAGAAAAACTGGAGGAAGTAAAGTGTTTTAGATATCTGGGAGTGGATCTGGCAGCGGATGGAACCATGGAAGCGGAAGCGGATCATAGGGTGGGGGAGGGGGTGAAAATTCTGGGAGCCTTGAAGAATGTGTGAAAGTCGAGAACGTTATCTCGAAAAGCAAAAATGGGTATGTTTGAAGGAATAGTGGTTCCAACAATGTTGTATGGTTGCGAGGCGTGGGCTATGGATAGAGTTGTGCGCAGGAGGATGGATGTGCTGGATATGAGATGTTTGAGGACATTGTGTGGTGTGAGGTGGTTTGATCGAGTAAGTAACGTAAGGGTAAGAGAGATGTGTGGAAATAAAAAGAGCGTGGTTGAGAGAGCAGAAGAGGGTATTTTGAAATGGTTTGGACACATGGAGAGAATGAGTGAGGAAAGATTGACCAAGAGGATATATGTGTCGGAGGTGGAGGGAACGAGGAGAAGTGGGAGACCAAATTGGAGGTGGAAAGATGGAGTGAAAAAGATTTTGTGTGATCGGGGCCTGAACATGCAGGAGGGTGAAAGGAGGGCAAGGAATAGAGTGAATTGGATCGATGTGGTATACCGGGGTTGAAGTGCTGTCAGTGGATTAAACCAGGGCATGTGAAGCGTCTGGGGTAAACCATGGAAAGCTGTGTAGGTATGTATATTTGCGTGTGTGGACGTATGTATATACATGTGTATGGGGGTGGGTTGGGCCATTGCTTTCGTCTCTTTCCTTGCGCTACCTCGCAAACGCGGGAGACAGCGACAAAGCAAAAAAAAAAAATAAATATATATATATATATGTATATATATATATATATATATATATATATATATTTTTTTTTTTTTTTTTTTTATACTTTGTCGCTGTCTCCCGCGTATTGCGAGGTAGCGCAAGGAAACAGACGAAAGAAATGGCCCAACCCCCCCCATACACATGTACATACACACGTCCACACACACAAATATACATACCTACACAGCTTTCCATGGTTTACCCCGGACGCTTCACATGCCTTGATTCAATCCACTGACAGCACGTCAACCCCTGTATACCACATCGCTCCAATTCACTCTATTCCTTGCCCTCCTTTCACCCTCCTGCATGTTCAGGCCCCGATCACACAAAATCTTTTTCACTCCATCTTTCCACCTCCAATTTGGTCTCCCTCTTCTCCTCGTTCCCTCCACCTCCGACACATATATCCTCTTGGTCAATCTTTCCTCACTCATTCTCTCCATGTGCCCAAACCATTTTAAAACACTCTCTTCTGCTCTCTCAACCACGCTCTTTTTATTTCCACACATCTCTCTTACCCTTACGTTACTTACTCGATCAAACCACCTCACACCACACATTGTCCTCAAACATCTCATTTCCAGCACATCCATCCTCCTGCGCACAACTCTATCCATAGCCCACGCCTCGCAACCATACAACATTGTTGGAACTACTATTCCTTCAAACATACCCATTTTTGCTTTCCGGGATAATGTTCTCGACTTCCACACATTTTTCAAGGCTCCCAAAATTTTCGCCCCCTCCCCCACCCTATGATCCACTTCCGCTTCCATGGTTCCATCCGCTGACAGATCCACTCCCAGATATCTAAAACACTTCACTTCCTCCAGTTTTTCACCATTCAAACTCACCTCCCAATTGACTTGACCCTCAGCCCTACTGTACCTAATAACCTTGCTCTTATTCACATTTACTCTTAACTTTCTTCTTCCACACACTTTACCAAACTCCGTCACCAGCTTCTGCAGTTTCTCACATGAATCCGCCACCAGCGCTGTATCATCAGCGAACAACAACTGACTCACTTCCCAAGCTCTCTCATCCCCAACAGACTTCATACTTGCCCCTCTTTCCAAGACTCTTGCATTTACCTCCCTAACAACCCCATCCATAAACAAATTAAACAACCATGGAGACATCACACACCCCTGCCGCAAACCTACATTCACTGAGAACCAATCACTTTCCTCTCTTCCTACACGTACACATGCCTTACATCCTCGATAAAAACTTTTCACTGCTTCTAACAACTTGCCTCCCACACCATATATTCTTAATACCTTCCACAGAGCATCTCTATCAACTCTATCATATGCCTTCTCCAGATCCATAAATGCTACATACAAATCCATTTGCTTTTCTAAGTATTTCTCACATACATTCTTCAAAGCAAACACCTGATCCACACATCCTCTACCACTTCTGAAACCACACTGCTCTTCCCCAATCTGATGCTCTGTACATGCCTTCACCCTCTCAATCATTACCCTCCCATATAATTTACCAGGAATACTCAACAAACTTATACCTCTGTAATTTGAGCACTCACTCTTATCCCCTTTGCCTTTGTACAATGGCACTATGCACGCATTCCGCCAATCCTCAGGCACCTCACCATGAGTCATACATACATTAAATAACCTTACCAACCAGTCAACAATACAGTCACCCCCTTTTTTAATAAATTCCACTGCAATACCATCCAAACCTGCTGCCTTGCCGGCTTTCATCTTCCGCAAAACTTTTACTACCTCTTCTCTGTTTACCAAATCATTTTCCCTAACCCTCTCACTTTGCACACCACCTCGACCCAAACACCCTATATCTGCCACTCTGTCATCAGACACATTCAACAAACCTTCAAAATACTCATTCCATCTCCTTCTCACATCACCACTACTTGTTATCACCTCCCCATTTACGCCCTTCACTGAAGTTCCCATTTGCTCCCTTGTCTTACGTACCCTATTTACCTCCTTCCAGAACATCTTTTTATTCTCCCTAAAATTTACTGATAGTCTCTCACCCCAACTCTCATTTGCCCTTTTTTTCACCTCTTGCACCTTTCTCTTGACCTCCTGTCTCTTTCTTTTATACTTCTCCCACTCAATTGCATTTTTTCCCTGCAAAAATCGTCCAAATGCCTCTCTCTTCTCTTTCACTAATACTCTTACTTCTTCATCCCACCACTCACTACCCTTTCTAAACAGCCCACCTCCCACTCTTCTCATGCCACAAGCATCTTTTGCGCAATCCATCACTGATTCCCTAAATACATCCCATTCCTCCCCCACTCCCCTTACTTCCATTGTTCTCACCTTTTTCCATTCTGTACACAGTCTCTCCTGATACTTCTTCACACAGGTCTCCTTCCCAAGCTCACTTACTCTCACCACCTTCTTCACCCCAACATTAACTCTTCTTTTCTGAAAACCCATACTAATCTTCACCTTAGCCTCCACAAGATAATGATCAGACATCCCTCCAGTTGCACCTCTCAGCACATTGACATCCAAAAGTCTCTCTTTCGCACGCCTGTCAATTAACACGTAATCCAATAATGCTCTCTGGCCATCTCTCCTACTTACATAAGTATACTTATGTATATCTCGCTTTTTAAACCAGGTATTCCCAATCATCAGTCCTTTTTCAGCACATAAATCTACAAGCTCTTCACCATTTCCATTTACAACACTGAACACCCCATGCATACCAATTATTCCCTCAACTGCCACATTACTCACCTTTGCATTCAAATCACCCATCACTATAACCCGGTCTCGTGCATCAAAACCGCTAACACACTCATTTAGCTGCTCCCAAAACACTTGCCTCTCATGATCTTTCTTCTCATGCCCAGGTGCATATGCACCAATAATCACCCACCTCTCTCCATCAACTTTCAATTTTACCCATATTAATCGAGAATTTACTTTCTTACATTCTATCACATACTCCCACAACTCCTGTTTCAGGAGTATTGCTACTCCTTCCCTTGCTCTTGTCCTCTCACTAACCCCTGACTTCACTCCCCAGACATTTCCAAACCACTCTTCCCCTTTACCCTTGAGCTTCGTTTCACTCAGAGCCAAAACATCCAGGTTCCTTTCCTATATATATATATATATATATATATATATATATATATATATATATATATATATATATATATATATATATATATATATATATGTGTGTGTGTGTGTTCCTATGAGTCCACGCGGAAAATGAAACACGATAAGTTCCCAAGTGCACTTTCGTGTAATGATCACATCATCAGGGGAGACACAAGAGAGAAATATAAGTCAGTTGATATCCATCGAAGAGACGAAGCTAGGACGCCATTTGGTAAACATATGATTGTCCAAAACATACAACGAGCGTTCATAAACTTATCATTTTACAAATTTCATCAATAGTAAAGTTATCTAATTTGTATAGACCGTCACTGATATTAAGATTATAATTCTTTGTGTATTTAATAATAGAAGATTCAATGATATTTCTCTTGGTAATAGACTTAATAACTGAGATGGCATTACTCCAGTCAATAAAATGATCATAGTGTTTAACGTGATTGAACAAGGCCTTTGATTCTTGTCCCGTTCTTATACTGTATTTATATTGGTTACGTCTAACGGAAAGATCCTTACCAGTCTGACCAACATAAAATTTATCACAGTTTCCACAAGGCACTTTATAGATGCATCTAAGAGAACTTTTTAGTGAATTCCTGATTAAGATATTCTTCATAGTATCATTGTTGCTAAAGGCAACATTTACATTAAAGGATTTAAGCAACATGGGGAGTAAAGTGAAATTATTATTAAAAGGGAGAACTAAAAGATTCTTGGTGTCAATGGGAGGTTTGGGCTCAACTCTATAAAATGATTTCTTTGCTAACTTAAGGGATTTATCAATGAAATATATATATATATATATATATATATATAGAAATATGTATATATGTATATATATCTCCATCAGCCAGGATCGAACCTGGGACCCCTTGTGCAAGAGGCAGGCGTGCTAACCGCTAGGCTAAGGGACTGTATAATAAGTACTCGAATATTTCGAATAGTTGTTTCGTATTATACAGTCCCTTAGCCTAGCGGTTAGCATGCCTGCCTCTTGCACAAGGGGTCCCAGGTTCGATCCTGGCTGATGGAGCTTTGTATGTTCTATGAAGGTGCGCGTTCATATACACTTCATTCGTATATATATATATATATATATATATATATATACTTCAGCCCCTGTGGGATGATAAACCGGCCAGGTTATTCTCGGATCATGACATCCTTTCGTATCAGCCACCGAATGAGGATTTTGCAATCTACCTTTCATACATCATCATTCCTTGCAAAAGCTTAATAAAAAATCACAGGGTTTAAAGATTGGCCTGGGTGTTTGATAAATGGATATGCGGTCTAAACACAGTGCTGACTTTCATTGGTATGTGGCGGGAAGGAGGAGGTTTAGGTCTGGTGTGAGTGGCGAGCTGGTGGTTGATTTGTGGGAGGAGAGGCAGGCAACCCTCTGGTTTCTTTCGATGGCCACTGATCTTCATGCCTCTTGCTTTTGGGGCATGATGCAGCCTCTTTTGATAGTCTGGATACGACAGTTGCGTCGCTAGGAGCCATAGCAACAACTTCTTGGTTTCTTTTTGGAAATGTTCTATTAGGAAATATTTGGAAATATTTAGAAATATTCTATTAGGATATACTCTATTAGGAATATCACAGACACCTCTTAGATATAAGTATTACTTCTTTGTTTAGATCTTCTTTAGCGGATATCATAGTATATATTAGAATTTACCTACCCTATCTTAGCACTACATAATAGACCCCCCACCACCACCACCACCCCCACAACAACACACACACACACACACACACACACACAGAAACGCTAAGGACCTCCGTGGCGTAGTGGTAAGCGTTTACTAAGCATGAGTCAGCAAGGACCAACACGAGGTGAAGCCTGTGTCGGTTCGAATCCTAGGTGAAGCAGTTGGCCCAAACCCAACCCAGGTGTTTAGAATCCTCTAAGGTCTGGTTCATAGGTAGGTACCTAGCCTAGGCTAAGATGTATGTATGCATAAAAGTAGAGACACAAGTATAAAACTCTCTCCCCATAGCATACAAATAATCATCAAAACACATATACTAAGTTGCTGTCAGATATGAAAATATATTCGGAGAATGAAATCGTTCCCTTCAAAAGGGTTGACGTTTCGAAGACTTGCAACTTCCATCGTCTTCGGTTCGTGAAGGGAGATACACTCTGAAAATCAGAGAAATAAACATAATCTAAGCCAAGAATCGTATGGAGAGTGTACTGGCATTGAGGTCATGGATGACACATTACCATCTGTGTCGATGGAGTGTTCAGGGACAAGAGAAAGGCCAGTTGATGATGCTTGTGGTGATTGTGACGTTTGTTGCAAGAACGGCGAATCCATTGCCCTACCCATCCAGTGGACGGTGGCGCGAAAGAGGATACAGAGTGCGCGTAAGGTCCAGGGACTGGCTGGGCCTCAGTGACTGAAATACATTATAGGTTATGCAGTGAGAAAAGTGTCAACGTGAATTAGGCAACACTGAATTCGGTTCTTTACATGGTAAGCGAAGTTTGCAACAGTTGAACGACAAAGATTGGATTATGTAGCAACGATGACTGGATTATGTATCAAGATATATAGAAAAAAAAATCTATTAATTATTCATAATAAGTAAAGTTTTGATATTTTTGAAATATCCGAGGTAGAGCATTGTTATGAGTGAATTGTTTACACATATTCTATAAAGTTTGGTAAGAATCATCTCCGAACTCGTTAGTTTTATAGCAGTCTAGTGTATGATGGTTCAGAGCGTGGGAGAAGCCTTCGCTGGCAACGTTTACATCTCCAGTACGTTGAACGTCTCGCTCATTTAGTGTTAGTCTTACAACAGAACAGAAACGTTGATATGTAGGGAAGTTGAACAACACCACCAATAGCATTACTTGCAAGCAAAATGTGCAAAATTATGGAGAAGATAATTAGAAAATGGATCGATGATTTCTTGACTGGCGAAATTTACTTATGTGTGTGTGTGCGTGTGTGTGAGAGAGAGAGAGAGAGAGAGAGAGAGAGAGAGAGAGAGAGAGAGAGAGAGAGAGAGAGAGAGAGAGAGAGAGAGAGAGTGTGTACTGGTTCAGAAAGATGTCTTGTTCGTGGACTCTACCGGACTTCTATAACGTAGCAAGGTAGAATGGACGAGTGGTAGCAAAGTCCTGTACATATATGTACTTGAGTTGTCAAATGGCCTTTAATACAATCATCAAGAGCATATTGATTAGGAAAATAGACTCTTTTGCTGAGGTCACAGGAGGCAGTTAGGCTAAAAAGTAAATATTGTAGAGGGAGACAGCATTGAAGGTGAGCGTTGTCGAGCTAGGCTGAGGGTAACCAGAGAGATCGAACTGAATTCATAAGTGCTTAGACCAATATAATTTCTGACCATACGAAGGATTGATATAGAGCATAGAGACTGAGATAGATCCAATTAGGTCTAATCTTTTTTTTTTTCTGACGATGCTAAAATCATAAAGGAAATGCAAAGCAGCAGGGGTCGGACGCTAACTACTGCAAAAGATATCTAGTGATTGGAATATGGACGGTGATATGGGATATGGGGGCTGGAAATCCTCCCCTCTCGCTTTTTTTTAATTTTCCAAAAGACGGAACAGAGAAGGGGGACCAGGTGAGGATATTCCCTCAAAGGCCAAGTCCCCTGTTCTTAATGCTACCTCGCTAACGCGGGAAATGTCGGATAGTGTGAAAGAAAATATGCATATATATATATATATATATATATATATATATATATATATATATATATATATATATATATATATATATATATATATATATATATATGTATATATGCAAGGTATAACGTTGAGAGACAGGGCAACACGGGTATGAGACTCTCTCCCCCTAGAACACAAATATCGTATCAAAAGTGGTATTCACACACACACACACACACACACACACACACACACACACACACACACTTACACTCTCGTACTCTTACTTTTCAAGTCTTCTTCCTGGAAGCTGGTGGTGGCAGCAGGGTTGGGTGGTGTGGCGGCAGCTCGGTCGGGTCAGGCAGGGCCGGAGGCAGGTCATACCCTCAGGAATCATACTCCCAGGGCATCGCCACCTTCATCCGGCAGGTCGTGGCCTGGGGGTCACGCTCCCAGGGCACACACACACACTCCCACCTACCCACCGCCCTCACCCAATACATTACACTATCTCCTACTCATGCTGGAGGACCCTTATAATTGAATGATGCTGACGGAACTCATTTGTCTTCCCTGATACCATCTAGGTTTTAATTTTTTGTAATCTCACAGCTCACTGCGAATGAAATCATCTACGCTATGTACCTGAAGATAGAGCGTTTGGACACCGCATCTGTGACGGTGCGTTTTGAGTCCTCCCTAAAGCTATTGAAAAAAAAGAATGATGAGATTTCTTTGCTGTGAATAGGGATGTGGCCCCTCGCATGTCCATGGTATCTAACTGTTCGTACACTCGTGACATCTCACCTTACACCGCATGACATGGTGTACCCAATCTATTTAGCTTCACTTCCATTAGAATCTGCAATGTGTCACGATAGAACTGCTTTGGGAGGACATTATGAGATATATATTGCTTCCTCTGATTTCATTACAATCTACAAAGTGCCACGAGTAGACTGCTTTGTGAGAAGATTAAGATATGTATTGCTTCCTCTGAATCTTTCATCAAAATGATTAGAACTATATACATCATGACATGAACATTTAGTTTAAGCGCCCACGATTCGTACTATAGCTGTAGGAAAATTTCTATACTGCATCTATAAGCACCAGATGTTCAAATTTCTCCTCTGCCAACTGTGGTCTCCCCTAGTGAACGATTTTATCAAGCAAGCGACCAAGTAGAGGTGTGATGGAGATGAGGGACACTAGATATTATTGTAGCAGCCAAGGTTGAGGAAATATATGAATATACGTAGATCATTGAAGCTTGAGGTTAACGGGCATTACTAGATTGTGTTTTTATTGAAAGCCATGCAAAGGCAAGTTTGTTGGGTGCAAAGGTGTTTAGAGGGACGGCAATGGGAATGTTTGATCATTTCGTGGAGGAGGTAACATTGAATGTATGTGGTGGGGTTAGGAAAAGAGGAGAGGATGTAACAGTGAATTAAGTGGTGAAAGAGTGTGTTGGAGAAGTGTATAAAGTGTAGAGATATCAGGAGAGATTAAGAGAAGAGTTGCAGAAGGTTAAAGTAAATGAAATAATTAGGAAACAAGTGGCAGGTAACTGGAGAAGCACTGTTTAAGTTAGGTGTGTGGGTGAAAAGTAAGGCATACAGAAATCTGGTTGTGGACATATGAGAACATTAAACACCTTGTGAAGAGACAAGGGAAAGGTATACGCATTATGTGCAAGGAAGGAGAGCAAGCAACTGGGGGGAGAACAAGAGAAAGCGGCAAGAGTTGAATAGAAAGGTGCAAGAGCTGAAAAAGAGGGCAAATGAGGGACGGGGTGAGAGTGACCCTTACAGAAAATGACAAGAAAAAAATCATGTTTTGGAAGGTGCAGAATGGGGGGGACATCTGGTGGGGAGGAGTTAACGGCAATGAAATGTAAAAGATGTGAAGAAGAGATGAAGTGACAATTTTGAAGGACTGCTGATTGTCTCAGACGACACGGAGTTGGATGTGCTGTTCTGGGACGAGCCCATATACGGAGTGAGAGAGTCATGGCGAACAGCAAGGTGGAAAGGGAAGAAGTGATGAAAAATTGAGAGATGAAGTGGTGCAATGCAGTAGAATATGGACTGAATTCTAGTTTATTTTTTTTTTCAAGAAAGAGATGATGATAGTCCTGCTAATTGGTTTGTCTGGATGTTTGATATCTATTTGCCCTAATGTGAAATGCTTGAGAACAGGAAGAATGCAGTTATAGCAGAGTTTATGCACAAAGACAATGGAAGCAAAAATAAATGATCCAGTAGCAGAGGTACAAGGCTGTTACTATGATCAGTTAAGATATATGGGAGTGAGGTGATGAAGACAATGGTGGCACGCGCAAAGCATGTGAATGGGGAGCAACGTGTGGCTTCACGATAGGAAGATAGTCAGTGAACCTGAAGCTTGCTTACAAGACTCCGTGTGAGAAACACTTGGAGAAAAAGAGTGGCTTTATGTGGTAATTAACGGACATGGAGAATGAGTAAGATAGGGTTGAAAGAAAGTCCTTGGTGGTAGGAATATATAAGGTAGGTGGAAGGTCACTTAATACAGTGCGGAATTTTACCAGAAGTGTAGGTACGGCATGTCTACGAGTTGTAGGGGAGGAAAGAGAGTGGTTCTCGAGTGTGGATCTGGATTAAGGGCATATTTCACGGTCGCTCTTTACTCTGTTCACGGATCGAGTGGCGAGGCAGGAAAATGCGAGGATCTTCGAGTGAGGGGCGCACAAGTGGCATAGGGTGAAGGGATGGATGTACAGGGTAAATCAAGTGGTGTTTGCAGATAACACGGTTGTGGTAGCATACTTCAGACTTCTAGAAACTCCAGAAGTTCGTGGAACAGGACAGTTAGAGTAAATATGAACTGAATCAAGGTAATAGGATCCATCTGGGATTGGGAGTTAAAGAGAACGATCTGATTTTAAGCTAGAATCGGGAGGACCTGAAGGAAGTGGAATGCTTTAGGTATCTAGCAGTGGGCGTGCCAGCGGATGAAACCATGGGGATGAAGTGCGTCATAAGGAGGGAAAGAGGGCTAAGGTTTATTGTGCATAAGGAGGAAGTAAAAGGAGAGATCAGTACCTGTAAAGATAAAGTTGAGCATGTCCGAACAGTGCTTGTACTAATGAGAGACTTGCGCTTAGGGAAGACGTTATGGAAATGAAATGCTTGGATGAAGAGGAAAGCCAGGTGGGGGAGTTATAGGTATGCTTAGAAAAAAAGAAAGTTGTGTAGAATTTCTTGATTTCAAACCAAGGAATCCAAGTGTTCTTCTGAGTGTCCGGGAAATGTAGGACGATATCAGGAGGACTTTATGACTGTGCTTACAGTCCAGAGTGACACTGAGTAGCTTGGTGGAGTGAGCAACCTGAAGAAGGTTGGTACGTTACGAGACTGTAGTGGGTGATACGCGACTGGAGGTGAGACTTATGTATTTAAACACTGTACCGTCTTGCTCTGGTTTATGGTGACCTGGACGGCAATGGTCCACCTCTGGGGGTTGTTAAGGGCTCTCTGGAGGGTTGCCTTGTCGAGGAAGCAGTTATCAACACTGACACAAATGGTAAAGTCTTCCTTGTCCCTCCATTAAGCAGGTGGATATATTAGGACGTCGTTCAAGAGTATGAGGAAACAAAAGGTTTGCATATTCATGCTTGAGGTGCGCTCCTTTTGAAAGGGATGGGAGGTATAAACGGCCATTCAGAGGCATTCAATTTGGCGGAGCTCACATGAAATGTCCGCAAGGGATAGAAGAAGGCGCCTCCACATCTTAATACTGCGGAATTTATGAGGGATTGTGTTGTGTCTGACAAGCTCAAAAGCTTTGTCCGAGTCTTTGAAGGTGGAAGCCAAGAAGCTGAGGTGGCAGTGAGTGGTAGAGGAACTCTGCATATTACCTTTTCATGGAAAATTTATGGAAATTGCAGAATATATACAAGCCAAAGTGAGTATAAAACTTTCACAATGTAAGTAAGTATGGCGATGGATCGTAGTTCACTGATTGTGGGATTGTTGACTTAGGTAATTTGGCGACATATGAAGTCTTCCAGTCAGTAAGACCATTGTAACTAGCGGAGGGCAGCGCTGATGAAGGAGCAGGGGCGGTTTTTGGCAGGATCTGGGGAGAGCTTTGACAGTACTACAAGTGTATGGGTGTACTACATCACTTAACCTTGAAGCTGTGTAGCCTAGTAGTGACTTAGCATCTTCAATCTGATTCAGGAGGAGTTGCGGCCTATCCCTGGTGGATGGTGGGTGGTGGATGGTGGGGAAGTGGTCTCTGACAGGTTGGCCTGCTTCTTACTCGAAGGGGTAGTAGACTCTGACGAGTCTTCTTGGCCAAACAGCTCTTGTTTTTCTGTATCCCATAACACCAATTGATGTCGATCTATTTCAGGGGCTCTAGTGTGACGGGGTCACAGAGTTTCCCTTATATATGTATTTCGCGAATACAGGCCTTGTCGAGGGTAGTGTTCATATGTATAATTACTTATTAGTACTGTATGGGAGGGAGTTTTACACACTCGTGGAGACCCATCTCTTGAACATTCTCTACTATCACAATCAAATGGTATTTGTTGGAAGAGAAAAAAATTAAGCTAAGGAAAACTCTCTTCAGGACCTGTATCTGATCAGGAAGAATGGAGACGATAAGGTAAAGATTGACAGTACATGAACGACTGTCTGGCCTTATGGTACCATACGTGGCTCCTAACCCTCACTTACTCTTGGAAACAACTTCCCTCGTTTCACATCATCACTTGAGGGCATTTAGTAGAATGCTAATATCGAGAACACGGTTTACCCATTCCGACGAAGGACCTCGTAATGAAGTAATTACACTAAAAAAAGAGATGCTATGCAAACAAAGAATACCTGCAGATGACAGGAGTGTTTTTGGAAATAATGACGGAAGTCAGATTCATCCAGTATCACTAACATCAGGATCGAGAAAATCCATTCGAATGGTAATGATATGTGATTTGCTCCCATGACTTAAACGCTGAGTATACGCCAGCCAGACGTCGAGTTAGCCAGCCCACGGAAAACGAATACTTAGTTACTGGTTCCTTAAGTCAATATGTGTTAGGTAGGTAACAGGTTGAAGAAGATGATGCTCCTTCAATGTTTAAGGTTTTCGATCGCAAATTACCGATTTTAATGTCTTAATTAGTCACCCGTATTGATAATCATGGAGTGTATTCCTGATGATGTGGTCTGAAGGTGTATTATCCTATTTATGGATGATAAGAAATTACATCTTATAAATGAGGCCGGTTTTTTTGACGGCATGTCTCATTCACAATTTTGGTCAGACCTCCTGGAATTATGCACTGCTAAACTAATTATTAGAGAATTGAATTATGTGTCTTAATTGTATCATGCACCTAGGAGTCTGTTATCATCTTTAAGGATCTTTGCATCTGAGATTTTGGTTGTATGAATATAGGACCTAATTGTCTTTAAGGAGAATATCATCAAAGATGTGAAATAGTCATGATAAAGAGGAACAATGAATAGTCCAGCAGTAGAACGACTAAACTAATTACACATATTTCTAAGCTAGCTCATAGGGAATGTGATGTTCAAGACAAAGCGAAGGCGAATGGGTTCTGCCAAGAAAGCCGTAATCCCGAACACAAGAATTCGTTTGTCATATTAAAGAAAATTTGTTTGAACGTGTAATGTAATTTGAGGATCCCTTACACTTGGCTCCCCGAAGCTTCAAGGGTGCAGTCCACGAGGAGGCATTGTAACATGGTCCCCTTTTTTGGGCTCCTGGAAGGTCCTGAATAACAATGTGCTATTTTCACTCTGCTGACGATGACACCAGCACACACCCACCCACAGTACGATGACACCAGCACACACCCACCCACAGTACGATGACACCAGCACACACCCACCCACAGTACGATGACACCAGCACACACCCACCCACAGTACGATGACACCAGCACACACCCACCCACAGTACGATGACACCAGCACACACCCACCCACAGTACGATGACACCAGCACACACCCACCCACAGTACGATGACACCAGCACACACCCACCCACAGTACGATGACACCAGCACACACCCACCCACAGTACGATGACACCAGCACACACCCACCCACAGTACGATGACACCAGCACACACCCACCCACAGTACGATGACACCAGCACACACCCACCCACAGTACGATGACACCAGCACACACCCACCCACAGTACGATGACACCAGCACACACCCACCCACAGTACGATGACACCAGCACACACCCACCCACAGTGCGATGACACCAGCACACACCCACCCACAGTACGATGACACCAGCACACACCCACCCACAGTACGATGACACCAGCACACACCCACCCACAGTACGATGACACCAGCACACACCCACCCACAGTGCGATGACCTATACCAGAGGATGAGAATGCAAGTCAGGAACAATAGTAAGCCGTTGAGAAATCTAAACTACACGATGAAAGGTATAGGAGAGCGAAGCAGGACTGATTACTGTAAAGATTCTACTCTGTAAAGATTCGTATTTATTAAAGAGAGGCGAAGCAGTAGAAGGTGGTTGGGTAAACAACTTTGGAACAAGGATAGTGAATCTGGAGACTTAAGGTTAGAGGATAGAGAGATGCCTTTCATCTATTGAGGACGACATGTTCTCTCAAAGGTGGAGGTGTCAGGCGAGAGAGTCGCCGGCCCAAGATAGATATAGTGTAGTCGAGGAAGAAGTAGAGAGTGATTCGAGCAACACTCAGGACAGACACTCTGTAGCACTACATCAAGACCAGAGTTTCACTATGGATGCTATGAGGAAACGAACTCCTTTTCTGGAGGCAAAGTCGACTATAGTCTAGAGAAGTTTGACGGCATTTTCTCGAATTCTTCCAAGGAAACGAGACTGAGTGCATAACTGCGATATCAAAGGCAGATGAAAGGAAACTATAAACAAGGTATAAGACATATTAAGATATTAAGAGAGAGCCATAAGAAGATAGTTGTTACAGGATTTCTGCTCATATACGTTATATAATCAGGTATTCTGACAAAAACTGGGTATGAATAATCGAGTTGAATCTCTGTAGAGAAAAGAATATTATCGCTCTATGGAACCACTTTAGGGTAGAGGAGTGCACTCCATCTGAACAGAGTAATGCAAGTCTGCAACCTGGCTGAGAGTCGGACGAGAGTATTAGCTACATTTGATATAGCAGGTAAGAGTACATGACTTGGGAACCCAGTACGAGAGAGAACCAACAAAGGAAATCATGATAGACGAGGGAGTGGTAGCGGCGCCTTGCAAGTAGGTTCAGACACAATGTCGTTCCAGGACCAGGCAGACGGGGCATCCCTCTCCTCCAGCACTCAGGTCAGGTGGTGGCGGGGGATCAGGAAACATGACTCCAGCGTGGGGTTATCAGGGTAGAGGAGGTTACTGACCAGGCTCTGGTAATGTGGTATTTCCCCACCCCACAGCACATGGACGTGCCTCTATTGAACTGATGTTGTAAATTGGGTCCGGGCAATTGATTCTCAAGGCCCCTCATAAATGAATAAGAGAAATTAGCCTACTGTCATCTCAGCTATTTATCAGAATGAATTATGCAAATACATGTCGTTCGTACCGAAAAAAAATCAACAATAGAGAAGTAATTTAGAAGGAAGTTATGATTTGATTCCTATCCAAGAATCATAGATGAAATGTTTAGAATAGTTATATATACATATATACATATAAATATATATATACATATATATATATATATATATATATATATATATATATATATATATATATATATATATATATATATATATATATATATATATATATATATATATATATATATATATATATATATATATATATGTATATCATACTGTTCACCATTTCCCGCGTTAGTGAGGTAGCGTTAAGAACAAAGGGCTGAGCCTTTGAGGGAATATCCTCACTCGGCTCCCTTCTCTGTTCATTCTTTTGGAAAACTAAAAACGGGAGGGAAGGATTTCCAGCCCCTTTTAGTTGCCTTCTACGACACGCAGGGAATACGTGAGAAGAATTCTTTGCCCCCTATCCCCAGGGATGATTATTCTAATATATATCCCTGGGGATAGGGGAGAAAGAATACTTCCCACGCATTCCTCGCGTGTCTTAGAAGGCGACTAAATGGAACGGGAGTCGGAGGCTGTAAACCCTCCCCTCTTTGTATTTCAACCTTCTAAAAGGGGATACAGAAGAAGGAGTCACGCGGGGAGTGCTCATCCTCCTCGAAGGCTCAGATTGGGGTGTCTAAATGCGTGTGGATGTAACCAAGATGAGAAAAAAGGAGAGATAGATAGTATGTTTGATGAAAGGAACCTGGATGTTTTGGCTCTGAGTGAAACGAAGATCAAGGGTAAAGGGGAAGAATGGTTTGGGAATGTCTTGGGAGTAAAGTCAGGGTTTAGTGAGAGGACAAGAGCAAGGGAAGGAGTAGCACTACTCCTGAAACAGGAGTGGTGGGAGTATGTGATAGAGTGTAAGAACGTAAACTTTAAATTGATATGGGTGAAACTGAAAGTGGATGGAGAGAGATGGGTGATTACTGGTGCATATGCACCTGGGCATGAGAAGAAAGATCATGAGAGGCAAGTGTTTTGGGAGGAGCTAAGTGAATGTGTTACTAGTTTTGATGCACGAGACCGGGTAATAGTGATGGGGGATTTGAATGCAAAGGTGAGTAATGTGGCAGTTGAGGAAATGATTGGTGTACATGGGGTGTCCAGTGTTGTAAATGGAAATGGTGAAGAGCTTGTAGATCTATGTGCTGAAAAAGGACTGGTGATTGGGAATAACTGGTTTAAAAAGAGAGATATACATAAGTATACGTATGTAAGTAGGAAAGATGACCAGAGAGCATTATTGAATTACGTGTTAATTGATAGGCGCGCGAAAAAGAGACTTTTGGATGCTAATGTGCTGAGAGGTGCAACTGGAGGAATGTCTGATCATTATCTTGTGGAGGCGAAAGTGAATATTTATAGAGGTTTTCAGAAAAGAAGAGAGAATGTTAAAGTGAAGAGAGTGGTGAGAGTAAGTGAGCTTGGGAAGGAGACTTGTGTGAGGAAGTACCAGGAGAGACTGAGTACAGAATGGAAAAAGGTGAGAAAAAGGGACGTAAGAGGAGTGAGGGAGGAATAGGATGTATTTAGGGAAGCAGTGATGGCTTGCGTAAAAGATGCTTGTGGCATGAGGAGCTTGGGAGGTGGGCAGATTAGAAAGGGTAGTGAATGGTGGGATGAAGAAGTAAGATTATTAGTGAAAGAGAAGAGAGAGGCATTTGAACGATTTTCACAGGGAATAGATATAAATGAGTTGGAGATGTATAAAAGAAAGAGGCAGGAGGTCAAGAGAAAGGTGCAAGAGCTGAAAAAGAGGGCACATGAGAGTTGGGGTGTCATTGAATTTTAGGGAGAATAAAAAGATGTTCTGGAAGGAGGTAAATAAAGTGCGTAAGACAAGGGAACAAATGGGAACTTCAGTGAAGGGGGCTAATGGGGAGGTGATAACAAGTAGTGGTGATGTGAGAAGGAGATGGAGTGAGTATTTTGAAGGTTTATTGAATGTATTCGATGATAGAGTGGCAGATATAGAGTGTTTTGGTCGAGGTGGTGTGCAAAGTGACATTGTTAGGGAGAATGATATGGTAAACAGAGAAGAGGTAGTAAAAGCTTTGCGGAAGATGAAAGCCGGCAAGGCAGCGGGTTTGGACGGTATTGCAGTGGAATTTTTTAAAAAAATGGGTGACTGTATTGTTGACCGGTTGGTAAGATTATTTAATGTATGTATGACTTATGGTGAGGTGCCTGAGGATTGAAGGAATGCTTGCATAGTGCCATTGTACAAGGGCAAAGGGGATAAAAGTGAGTGCTCAAATTGCAGAGGTATAAGTTTGCTGAGTATTCGTGGGAAATTATATGGGAGGGTACTGATTGAGAGGGTGAAGGCATGTACAGAGCATCAGATTGGGGAAGAGCAGTGTGGTTTCAGAAGTGGTAGAGGATGTGTGGATCAGGTGCTTGCTTTGAAGAATGTATGTGAGAAATACTTAGAAAAAGGAAATGGATTTGTTTGTAGCATCTATGGATCTGGAGAAGGCATATGATAGAGTTGATAGAGATGCTCTGTGGAAGGTATTAAGAATATATGGTGTGGGAGGCAAGTTGTTAGAAGCAGTCAAAGGGTTTCATCTAGGATGTAAGGTATGTGTACATGTAAGAAGAAAGAAAAGTGATTGGTTCTCAGTGAATGTTGGTTTGCGGCAGTAGTGTGTGATGTCTCCATGGTAGTTTAATTTGTTTATGGATGCGATTGTTAGGGAGGTGAATGCAAGAGTTTTGGAAAGAGGGGCAAGTATGCAGTCTGTTGTGGGTGAGAGACTTTGGGAAGTGAGTCAGTTGTTGTTCGCTGATGATACAGCGCTGGTGGCTGATTCGCGTGAGAAACTGCAGAATCTTATGACTGAGTTTGGTAAATTGTGTGAAAGAAGAAAGCTGAGAGTAAATGTAAATAAGAGCAATGTTAGTAGGTACAGTAGGGTTGAGGGAGAAGTCAATTGGGAGGTAGGTTTAAATGGAGAAAAACTGGAGGAAGTGAAGTGTTTTAGATATCTTGGAGTGGATTTGGCAGCGGAAGGAACCATGGAAGCGGAAGTGAATCATAGGGTGGGTGAGGGGGCGAAAGTTCTGGAAGCGTTGAAGAATGTGTGGAAGTCGAGAACATTATCTCGGAAAGCAAAAATGGGTATGTTTGAAGGAATAGTGGTTCCAACAATGTTATATGGTTGCGAGGCTTGGGCTATAGACAGAGTTGTGTGGAAGAGGGTGGATGTGCTGTAAATGAGATGTTTGAGGATAATATGTGGTGTGAGGTGGTTTGATCGAGGAAGTAATAATAGGGTAAGAGAGATGTGTGATAATATAAGGAGTGTGTTTGAGAGAGCAGAGGAGGATGTTTTGAAGTGGTTTGGTCACATGGAGAGAATGAGTGAGGAAAGATTAACCAAGAGGATATATGTGTCAGAGGTGGAGGGAACGAGGAGAAGAGGGAGACCAAATTGGAGGTGGAAAGATGGAGAGAAAAAGATTTTGAGTGATCCGGGCCTGAACATGCAGGAGGGTGAAAGGCGTGTAAGGAATAGAGTGAATTGGAACGATGTGGTATACCGGGGTCGACGTGCTGTCAATGGATTGAACCAGAGCATGTGAAGAGTGTGGGATAAACCATGGAAAGTTCTGTGGAGTCTGGATGTGGAAAGGGTGCTGTGGTTTCGTTGCATTATACATGACAGCTAGAGACTGAATGTGAACGAATGTGGCCTTTGTTGTGCTTTATTAGCGCTACCTCGTGCACATGAGGGGGGAGGGGGTTGTTATTTCATGTGTGGCGGGGTGGTGATGGGAATGAATAAAGGCAGATAGTATGAATTATGTACATGTGTATATATGTATATGTCTGTGTGTATATATATGTATACGTTGAGATGCATAGGTATGTATGTTTGTGAGTGTGGATGTGTATGTATATACACGTGTATGTGGTAGGGTTGGACCATTATTTCGTCTGTTTCCTTGCGTTACCTCGCTGATGCGGGAGACAGCGACAAGGTAAAATGAATAAGATAAACATATTCTTATATATCCTAAACACTCCTTTCATGAAGATGTAGCATTTCTAAGGCTACACTACACCCATAAGCAGGGAAATGATAGCCTACTTTGGAGTGAGGAATTCCTCCATGAGACTGTACTTCTTTCCATCCAAAGGTGGCTTATCCAGGTGGAGTTTAGTAATGTCACAAGCTATATTCAGCAACTAAGATGATCTTTACAAAGAATGAAGTAAATGGTTAAATTCCTTTGGGATAGAATGATGCATCAGGTGATAACATCTACTCTACCATGGCAAGCTATGAAGTAAATGAGTGATTCATGAAAATGATCTTAGCTAAAGTTAATCATCTACTCTGAAACTAACCCAGACACCAAATTCATATCTTATTCATGGAAATTGTCTATAGATTTTTATACAATTATTACCTTCTATCTAAAGGCACTAATTTAAGGTGAAAAAATATATATACATAAGCAACAGCGACAAATTATGACAGAAAATCCTGGGAGCCTTGAAGAATGTGTGGAAGTCGAGAACATTACCTCCGAAAGCAAAAATGGCTATGTTTGAAGGAATAATGGTTCCAACAATGTTGTATGGTTGCGAGGTGTGGGCTATGGATAGAGTTGTGCGCAGGAGAGTGGAGGTGCTGGAAATGAGATGTTTGAGGATAATATGTGGTGTGAGGTGGTTTGATCGAGTAAGTAATGTAAGGGTAAGAGAGATGTGTGGAAATAAAAAGAGCGTGGTTGAGAGAGCAGAAGAGGGTGTGTTGAAATGGTTTGGGCACATGGAGAGAATGAGTGAGGGAAGATTGACTAAGAAGATATACGTGTCGGCCGTGGAGGGAACGAGGAGAAGTGGGAGACCAAATTGGAGGTGGAAAGATGGAGTGAAAAAGATTTTGAGTGATCGGGGCCTGAATATTCAGAAGGGTGAAAGGTGGGCAAGGAATCGAGTGAATTGGATCGATGTGGTATACCGGGGTCGACGTGCTGTCAATGGAGTGAATCAGGGCATGTGAAGCGTCTGGGGTAAACCATGGGAAGTTGTGTGCCGCCTGGATGTGGAAAGGGAGCTGTGGTTTCGGGCATTATTGCATGACAGCTAGAGAATGAGTGTGAACAAATGGGGCCTTTGTTGTCTTTTCCTAGCGCTACCTCTCACACATGAGGAGGGAGGGGGATATTATTCCATGTGTGGCGAGATGGCGATGGGAATTAATAAAGGCAGACAGTGTGAATTGTGTGCATGTGTATTTATGTATGTGTCTGTGTGTGTATATATATGTGTACATTGAGATGTATGGGTATGTATATTTGCGTGTGTGGACGTGTATGTATATACATGCGTATGTGGGTGGGTTGGGCCATTTCTTTCGTCTGTTTCCTTGCGATACCTCGCAAACGCGGGAGAGAGCGACAGAGCAAAATAAATAAATAAATATATATATATATACATATATATATATATATATATATATATATATATATATATATATATATATATATATATATATATATATATATATATATATATATATATATATACATATTTTTTTTTGCTGAATGTAAGGTTCCAGAGTACAGTCTATGTAGCTGTGGTGTGACAAATCTTGATCCTGTACTGGAATTTTTTAAAGGTGATGCTAATATCGACTCCATTTTGGTGGAGCTTATTGAAACGTTTCATGAAAAGATCATGGTAGGAAGGACTTAGCAGAGACACCAGAGGTCGACAAAAGACTTCAGGAAAAGTTAATAGAAATTTGTAATGAGCACAAACGATTACTGTGGGAGCTATTAACACCTCGGTATCTATGTGGGGAGACCCCCTCTCCAGTAGCTCCTGGAGTGGGCTCCACCTAAGCTTGCTTGATAGTTCCAAAATGCATTTCGTTGAGAAAACTCCTCACGACGTCAGCATATCGTTATAGGTGGAAAATCATTTGGTGTGCGTCGTCAGTGACAAATGAATTTTGAGCTAGATTTCAACATGGCTTATTATTATGATCGACTCAACATTCGTGAAAAAAGATGATCAAGATCTTAAACATTAATTACAATGATGTTAGCATTCCCTCTGACAAAGTAAGTTGAGAAGACGTCTTCCACGAAAACGTGATGGAAATGAATAAGTAAAGCTTTAGTAAAACTTTCAAAGCAACAGAAGTATCACATGTCCAAATGCATAGCAGACGGTCATTTTTAAGAACTAAGCCAAATGGGGATAACGAAATAGAGAAGTACCTGAAAGCCAAAAAAGCACATAAAAACATTAAAGAAAACAATAAAGTAATACGATAAAGATTTAAAAAAAGATCCTTGAGTCAATGGAGGCCTCAATATCAAGCTCATAATGTTGACATCTGCTAAATAAACCTTATGAACTTATGGCTTTTAGAAGCAACGAAGTTATCAAGCAAAGAAGTGGCTCAGCCATAAACGGAAAATAATGACTTGGTTAAAGACGATGATTTTGAATTACATTCTTATTCTCCAGTCTAAGGGAAAAAAAAACTTGTGTTCTATAACCAGTTTCATTGCCAATTGATGAAGAACACTGTGCTTCTTAATGATATACTCGTTCAATATATACCATCAGTATTAGATGAATATAACAGTAAGCCCTAATGACCTTTGTCCGGAAGACAAAAATGAATGAAACTAGCAATGAGGTAGCTAAGCCCACAACTGCCCACCTCAATAAGTCTCAGTCTGTAGCTACACAGAACATTTGAAACAGTTCGAAGCTTTTCGGATGTATGACCAGTATTCATATCAAGGTAATATATCCTTGCCAGGAAATTATCGCCCAATTAATTAACTTGGCGTCCATTGTTGATAAACTTATGGAAACAGTCACTCGAGGCAAGACTGTAACTCATTTAGAGGATCACCATTCGGTTAACTAACAATTCGCAGTAAAGGTTTCGACGAGATCATTCTCCTGTCTTACAAACCTGCTTCATTTCCTTTATGATTGGATTACCATTCACAATCAAAGTGGTCGATTTCATCTATCTGAATTTTCCAAAAGATTCTGTCTATTGCCTCATTAGGGATTACTAGCGATACAAGAGAAAGTTAAGTCACATGGCATCGAGGGTGATGTGTTTCGGGAAGTGGAAAGCTGGTTAACTAGCCATGAATGAGAGTAGTGGTTCAATGCCAATGGTTAGTGGCTAGATGTAACGAGTAGTGTACCATGCAGATCAGTCCTGGGACCGGTTCTCTTTCTCATACATATTAATGATACTGATAATGGCTCGTGTTGTAAGATATCAAAATTCGTGGTTGATACGAAACTGGAAAATGAAGCTACAACAGATATGGAACGTCTACAGATGCAAGTTGACATAGACAAATTGATGGACTGAGCTCATACAAGCGATAAGTACAAAAGTTTTATAAATGAGTAATTATAAAACCAGAATGCTAAGTCACCAGTACCTCTAATACAGGAATAGATATTCGATTTCAAATGTTCTTCGTCGTATATCCTATAAGCACATTCATATCCAAGGGTCTCTTTTTTACACAGCTATCAGTTAACATGTAATTCAGCAATGCCCGCTTGATATCTTTTGGTATATATATATATATATATATATATATATATATATATATATATATATATATATATATATATATATATATATATATGTATACTTCTTTTTGAACCAGAAATTCCTAATCACCAGTCCTCTTTTGTACACAACCCCACAAAGCGTTGGCAAATTCTATTCAGCATATGAATACCCATGTTATCCAATCAGATATCATTATCCACCTTTACATTCAAAACACCCAAACCGAAACATTCATTCAATTATTCTCTAAGCACTCGCCTCTTTTAGTCATTCTTCTCATGGTTAGATGCATAAGCACCAACAATCACGTATTTCTCGTAATCCACTTTCCTTTTTACCCCGCATCAGTCTGGAACTCATTTCCTTACACACACACACACACACACACACACACACACATACACACACACACACACACACACACACACACACACACACACACACCCATCGCACAGTCCCACAACTCCTGCTTGTCCATAAGCAATCACCTAACCGAACCCATAAGGCATTCCTAAACCATTTTTCGTTTTCACCTCCCAGCTTTCTTTCACTCGTATATAGAACATCCAGGTTTTGGTAAACATGTGCTTGTCCAACATATACATGTATATATATAATTGAGGTAAAAATCCTCAAGTAGCCGCTTTCTCTGTTCCTTCTTTTGGAAAAGTATAACTGGAGGGAAGGATTTCCAGCCCCCCTGCTCCATGTGTATATATATACAAATATATATATATATATATATATATATATATATATATATATATATATATATATATATATATATATATATATATATATATATATATTATCCCTGGGGATAGGGGATGAAGAATACTTCCCACGTATTCCCTGCGTGTCGTAGAAGGCGACTAAAAGGGGAGGGAGCAGGAGGCTGGAAATCCTCCCCTCTCGTTTTTTTTTTCTTTTTTTTTAATTTTCCAAAAGAAGGAACAGAGGGGGGCCAGGTGAGGATATTCCACAAAGGCCCAGTCCTCTGTTCTTAACGCTACCTCGCTAATGCGGGAAATGGCGGATAGTTTAAAAGAAAAGAAAAGATATATATATATATATATATATATATATATATATATATATATATATATATATATATATATATATATATATATATATGAAAGGAAAGTGAGATTATCATTAACAGCTTTTGTGCCTTCCATTTCGTCATTTCCAAAGAAAGCTGGCCTCCTTCATTGTTTTCTTCAAGCGAAGAGAATTTTTCTTGAACACCTAAAATGAAAAAAGAAATTTAGAATTGTTACTGACATTGTACCATTTTTCTGTTATACAACGTTTGCTTCTGCACCGAAGACAAAAAAAAGACTGAAAATGAAACTGAACAGTGCATTTTTTTTTCTTTGTAAATATTACAAACGTGAGTTTTGTAAGTTTTTATATCTATAAACAAGTTTCTTTGCTAACATGTATAAAATACGGGTCACGGCGACTGGTATAATAATCTTTCCCTCGATTAATTTGCAAGATAACGTGTCGACAACATAGACATTAGCAGCCATTTCAAAGTTTAAATCCTCGACCAGGTTAAGGGAGATTCTCACTCTGCTCCCTCTCTTCCCCTGAGACTGTAGAAGTTCACCTTAAGGCCCTGAAATCCACCCCCTACCATCACGGAGTTCAAGGAGGAGAGGCTGCCGTTGTTCTAAACACCGGCTTTAAAAATGACTTAACGTATGGTGTGCTGGCTGCGCCAACTTGAGAAGCTCGGCAGCGAAGAGTTTATGGTGATTATTGTACGGTCGTGTGAGGGAGCGAGGGAGCGCCGTGTAGAAAGAGTTATTTCCGCCTTCCTGCCAGGGAGGGTTTTAGCCGTGTCCAGCTTGTGAGTAAGAAATAAAAGATTAAAGAAAAAAAAAAAGTCGAACTGAGGTAGACTGTAAGAGTATAGAAGAATGGTTCAGGGTCTAAGGTCTAGCTGTCTTGCTGACTGACGAGCATTTTGCTTTTCATTCTCATGACAGACCTGAGAAATTATTGATAATAATCTTTTTAGAATCACGGTAACAGGATACCCTGTTCCACCAGCTGCTATATGCTTATGAGACAGTAGTAATAAAATGAAATTCTTATGATATGTCTGATATAAAAATCTATGCTTCAAAACTGTTGCAGCTTTTCTGTCTTTTGAGCACATACATGCTGACAAACTTATTCTACAAACTGTTCCATATACAGTTCAGTTCATGGGGGTTTATGTACGTTAAGGGTACTCAGTCATTTGTTAAAGTCTGGAATACTGTACATATAAGCTGCCTGCCTACGAGACGCGTCAAGTATCTTATAAATGAAGAAAAGAAGTCGTTTAATGGCTATGACTTCTAGACTATCATTGTGTTTCTGTCTTTCCTGTCTTAGTAATAATCATATTTTCTATTCACGTATTTAAGGTACTATAACAACCAAGTATCATCGAATTGGATTCATCATTGAAAGTCTGCAAATTCATCATGACCATCAAAGACCATATTTTCCCAAACACCTCACATTTCAGTAGCCTGAAATTAGCGACCTGCGAGGCCTAATGATGAACTGGGCACTTAACCCTCGAGACTGGGCTGCTCAGCCTAAGGGCTCCCGTAAGTGGGACTTGACGACGGCTTCTATATTCTCACCCTTTTACTTGCCTTCTCCCGTGTCTAATGCAGGAGGAGGAGCGGAAGCGTTAGTCGTGGCATATTAAATAAGATTAATGACCTGTGTGCCACCAGCGGCCATAACCCCCTCACGTGTGGCCGACACCAGCCGACCGCTCGCTCCCACCGCCCGCCCACTTAACGTCCTCACTCCGACCACTCTCCTCCTCCTCCTCCTCCTCATGCAGGTTTCCTTCAACCAGCCACCTCACATCTAGAGCCCTACCATTGGACAATCACTCCACTAAGATTTCTCCACACCCATTACTTTTCCACAGACGCGTCCTAACTGACCACATCACGCCAACCATCCAGGCATTCCACGCCCTTGTGGAGCACCCCAAACCAACCATTCAACAACTCCAAGTCACGCCAGACAAGAGCCTGATATCCTGCTATGGCCACCCTACTATCTATTCAGTCTCATCGTCTACTCGACCCCTGCGCTGTTCATCCAACGTCAGACCACTCTCTATCCCCATCCAGCCACTCCACACTCATTATTGACCGCTCCTTGCTCCCCACCCAGCCTCCTCATGCAACTTACCCAGCAGCTTCAAGCCCTGTAACGAACCGCTCTATACCCCAGCCTAATTACTACACGCCTCAACCCGACAACCTTATCCCCACCAAGCAAAAATACCCAGTCACTCTACGCTTACCGCCTAGCCGCTTCAACCTCTTGTATGATCACTCATTTCCACCAGCTAATTACTCCTTACCTTGCCTCCCGACTACTCTATACCCTGCACTCATCCATTCCACGCTGCCCACCTAACCACTCCAAGTCACCGACAGCCCACCGTTTTGATGCTCTGGTTCCCACCACATCGCTTCCACCATCAGTTTCTGCTATGGCCTTCTGCTCAATTGCCCCACAATCCCACGCACAGACTTCACCTCCTCACCTGACCACTCCATGTCTTTCGCTTGATCGTTCCAGTCCCACCTCAAGACTATGCATCCTTCCTGACCAATGCACGTCCCTCACTCGTGCAATGTAACATCCCACTCAACTTCTCCACACTCCTGGAACGTCATTTTCCAGCCAACCAGTCGACCCCTTCCCGCACTTAACAAACCATGAGACCCACCTACCACCACCACCACCACCAGTCTTACCCTTGCTCCCCACAGCTCCCCATCCAACCCCTCAACATCACTCCATAACTCACCAACCGACCACCCAACACCCATTAGCCAACCATTCCTACCCCCATCACCTCCCTAATTCCATGCGACCACTTTCCCCACACCCAAACACTTCACTGCAATGTACCTGTAGCCAACGACTCTTTGTTGAGCTCTGGAGCACTTCTTGACCCCTAACTTACTATGAAAGATCGATTTATCACTGCACACTCTTATCCGGTCACTGTATCCCCAGCCCGATCACTTCATACTCCTCGTGCCACACGCTTGCCATCGCCACTTCACAATGCACACTCTTCACCACCACCCGACCACATACCAAACTCGATCGCCTCACTCCTAACTCTTCACCACCCGAGTACTCAACGACCCTACTACCTCACCAGTCCGCGTACACCAACAGACCGCTACATTCTCTACCCAACAACTGCCCCACACTCATCGTCTGTCTACTACATACAGCACCATTTGACCACCCCAAGCTAACCCTCCGACTAATCCATACGCATCGTAAAGACAGTCTACGCGCTCTCCTCACCTACTCTGCATTCTACTTCCTGACTGCTGTACGCTTCCTAATCTATTACCTCACATCAGCATCAAGCCCATAACTCGATACCTCGTTTACCAACCATCCAAACACTAGAGAACTTGACCACTCTACCATTATGCTATCAACTCATTAGTTCTCTCCGTTGGCTTACAGAGAAACCGTGAGACCATCCAGCCAATAGCCTCAGACGCAGATCTACGTGGCCAGTTGACCACAGGATCAACTTCCATGCGAGTGAATGGGAAAAAATCAGATGGCTTAGTCCCGAACTAAACCCATAAACCAGTTTATCATTCGGTCATCCGAAAATACGCAACAACACACTCCTTCTTCCCTTCAGTTATAGATCACCAAACCAATCCAGTGACCAGCCGACCAACTAGACCACGAGGTCATTTGGTTATTCGGTAATATCTGTACCAAGTCAAAGTAATGAGACCAATAGAAAGTTTTCTCTATATAACTAGTATCTGAGAGAAGAAGAGATTCTGTTAAACTTTGGCACCAAAGTTTCCTCTAAAGTATTCTTTTTTTTACTTATAATGACAAAGACTTATCAGTCATAAGGGTTTGCTTTGTGAGTCTGGGGATGTCATAAAAAAAAACAAGTGAGAGCTTTAAGGTGTGCTTTAGATTCTACAGGTGCAAACTTTGGCATTGCCAATTGTTTGTTTTGTAAGCTCGGTGAGCACAGGACGCTAATAGCAGACGCTAACGACCTGGAAGGTGCTAATTTAGCAGACGGTAACAGCCTCGTTGACTCTAATCTAGCAGACGCTAATGACCACGCCGACGCGAACCAAGCCGACTCTAACAACTCCGATGACTTTAACCTTGCAGATGCATAAGGTCCCGCAGACGCTTATGCAACAAGCGCAAACAACCTCCATGACAGGAACCTACAAGTTGCTGACGACCCTTAAGATTGGTAATGGTCCCTTGCAACGGTAACCTGAGCTGATACGAACAACACAAACGACGCAAATGCACAGGATGTAAATGACCCCGACGACGCTGACGGTGCTTAAAACGGGTCACGGAACCTCAACCGACCCTAATGCGTCTAGGGAGGTTAAGCAATATTAAGTTAATTCTCGCACTCACTCCGAGCTGTGCAAAATCTTCCGTGGGCGAATCTTGTTAGACCAGCTTGACAGAGATTGTATCTAAAGTATGTGTTATCTTCCGCCTGTCTAATATACGCAATTATTATACCATTATCATCTCCGTCCAACGTCTGATCTTTCAGAGAAGAGCGAACTGAAAAACTTGTCGCTAGACGCTGCTGGTGCAGTGTTTGCTGCTACACATCGACATTTTTGCAGGAGATGAGGAAGTAGCGAAAGTCTTTTTGACTTTATCAACACAACGCGTCGCAGTTTCACTCGAGAGCTCTTAAACGTCATTGAAATTATACGAAAATTAATCATCAAAGACAGATAGGCGAAGGCAATCAATGAACAGAGATGGCTCGCCAAAACTGAAAGTTTATAAGTGACCATAGCGACGTACTGAAACTTTTGAGTTTATGAAAATTGTGGCTCTTCAATTGGAAGCTACATAGATGACTGTAGTGACGTAACAAAGCGTTTGAAAGTATGAGAAAACTGGAAGAAAAGTGTTTTGAGACGTGTTCATTGTGGTGCTAGGAAAGGCACCTCTTAAACCAGTGTTGTGCAGGTATGGAAAGCTCCTTTATATACCTCGTCCGGATCCGCCTACCAGCTTGCAGGTTCTCAAGCGCGCTTATTCTCAAATTGATACTTAAAATCCGGGTCACGTAGCAGGCAGCAGTGGTCGCTGTGGCATGCCAATCGGGGGCATGTGCCGCCCATTACCTGCCCGCCGCACCACCTACCACCCCGATCCTGTAAAACATTACCAGAGCTTCGGGCGAGCTGCCTGGTAGCCGCCGCGGAGGTTGTGTTGATGTACAGCACTCTCTTTACCTACCTTAAACTGCTCATTATTCCACATTAACGACGGCCGGGTCTCATTCGGCAGTTATTAATCACTAACGAGTCCTGATGATCAGAATCCACGCTGGGTAATGACAGATCCCCGAGGGGGATATGACAGAGCAAGTAATTACCCGAGCCACATCAATCCCACGACATCCTGCTGATGATGACCAGGTTACCGCTGGTATATGCTAATACAGCAGCGAGGCGCTGGTGGTCCCTTGGGCACGGCCCTTCTCAAGACACACGCCGCCAACCACTGCCATATACACTGCCCTCTCCGCTTATCCCGCCACGGGACCTATTGTCATTCCGCCCCTGATGTGCGATACGAGTGGCGCCTTAGTCGCTACCATATGATAAGATTTTGTTGCTCTCGCCAAGAAGGGGGAAAAAAAAGAGATTCCTCCTCCCGAGGGAGCGATTTGGCTGGGTTCCGCTGCCAGGATGACCTGGTGAGTTTGTTTATGTGGTTTGCCTTAATGGTCGTGAGCTCTTCCTCTTGTTGATGAAGCTTTGCCTCAACCGCGCATTACTGCCATAATGATTCTTCCCACCCGCATTTTCTTCTATTAACCGAGGATGGGGCGTTATATCCCCCCCGCACCGCCAGTAGCTCCAGCCCTAATCTTCTTATCACTGTCTGCCTCCCGCCTGCCGTACTTCCCCTCGCATCATCAAAGTGAGTGAACGTCTGAAACACCAGCACGAAGGTCAAATGCCCATAACTGGAATATGGATGGATGTCAGCCTCTGCCATGTGAAGATTAGCGTCGCTGGCCATAAGTCACTGCTGGGCCCGCCTGGGGTCGGGCCCGCCCGGGTTCCCATCCTGGTCCCGGGCACTTGACCTACATCCGACCCAGCTCCTCATCCTTCCCTTGTGAATTGGTCAATATGATATAACCACAAATGAAATAAATTTCTATTACAGATTTAGGTCTTACTTATAGAAATTAAGTGTCTGCGTCGACTTAATTTTCGAAGGACAGGATAGAAGGCATGAAACCAGCCACCTAATGTTGATGGCTGCGGTGAATGTTAAAGCATAACAAACCTTCAACATTTTCCCATTACTCCAGTGAGTAATAGGACCCCATGCTGGCTTCAGGGCCTCCTCATATGCAGTCACACCCACGATTTTCAAGAGAACAGACGTAACTCTCCTGGGTCGCTGCTGGGGTTTGGTTTACACCCCTTGTGCATCCCTTGTTGAGAAGAGTTTATTTCCAGTAAAATTTCTTTCGCCGCCCAGCGTCTCTGAAGCTGAAGAACTGAAGTTGACATTTTGGTGGCCAAAGGAGGGATACAAGTAATTCTAGTGCGAATTAGAATGGACTCTGCTGCCTCACAGTAACATCACCTGCTGGCAGCCAGTGCTAACCCGACTGTAGCCGCGAGAACTTTGTCAGCTTGGCTTGAGCTGGTGTGTGTGTGTGTGTGTGTGTGTGTGTGTGTGTGTGTGTGTGTGTGTGTGTGTGTGTGGGTGTGTGTGTGTGTGTGTGTGTGTGTGTGTGTGTGTGTGTGAGATTACTGTTTGTGTGTTACGGGGAAAGAGTTTTACACACACTGGAGTTGCCCCGTCTCTGTCCTCATATATGTGCCATGTGTATACCCACTCAAACCTATGCCAGGTACTCATTTACAGATCAGCCCAAAGGGGAGGATGAACACCAGGTTCATGCCCATGCGGGTCCGACCCCGTGTGTGTATACACACACAGGAGTAAAAGACTTGGTACGTATATACGAGGTTAACAGACGATGAAATACAAGTGAAAGACTATCAACCCTTCCCACGCAGATGGTAGCCACACATAGATCACACACACACACACACACACACACACACACACACACACACACACACACACACACACACGAGCTTATTTGGTGTTGAGGTTACCGGGTTCGAATTCTTAGCTCGGTTATTGGTCCAGAACCAGCCCACCTACTCATCCTCACCTTGAAGTTAGTCTATAAAAAGTTATCTCTTTTTTAAACCAGGTATTCCTAATCACCAGTCCTTTCTCAGCACACAACTTCACAAGCTGTTCATCATTTTCATTCACAATAGGCACCCCCAGGCTTCCCCAGATATACCCTCAACTGCCACAACCCACTACTCTTGCATGCAAATCACCCGCCAATGATAATCGATCTCTCGCATCAGTATTCTTGACACATTCCCTCAGCTCCTCCCAGAACCCTCGCATCTCTCACACACTCGTCTCACTATAGGGTGTACAAGTGCAAACAATCAACCAACTTTCGTATTCCACTTTCATTTTCACCCATGTCACTCTGGGGCTCAACTTCCCTGCAGTTTATCACACTCTCACATTTCCTCCTTCAGCAGAAGTGCCATCCCCTCTCATTTCTTTTCGTCCTCACACTAACCCCTTGAGACTTTACCCTCAGGATATTCCCATACCATTCTTAACTCCTCGCACCTAAGATTACTTTCACTCAGAGCCATAATATCTACGTTCCTTATTCCAACCATACTACCTATCTTTCCTCTCTTCTAGTTTTGGTTACATTCACATACATTCAGACACCCCAGCTTGTGTTTTTATTTAAAAGATATGCATTCCCCGTTGGCCTCCTTCTTCAGTTATGTGTTTAAGAACTTGAAATACAAGAAGCAGGATGTTTCCAACACACTACTCCCGCCCCTTTTAGTCACCATCTACGTGTTCATTCCACCCTATCGCCTGTCCCTATGAATATACATGTATATTTATAGTTAAGCATATCAAGACCAATATGATGGGGCTATTGTTACCGGGAGCAAAGGAATTATTCAAGAAATAAAGGAAAACAGAAATCCACTGAAAGGAGTGAATGAGTTATGTATATGATCGTCCTTGTTATGCTATTATGGTGAGAACAACGTAATTAAAAATATGCTTTGTGGGATAAGAAATTGCTTAACGTGGACTGTACTGGGGAAAAGGTAGCGGTGCATGTTGGTGTCCAAGAGGAATGGAACGCAAATTTCAATGGTATAGAATGAATGTAATTACAGTATGAGTCACAGAAAACTAGCCATTCGTTGTTTCAGGTTAGATTGTTGTGATTTACAGGGTTGTCAGGGGTTGGCATAATGTCAATGAGTGACTGAGTGTGACTACGAGGCGAAACTGCTTCAAGTCTGTTGGTAACGATGACACTAGCGTTGAAAGAAACCCATCTTGCACGAAGACCACACTAAGCTACGGTGTCGTGTGCAGTGCATTACCAAGAAACCAACTGTCGCTTCTGGAGCACCTGTGGTTTTCTCTTGGTCACACCAAATGACAAGATATCAAAAAGTATTTCTCTTTTGAGCAAGTAAAACAAAAATAAGATACGACGTGGAATAATTGATACTGTCAGCCTACCCAAAAAAAGTTCCAAGAAGCTCAAGATGAGTAAATTGCCTCATAAGGAAAGAGTGTTTCATAAAAAAGTTTCTGAGCCAACGAGGCAATGAAGCGAAGGACAATAGCTATGGCACCATTGACCTTTGATGGTATCTGAAAGTGATGAAGTCCGCTGAAATAGCCTTATGATTGCCTTGTGATAACATATTATTAAGGTAAATAATCACATATATCTAGTACTGATCTTACACTCCTTAAACTTCCGCTTCCAGCTTTGATCATTCTAATAAGTTCTCCGTAGCCAAGAACATCCGGCAGTTGGGAAACTGCATTTAAGGAAATTATAGTTCTTTGTCTTCTTTTGAATGGCTTTATAAAAATGTTGTTTACATCTGAATCCTTTGTCGTTCTCACTGGTGCTAACGCCTAGTTAGCGGATTTTCTTTACCACAAGTTCTTGTAAATGAAAGGTAAATGAGAATGAATTATTTCATCACGAATTAAACCTGTTAAAAAAGGGACCAATGAGCAGATCTACATCAGGAACCGTAATTGACATATGACTTAGTAATGACTGTTAGAATTTTTTAATCTAATTCAGATTATGAAAAACTGTGGAAGGTTTTCCTTTTTTTTTGGAGAAGGAAAAGAAGGCAAATTCTTTTAGCGACAGATGAAATTATCTGCCATCTTAGCACCACAAAGCAGTCAGAAGAGCAAAAGAATTTACCCTCATAACTGATTTATCCTCATATTAGTACACAGTAAGTAATTGCAGGGTAACTAATTTACCACCGTAGTACCATAAAGTAATGTAAACTATATGACTTACCATCGCAACACCACAAGGCAACTTACAGTAAACGATTTACCATCGTGCCACCACGTTGTAAATTACACTGAATGGTATACCATCGTAACACTGCAAAGTTACAGTAAATGATTTATCATTGTAGCACCAAGAAGGTGTAGTTATTTTACTTTACCATCGTAGCACCACAACGTAAGCAACAGTAAATGATTTACCATCTTAGCCATTTCATATATCATTGAACATTTAAAACTATTACAAGAATGTGGTCAACATTTGTAATTTGCTATTGCACCAGCGGTGAACGTAGTATGTGAGGTGAGGTGATCTTTCATGAAATATGAGAATGAAATTACAGCAAGTTCGAATGTGACGAAAAAAATCAAAAGTTACCACAGCCACGGATATATATGTATATATATATATATATATATATATATATATATATATATATATATATATATATATATATATATATATATATATATATATATATATATATATATATATATATATATATATATATATATATATATATACACTCATGGTGGGAGCATTGGCAGAGATAGTACAAGAGAAGTGATACATGTGGAGCCAAATACTGGTTAAGAAGACAGGTTAAAAAAAAGATTTATTTTCTCATTTTTACGTTGAAGGCTGCAGTCACGGACGAAAAGTCCATTTCAAGTGCCAGGCCTTAATTGAAATGTAGACAGGATCATAAAGGAGAAAAAGAAGAGACATTGGGAAAGTACTTACGAATTTTTGAGGAAGTGCAAAACCTGTCTTTTAAACTATGACAGG